>NC_035448.2:189263545-189590480 GCF_002127325.2 Helianthus annuus
CCAAAAGTCAACTACGTTGAGTAAGTTCTAGTTTAATTAAAGCAACTGTAAACTTTAGAAAACATTAAACATGTAAGAAAATAAGGCACATAGTACGTCACATAACAATACACTATGTAATAAACACATCACTTTATCATAAACTATGACACCTTACTTTGAACTATAACATACACATTATACTATATGTAGTTTATCAACCATCAGTAAGCCATAAAGACATTGCCCCATAAACTATGTTGTGTAGCATGCATACTATAACGCACTAACACATTGGCAATGTAAGACTTTATGATTTCTATAGAAAACTTTACATAGTGAGTATACACACCACCCCAAAAGTAATGCAAACAGGGGTCTAGACAACACCAGTTACTAATGTTCTTTACCAATTAATGGGCTTACCCGACCTTTAGTAACCTCTAGGTAACTATTCCAGGTTCACATGTAAAACGGGCCAAATATCGTTCCAACTATGGGTAGCAAAGCAGGCTTTATGCTCAAAGATATCTCGCATGTAAGGTCACTTTGCGCTCGGGTAAAATCTGCGCTTCACTAAGTCATAGCATGTCACACCCCGATTTCCACGTGTCACCGGTGGGCCCGGTGTGGGGTACAGTGACGTAGTTGGCATCGTCATAGACAATCAACACAATATAATAATGCACAGCGGAAGCAGAATAGAAACATTTCAACTTTTAAATATAGTGTAATAATAAATATCACAGTAGTTGAAATGGATCCACAGGCGGATCAATAAAACAGAAATAAATAGTTCAACAGATAAATGTCGTCCGAGTTTGCGAGACTATTGTGGACGCTCTCTAGGAAACAGCCAGCCTATTTCCGTATAGTACCTGCACTTAATCTTTTGGGAAAATACGTCAGTTTACACTGGTAAATACAAATCGACTGACTCATTTTGAAAATGATTGAAAATTTATTTAAATGCACAAGGCATAAATATTTTTTATTAACTTGGGATAATCATTTAATATGAACTTGTGAACGAATTACATGCACTTATATCTCTGGTGGCCCGGGATCTACTGTCCGGGCTAGAGATTAATTTGACACACCACATCAAAGAGTTATACACGACGGGTGTACGCCTACACCCCGTGCTCTGGTCGTGGCCATCTCGTAAGATAATGCCAAGGATATCCGGGACACGGTCAAAAACCCCCCAAAGCCTTTAAGTAAGACAAAACTGTTTAAACGAAGTCGCACAAGCTATTCAAGACTGAACACCTATAAGGAGCAGGACTTGTGCGCCCGATCAAGCGGTATTTTAAGTACCGTACCCCAAGCCCGTATAGGGAAAATAAGTCAAAATGTATTTACCTGAGCAAGTATAAGTCACAAACGATAAGTGGTGGTAGCTTTTACCGGGCTTCCTAATCTGGAACAAAGGTTTATAATTAACCTATTAGATTCCTAACGGCCTTTTATTTAAGCTTAAGCTTTGACCGGTTAGTCTTAGGAATGATACGGTTTACGCACGATTAAGCGAAAGACCGGATAGAATGTGATTTAGACCCGACAAGTTTGAATACTTGTATAATATGGGTATACTAAATACATTCTGGATTTTGAAGTAAAAACGATATCGTTGACCCGTTTCGGTCATTTTACGCAAACTAGTTACGTAAACCGAACCGAACGCGAAAAGGGCGATACGGGTAGCCAAAAGATTCAAATGCAAGTTCCCTGAATTAATATGCTTAGAATATGATATTATATCAGTAAGTTATGTCCTATATTGCCCGGGATAATTTTAAACTCAATTTATGCCTTAGAAGGGCATTTTGGTCATTTAAAAGATAGTAAAAGGATGAAATTAGAAATCTGAGTTTCGGGTCTGGTTCATACAGTAAATATACTTAATATAACTTATTATATCAGTCGGGTACGACCCATATACCAAATATATCATTTAAAACCAAACTATGCACCGTAGGGGCAATTTAGTAATTTCACAAGGGCTAAAAATGCCAAAACTGGAAACCTGAGTTCAAAATATCATACTTACTGTTATTATATGAAAATATGCTAAACTCATCAGTAGGTATAAGTTTTATAGGTTTAAAACAAGTACAACGCTTACTATGCGCTTAAGACGCTAAAAATACGATTTAAGGGCGTTTTCGGGTTTTCACAGTAAATCTGAGATTTTTATATTTCCAGAAGTCTTATAATAGTTTATTCATCATATAAAATCAGTAGAAAAAGGTTTCGGGTCAAAAGGATGTGTAAAACTCATTTTATGGCTAAAACGGTCAAAACCGACATAAGCCGAAATGGCTAGGTGATCGAGGATCCGTTCAGCCAAAAATTAATTAAAAATCACCAAAATTCCCAGAATATTATATATAATCAGTTGGTAAAAAGTTTCGTGTCAAAATGTGGCCAGAAACGGGTTCTACGCAAAAAGGACCGTTTATGTAAATTTATAATATCGTTTTACGCTAATGGCCATAACTCACAATCTGGACCACCAACTGATCCGAAACTTTCGGTGCAAGTTTATATAATAAAAATAAAGATTTCTATCCTTTCACTTTTCCAAAAATCCCGTTTTAAATCAAAAAGGGCAAAATAGTCAACTTTATGCATAAACCGGAAACAAGCATTCGAATAGGCTAAACATAGACTCAATCAAGGAAAATTCCAGAAAGTTTAACTAAAATAAAAATAGTCAAAATACTTTCCAATACAGATCCTGTACATGCATGTATGAATCCGAATCGATAGTCTACGAAGTAATCGTTTTACAAGACTTTCGGTTCCGATTCGTGGCTATACTATGGAGTGTCGAGTTGATGATAATTAAAACACATTTATATATATGTTACAAGTTATTTTCAATGATCAATCAGGTTGCATGTCATCTATATCATTAATCATGTTATTTTTCACCAAAATCGTTTCTGTTGACTTTTTAGAAATAGCTTTGACTCGACATTTAGCATGCATGTAGTGGGAATCAGAGAGTGCCCTTTAGAGGGTTTGTTTCCCACATAAATATCAATCTATAACAAGTTTCAATTCGAGAAATAACTGAAAGGAACTCGTTTAATCAGAAAGTCAAAGGTTATGAACACCCAGTTTGACTTTTACTAATAAACACAACATGAACGGATTAAACAACGAATTGAAGGCTTACAATAGTCCTATAGATGTTATATGATCACTAGGAGTCGGCCTTGATCTTCAGAAATGCTCCAGAAAAGCTTTGAGAGCTCTTGCAAGTCTTGGTGTTCTTGGTTACTAGTGTAAATGATCAAGAATGAGCCAAATTCGGATTTAAAGCTGAATATTTGAGGTTTACTGTTGATGTAGGCTTGCATGTAATTCAATTGGTGTAATTGGAGGTGCAAACAACTGTATCCCACTCGAATTCGGACCCAAATCAGCCCCAAAATTCGTTTTCTGTCGCTGGGCAACCCACGCGGCCCGCTTGGGCAATCCCAGGCGGGTCGCCTGGCCTCTGGTTCAGCCAAAAAAACTTTCGTGTATTGACAGAATTGGTCCCTGAGCTTGAACGTGATGTTTCGGCTACTTTTCTCGACCCGTAAACCCCCAATCTTGGTTTTTATGAACCTTAGGACTTTTACCAACATGGTAATGCCCTCGGATAACTTTGCGCTCAACCGAAAAGCCCTGAATTCGACGTTGACGCTTCTAGTCCCTTAAGTACGGTTTTGGCCATAACTTTCTCATACGTTGACGAAACTTCATGAAATTTTTACCACATATTCTAGTGAGTATATTTTAGCTACACAAAGCTTCGGGTCTGCCAAAAGTTCACTCAGAGGTATATATTAAACATGTTGACACTTTTGGCCCCTATAGTTTATAATACTTCACTTTTGGGCAATTTCCGCGTCGTATGATCCATGAACCATCCGTTAAATGTTATAAACATTATGTGGGGTTATCATAGAGCCTATTTATCCATTGTTGACACTTTGGACCCTTACGTTCCATAGTTTTCACTGTTTGTCACTTTTAGTCCTTCTAAAGTATGTTTTCACATAACGGAACTTTATGACACGTGTCAAGACATTATTGGACGAAATTTTTCGAGGTGTTACATCCTCACCCCCTTAAAAGAAATCTCGACCCCGAGATTTATTCAAACAAATGGGGATATTTCTCTTGCATCGTGGATTCCACTTCCCACGTGTATTCGGGACCTCTACGGGCATCCCATTTGACCTTAACAATAGGCACGTGCTTCCTTCGAAGCTTCTTTACCTGTCGATCCTCGATCGACAAAGGTTTTTCGACAAACTTTAGACTTTCGTCTATGTGTATATCTGTATGCGGTATAACCAGTGAATCGTCAGCGAAACACTTCTTCAAGTTACAGATATGGAACACATTATGAATAGCACTAAGCTCTTCAGGCAATTTTAACTTGTAAGCGACTGCCCCGACACGTTCGATTATCTCGAAAGGTCCTATATATCTCGGGCTCAGCTTGCCTTTCTTTCCAAATCTCATCACACCTTTCCAAGGCGATACTTTGAGCAATACTTTTTCACCCACATCAAAGTGGAAATCCTTGCGCTTAGGATCCGCATAACTTTTCTGCCTATCTCTGGCAGCTTTCAAACGATCACGGATCTGAACGATCTTGTCTGTCGTCTCAAAGACGATATCTGGTCCAGACAACTGGACATCTCCAACTTCCGCCCAACAAATGGGCGATCTACACTTCCTACCGTATAGGGCCTCAAAAGGCGCAGCCTTTATGCTGGAATGGTAGCTATTGTTGTAGGAGAATTCAATCAGTGGTAGGTGCTTATCCCAACTACCACCTAAGTCGATCGCACATGCACGAAGCATGTCTTCCAAGGTTTGAATAGTACGCTCACTCTGACCATCAGTCTGAGGATGGTAAGCCGTACTAAAATTCAAACGAGTGCCCAACGACTGTTGGAAACTTTTCCAAAAATGCGACGTATATCTAGTATCTCTATCAGAGATAATAGATATAGGTATACCATGTAGCGCTACTATCTTATCGACGTATAATTGAGCTAACATATCTGAGCTATACGTCTCTTTGATGGGTAGAAAATGAGCTGACTTAGTCAGTCTGTCAACTATGACCCATATTGTATCATTTCCCTTTTTCGTCTTCGGCAACTTGGTGATAAAATCCATTGTCACCATTTCCCATTTCCACTCGGGAATTTCAGGTTGTTGAAGCAAACCCGACGGCTTCTGATGCTCAGCCTTGACTTGCGCACAAGTCAAACATTTGGCCACATACTCGGCCACGGACTTTTTCAAACCAATCCACCAGTAGTTTGACTTCAAATCCTGGTACATCTTATCAGCTCCAGGATGAACGGAATATTTAGAGCTGTGGGCTTCCTGGAGGATAACATCCCGAAGTCCTCCATATACCGGAACCCATATTCGTCCGTTTAGACGTAGCATTCCATCTTTGTCGTGGGATAACTGCTCCTCAGTTACTCCCAACTTTTCTGCAGGATAGTTAGCTTCCAGCACAGCTTCCTTCTGTGCAGCTAACACCCTTTCATTCAAACTATTTCTTATTTCAATGCGCTTGGCATTGATTCTTATCGGTTTAACCCTTTCTTTTCTGCTTAAGGCGTCGGCAACCACATTTGCCTTGCCTGGATGGTATCGTATCTCGCAATCATAGTCATTGAGAGTTTCCATCCATCGCCTTTGACGCATGTTCAATTCCTTCTGATTGAACAGATGCTGAAGACTCTTGTGATCCGAATAAATGATACACTTGGTTCCATACAAGTAGTGTCTCCATAGCTTCAAAGCAAATACAACCGCACCCAATTCCAAATCGTGGGTGGTGTAGTTCTTCTCGTGCACCTTTAGCTGGCGAGAGGCATAGGCAATGACCTTGCCTTTCTGCATGAGTACGCAGCCCATGCCCGTATGTGATGCATCACAATACACCACAAATTCATCTATACCATCGGGCAATGTCAACACTGGCGCATTGCTCAGCTTCTGCTTCAGAATGTCAAAGGATTCCTGCTGCTTAGGGCCCCAATCAAACTTAATCTTCTTACGGGTCAACGAAGTTAGGGGCGCAGCAATCCTTGAGAAGTTCTCGATGAATCTCCTATAATATCCTGCCAATCCGAGGAAACTGCGAATCTCAGTAGGAGTCTTCGGCTCCTGCCAATTCATGACTGCTTCTACTTTAGCGGGATCTACTTGGATACCACGCTCGCTTACTACATGTCCAAGGAACTGGACTTCTCGAAGCCAAAATTCACACTTCGAAAATTTGGCATAAAGCTTCTCTTGATACAGAAGTTTGAGAATACAACGAAGGTGTTTCTCATGATCAGCTTGGCTCTTTGAGTAGATAAGAATGTCATCAATAAAGACGATAACAAACTTATCTAAGTAGGGTTTGCAGACGCGGTTCATGAGGTCCATGAACGCGGCTGGTGCGTTAGTGAGTCCAAACGGCATCACTAGGAACTCGTAATGTCCATAACGAGTCCTAAACGCGGTCTTGTGTACGTCTTCTTCTTTGACCTTCAACTGATGATAACCTGACCTGAGGTCAATCTTGGAGAAGTAACTTGCTCCTTGCAACTGATCGAACAGATCGTCGATCCTGGGTAACGGATACCGATTCTTGATAGTGACCTTATTAAGCTCACGGTAATCGATGCACAGACGCATCGAACCATCCTTCTTTTTAACGAACAAGATTGGCGCTCCCCAAGGAGATGAGCTAGGTCTAATAAAACCTTTAGCTAATAGATCATCCAACTGCGTCCTCAACTCCTTCATCTCCGTTGGTGCCAATCTGTATGGTGCTCTTGCTACAGGTGCAGTGCCTGGAATGATATCTATCCGAAACTCTACTTGTCTATCCGGTGGCAATCCGGGTAGTTCTTCAGGAAATACTTCAGGATATTCCGAGATAATAGGAATATCTTCAATCTTCGGCTTCGGCTCATCCATGGTAACTTGTGCCATATAAATGACACATCCCTTCTGCATGCATCTGGATGCTTTGAGCATGGACACTTGCTCGGGCAATCCATGTTGGGTATCTCCTTGAATAGTAAGTGACTCACCAGACGGAGTCTTCACTATCACCTGCTTTCTATTGCACAGAATCTGGGCTTGGTTACTCGACAACCAATCCATGCCTATTACTATATCGAATCCAGCTAGCTTAAAGGGAAGCAAGGATAACGGGAAGGAATGATTCCTAATGGATATAACACATCCATCTAGAACAGTCGAGGCGGTTTCTAAGGTTCCATCGGCTAATTCCACCTCATATTTCACACTTAAGGTTTTAACAGGAAGGTCCAACAGTTTACAAAACTTATTATCTACAAACGATTTATCAGCCCCCGAATCAAACAAAACTCTAGCAAAAATATCGTTTACAAGAAACGTACCGGTAATGACGTTATCATCAAGGACTGCTTCCTTTGCGTCCATTTTGAAGACTCTCGCATTAGTCTTCTTCCCTTCCTCGGCCTTCTTCGCAAACTTTGGACAGTTGGGCCGAATGTGACCTTTTTCGTTGCAACCAAAACACGTTGCATCCTTCATCTTCTTGCAATCCACAGCCTTATGATCGGTGGACTTGCAGATTCCACATCGCTTCTCCGAAGACTGGGATTTTGTTTCAAACCGACACCTCCCAAAGTGGTGTCTCCTACAAAACTTGCATCTGGGTTTTACACCCGACTGATGATCACTTTTCCTAGACCCCGACCCTTTCCTGTGGTCGTTGTTCCCTCTATGTCGCTTTTCAGATCTTCGTAAGGTGTCATCCTCACGTTTCCGCTTATTCTCCTCAGAGCTCCTTATGGCTCTCAATCTAACCACGTCTTGAGTGAGGGAGAGGGATAGATCCGCTACGGATCGAAATGTTGTAGGTCTTGAAGCTTTGACGCTGGCTTTAATCTCCGGTGCCAGACCCCCAATGAATCGAGCAATCCTACGTGGCTCCGGGGTCACCAGGTAAGGCACTAAACGAGACAGCGTGTTGAACGTAGTAAGATACGTTTGACAATCGAGGTTCTTCATGACTAAGGATACAAAATCCGATTCAATTCGCTCAACCTCGTGCTGCGGACAGAAGTTCTCTTTAATCAGGGCCACAAACTGTTCCCATGACAAACCGTACGGTGTGGCCTTACCGGCAGCTTGTAGGAGTGACCTCCACCATGCTAACGCATCTCCTTTGAATGATTGGGACACGTACTTAACGACGTCCCGATCAGCACACCCGCTGATATCAACTACAGTGTCCATCTCGTCGATCCACGTCATACAATCGACGGCTCCTTTTTCCCCAGTGAAATCCCTGGGCTTGCAGGATACAAAGTATTTGTACGTACAGGACCTGCTGTACGTGTCACGTTTCAGCTCAATCTCCTGCTTCGGGACGCTGCTGTGGTTGGAGGAATGATTATCATCCTCAACTTTCTTTGGCTCACTCTTTTTAGACGGCGGCTTACTATGAGCCCCAGAATGAGTCTTAGCCTTGACATGCGTCACTGAGCGGGTTCTACTCTGAGTACCACTAGATTCTCTGAACTGCCTATCCATAGCCTTGGCGACAGCATTATCAATCAGTGCTTGCAGTTCTGCACCGGTAACGTGAATTTTTGCATTTTCTGAGCGTTCCCCAGAATGACTGTTGGTTTCTTCCGATTTGGCCATCGTAGCTTTAAGCTACAATAAAGGACAAGGTCTTATTTAGAACCTAACAGTATTATCGTCCTAGACGATTTATTAACCATGGCATCAAAAACCTTAGCAGTTAATTTAATAAGTTTCATTCAGGCTCTTATTAGCAATCAAGGAATGAAAATATATATATTGGCACCATAGGCCTAGTCACAAGGACAATCACTAAATTATAAATTTAGATTTTTATAGGACTATAAATTGTATCATTAAACAAATAATCCTTTACTAGACAGAGAGTCATAAACCACAACTGTCATTATATAACATAGTTATAACCCGTAGGTATCAAGCCATTAATAGACTTGTGTACAGATAAAATCTGTAGATATTTCTTTACTAGGCAGGGAGTCATAGACCACAACTGCCACTATATGACATAGTCATAACCCGTAGGTATCAAGTCATTAATAGACTTGTATACAGATATAATCTGTAGATAATTTATTAAAAAGGGTGGCTTGTGTGATTCTACAGATCACGCTTAGCCAGAATGTTAACATGTTCTCAGATGTTAACAGGGAGTTGAATCCTTTCAACCAGGTTTTACCATCAGGGCCAGGCCTGTTAATAAGGCATTCAGGCTAGGTTATACCTTACTAAGATTCTTATAAAATGGCAAATCAAATAAAAATTGATATTTTCCATTATTTTAATATTATTCATGCATATAAATAAAATGATAAATTCAAATTAACCATTTAAATTTCCAATAAAATACCAGTACATAATTGCCCTAAACGGGACTTTGAATAACATAACTAGCATGAATCACATGCCCGCGCAGGGGCTAAACAAGTACAACAATAGCAAAATAAAATAAAACAAACCCACGCAGGGGTTAACAAGATAACATACCCACACAGGGGTAGAGAAAGATAGATATACCCACGCAGGGGTAGAGTACTGGAATAAATGTCCACGCAGGGACATGAGTACATGCAATGATAATCGAAGGATTCAACGATCCTTCTTGCCCTTACCCTTGAGCAAATCGAATACCTTCTTAAACAGGCCACTGGTGCGTCGGCGATCCTCTCGCATATTGTGCTGAAACTCGCGTCGCATGCTATCAATCCCCTGCAGGATCTCCTGAACCTGCGGTGGCGACATCATAGGCGCCGGTGGTGGTGGCTGGTAGTGCTGTGGCTGCGGCGGCTGGTAAGGCTGCGGCTGCGGTGGCTGTTGGTAACCCGGAGGGTAACCAAAAGTAGATGGGCCAGCAGCCCAAGGGTCTCCAAGTGGACCACTATGCGGGAGTGAGCTGTAGTTCACAGCTTGCCAATAAGGGTCTCCCGTGTAATCATAACCCTGAGGGAACACCTGCTCGAACGGGTTGAACTGAGCGGCACTAGCATAAGCCGGAATCGGCTCTCCAAAATTCTGCGGCGGCAGAGGCGGGATCGGAACAGAAGTCACCTCCGATACGGGATGCTGAGACTCCCCTGTCTCAGACTCCCCGGGTAGCGACGTATAGCGGCTGCTACTAACACGTGGAGGGGTGCCTATGCGAATCCCTCCGCGCGTAGACATGCGCGCATTCCTCCTAGGCCTCTGAGGCGGAGGAGGTAAAACTGGCGGCGGCGGTGGTGACGGAGTGATCACGTCACGCCACAGGGCCTCAGATAGGTCCTGCGGTAGAGGCGGCTGCTGCTGGAGCTGCTGCTGCTGCGAGTGGTGCTGTGAGTGCACCGGCGAACCATGGAGCGATTGAAGCATCGGAGTACCATGGAGTGATTGAAGCATAGGAGAGTTGTGGCTAGGGGTGAAGTACCAATCATGCTGCTTGAACTTCTCCTGGAAGCTGTCCACACCATTAAATGGTGATCCTGTGTATGGCGACCCATCCGATATCTCAATCGGGTGGTTTGGTGTACCTGATGGTGGGAGCGAAGGGTCCGTCTCCTCATCTACGTCCATCTCGTGACCACCAGGAAAGTGGTCCTCCTGTCCAAGTGGGTTATGGCCCACTGGCTCTTCCACATAAGCATTAGGGTTATACAAACCCTGGTAGGCTGGCGCTGGGTGCTGGTGTGGTGACTGGTGCAACGGTATGTACGATCCAAGCGAATCATGGGGCCCGTTCTCCGAATGGGGCCCAAACGAGTGGGGTAATGACGGAGAAGTGCTCGCGGAAACCGAATGCCTAGCAGGCTCGGCAATAGACCTCCAAAGGTCGTTGGCGGCTGTGTGGTGTGTAGCAGATGGGGCCCGCCTATGCGAGGGACCAGCCTCATGATCGTGCGATGTAGGAAATCCTCCACGACCTCTCATCCTTGGCGGCATCCTGATCCTGTCAAAAGTCAAACAAGTTGCACGACAAAATATATAAGACAATGCAATAATAAATAGAAATAAATTAAACGAAATGTTGAACATTTCCTAAGTTCTTTGTCTAGACTCGAAAATCGAGGAATGTGCAATTGTGTAACTGAGATTAAACATATTAGGATAGTGTTTAATTCACTCAGCGTTGGCTCTGATACCAACCTGTCACACCCCGATTTCCACGTGTCACCGGTGGGCCCGGTGTGGGGTACAGTGACGTAGTTGGCATCGTCATAGACAATCAACACAATATAATAATGCACAGCGGAAGCAGAATAGAAACATTTCAACTTTTAAATATAGTGTAATAATAAATATCACAGTAGTTGAAATGGATCCACAGGCGGATCAATAAAACAGAAATAAATAGTTCAACAGATAAATGTCGTCCGAGTTTGCGAGACTATTGTGGACGCTCTCTAGGAAACAGCCAGCCTATTTCCGTATAGTACCTGCACTTAATCTTTTGGGAAAATACGTCAGTTTACACTGGTAAATACAAATCGACTGACTCATTTTGAAAATGATTGAAAATTTATTTAAATGCACAAGGCATAAATATTTTTTATTAACTTGGGATAATCATTTAATATGAACTTGTGAACGAATTACATGCACTTATATCTCTGGTGGCCCGGGATCTACTGTCCGGGCTAGAGATTAATTTGACACACCACATCAAAGAGTTATACACGACGGGTGTACGCCTACACCCCGTGCTCTGGTCGTGGCCATCTCGTAAGATAATGCCAAGGATATCCGGGACACGGTCAAAAACCCCCCAAAGCCTTTAAGTAAGACAAAACTGTTTAAACGAAGTCGCACAAGCTATTCAAGACTGAACACCTATAAGGAGCAGGACTTGTGCGCCCGATCAAGCGGTATTTTAAGTACCGTACCCCAAGCCCGTATAGGGAAAATAAGTCAAAATGTATTTACCTGAGCAAGTATAAGTCACAAACGATAAGTGGTGGTAGCTTTTACCGGGCTTCCTAATCTGGAACAAAGGTTTATAATTAACCTATTAGATTCCTAACGGCCTTTTATTTAAGCTTAAGCTTTGACCGGTTAGTCTTAGGAATGATACGGTTTACGCACGATTAAGCGAAAGACCGGATAGAATGTGATTTAGACCCGACAAGTTTGAATACTTGTATAATATGGGTATACTAAATACATTCTGGATTTTGAAGTAAAAACGATATCGTTGACCCGTTTCGGTCATTTTACGCAAACTAGTTACGTAAACCGAACCGAACGCGAAAAGGGCGATACGGGTAGCCAAAAGATTCAAATGCAAGTTCCCTGAATTAATATGCTTAGAATATGATATTATATCAGTAAGTTATGTCCTATATTGCCCGGGATAATTTTAAACTCAATTTATGCCTTAGAAGGGCATTTTGGTCATTTAAAAGATAGTAAAAGGATGAAATTAGAAATCTGAGTTTCGGGTCTGGTTCATACAGTAAATATACTTAATATAACTTATTATATCAGTCGGGTACGACCCATATACCAAATATATCATTTAAAACCAAACTATGCACCGTAGGGGCAATTTAGTAATTTCACAAGGGCTAAAAATGCCAAAACTGGAAACCTGAGTTCAAAATATCATACTTACTGTTATTATATGAAAATATGCTAAACTCATCAGTAGGTATAAGTTTTATAGGTTTAAAACAAGTACAACGCTTACTATGCGCTTAAGACGCTAAAAATACGATTTAAGGGCGTTTTCGGGTTTTCACAGTAAATCTGAGATTTTTATATTTCCAGAAGTCTTATAATAGTTTATTCATCATATAAAATCAGTAGAAAAAGGTTTCGGGTCAAAAGGATGTGTAAAACTCATTTTATGGCTAAAACGGTCAAAACCGACATAAGCCGAAATGGCTAGGTGATCGAGGATCCGTTCAGCCAAAAATTAATTAAAAATCACCAAAATTCCCAGAATATTATATATAATCAGTTGGTAAAAAGTTTCGTGTCAAAATGTGGCCAGAAACGGGTTCTACGCAAAAAGGACCGTTTATGTAAATTTATAATATCGTTTTACGCTAATGGCCATAACTCACAATCTGGACCACCAACTGATCCGAAACTTTCGGTGCAAGTTTATATAATAAAAATAAAGATTTCTATCCTTTCACTTTTCCAAAAATCCCGTTTTAAATCAAAAAGGGCAAAATAGTCAACTTTATGCATAAACCGGAAACAAGCATTCGAATAGGCTAAACATAGACTCAATCAAGGAAAATTCCAGAAAGTTTAACTAAAATAAAAATAGTCAAAATACTTTCCAATACAGATCCTGTACATGCATGTATGAATCCGAATCGATAGTCTACGAAGTAATCGTTTTACAAGACTTTCGGTTCCGATTCGTGGCTATACTATGGAGTGTCGAGTTGATGATAATTAAAACACATTTATATATATGTTACAAGTTATTTTCAATGATCAATCAGGTTGCATGTCATCTATATCATTAATCATGTTATTTTTCACCAAAATCGTTTCTGTTGACTTTTTAGAAATAGCTTTGACTCGACATTTAGCATGCATGTAGTGGGAATCAGAGAGTGCCCTTTAGAGGGTTTGTTTCCCACATAAATATCAATCTATAACAAGTTTCAATTCGAGAAATAACTGAAAGGAACTCGTTTAATCAGAAAGTCAAAGGTTATGAACACCCAGTTTGACTTTTACTAATAAACACAACATGAACGGATTAAACAACGAATTGAAGGCTTACAATAGTCCTATAGATGTTATATGATCACTAGGAGTCGGCCTTGATCTTCAGAAATGCTCCAGAAAAGCTTTGAGAGCTCTTGCAAGTCTTGGTGTTCTTGGTTACTAGTGTAAATGATCAAGAATGAGCCAAATTCGGATTTAAAGCTGAATATTTGAGGTTTACTGTTGATGTAGGCTTGCATGTAATTCAATTGGTGTAATTGGAGGTGCAAACAACTGTATCCCACTCGAATTCGGACCCAAATCAGCCCCAAAATTCGTTTTCTGTCGCTGGGCAACCCACGCGGCCCGCTTGGGCAATCCCAGGCGGGTCGCCTGGCCTCTGGTTCAGCCAAAAAAACTTTCGTGTATTGACAGAATTGGTCCCTGAGCTTGAACGTGATGTTTCGGCTACTTTTCTCGACCCGTAAACCCCCAATCTTGGTTTTTATGAACCTTAGGACTTTTACCAACATGGTAATGCCCTCGGATAACTTTGCGCTCAACCGAAAAGCCCTGAATTCGACGTTGACGCTTCTAGTCCCTTAAGTACGGTTTTGGCCATAACTTTCTCATACGTTGACGAAACTTCATGAAATTTTTACCACATATTCTAGTGAGTATATTTTAGCTACACAAAGCTTCGGGTCTGCCAAAAGTTCACTCAGAGGTATATATTAAACATGTTGACACTTTTGGCCCCTATAGTTTATAATACTTCACTTTTGGGCAATTTCCGCGTCGTATGATCCATGAACCATCCGTTAAATGTTATAAACATTATGTGGGGTTATCATAGAGCCTATTTATCCATTGTTGACACTTTGGACCCTTACGTTCCATAGTTTTCACTGTTTGTCACTTTTAGTCCTTCTAAAGTATGTTTTCACATAACGGAACTTTATGACACGTGTCAAGACATTATTGGACGAAATTTTTCGAGGTGTTACATAGCACTATACTATGTGCATGACAACATTGTGCAGGCTTGACCTCGTGTAATGGGTCAAGCGTGAACTACATTACGCCTAATCTATGAGTCGAAAACTATAAAGCGTATTCCATACTATCCGCGTGAAAAGTGGCATGTAAACTGTGGAGCGCAATGTAACTATACGAAAAATAAATCCTAAATCTGAGATGTTTAACAGTTGTAACAATCTTAGAAACAATCCAAGATGCTAACTTTGTGATCCCATATGACCCAAAAATCAATCATAAGTCAATTCCATGCATAAAATTTAATGAAAATTCCATCTGTGTTTGAAAAACATACCTTGAACAAGTAGATCTTGAACGGAACTCAAACCAAATACGAGTAAATGTCGAAACGATATCAAATGACTTCGGAATTGAGTGATTCAAGAGCCCACGCGTTCTGCTCGCCAAGATCTACCTGAGCCACCCTAGGGGAGCCAATCTTCGCCAAAAACCGCCATTTTCGCATTGTTTTGTTCGGGACAACAAAAGCCTGACCTCTAGGCCTTTAAATGAAAAAAACTAACCATTGAAAATCTTTGCCTATGCGTTATGAAGCTTCTGTAAAAGTCTGAGATTAGTTGGACATTTAGATCTCTGGAGATTTCCCGATATCAGCTGCTAGGTCACTCAGAAATGGAAATTAGAACTAAAATGGTGTTTTCTCTCTCTCTCTCTATCTCTCTCACTCTATATCTCTATCTATATCTGTGTGTGTATGTCTATATGTCTCTCTGTAAAACTTGGTGAAGAAGTAAAAATGATTATTAAACCCTAATTACATCCTTTTATACCATAAAGTTTTTTTTTTTAAATTAGCACACTTAACCCTTCAACTTCAAAGGAATTCAAACAAACCTCATAAATTTGTTTAAATACAAAGGTGACTGAATTTGGGGTGTTATACTATGTTGACTATGCATTGGGATATGAATTTTCCATCATCGTGTCAAAAAAAAACCCTTATTAGACATCATGATTCCATCGGTTTAATCATTTTAATAATATTACATTAATATGATTGTTGATGTTCAAACATTTTCGTCTTATGTTATAAACATCCTCGCAGTGTTATAACCTTAATAGTTTAGTGATTGATGTTAATAATAAAACGCAACCTTGGCAAGACAATTTGGGTTGGTTTTACTACATGTTTTCTTATATGAGGAAGATAATTAAGAAGACCCAAACTAATTACCTTATTAAGTGTTTGTATTAGTCTATTTTGACAAGGTATAGCCTCTGGTAAAGTAATTATTTCTGGGGCTTTCCACCAAGAGTTTCCCCTAATAAGAAGACTTATAGTACAACTATCACAGTGTGCTACCCATGTTGCATTATAAATTTAGCATGAGATGCTAAGTTATTAAAGTTAGAACAACGTATAAACGTTTTTAAGCGGCCATTAGATGAGAACATGTGAACAATATAAACATTTTTAACATAATGTTGACACGTTGTACATACAGATAGACATTGGTGTTGATTGGATTGGATTGGATTGGAAACACACACACACACACACACACACACACACACACACACACACATATATATATATATATATATAAAGGGAATGGATCATGAAAAACTAGTTTAAATGAGAAAACCAAAAAACTAACTAAAAAAGACTAAAAAAACATACCAATTTTTTTTACAAATTTTTATAAAAAAATCGCTAGTTTTGATGCATGGAAAAAATTTCAAAAAAAAAAATAAAAAGAAAGTTGTTTGTTGTATTGCACAAGTGCACTATTACGGATATAGTGCACATGTGTAGTACACATATAATGCACATGTGCAGTACAACAAAAAAAAATTGAAAATTTTTTATATATATAAAATAGCGATTTTTTTATAAAAAAATTGTAAAAAAAAAATTGGTGTGTTTTTTTAGCTTTTTTTAGGCTTTTTAGTTAGTTTTCTAGTTTTCTCATTTAGATGTAGTTTTCTCATGATCCTCTCCTTATATATATATATATATATATATATATATATATATATATATATAGGGGAAGGCTCATTGGGGAACACTAAAAAAGTGGGGAACAGTGGGGAACCGACTCAAACGAACTCCGGTTGGACTCATTCCAGCGGCGTTGGAACCGGCTCGTCGAACCCTAACTAAGATCTCTTAACCCTAAACCCTAAATCCTAACTCCTAACTCCTAAACTCTAAACCCTAAAGCTAAAAAATAAGGCTAAAATCTAAGCTAAACCGTAAAATCTAAACTATAAACCCTAAAAGCTAAACCCTAAAGGCTAAACCTAAAGCTAAACCCTAAAGCTAAACCCAAAAGCTAAACCCTAAACCATAAAGCTAAACCCTAAAGCTAAACCCTAAAAGCCAAACCCTAATATATTTAGGGTTTGGGGGTTATGATTTAGGGTTTAAGGTTAAAAGATCCTAGTTAGGGTTCGACGAGCCGGTTCCAACACCGCTGGAATGAGTCCAATCGGAGTTCGTTTAAGTCGGTTCCCCACTGTTCCCCACTTTTTTAGTGTTCCCCAATGAACCTCACACTATATATTCCTTATCGTACATTACGTACGCTACAATCTCACCCGTCAGATCATCTTCCCGTATTGAAATCACATGTTTTTGTAACAATTTTGCATGTGATGATTTTTAATGAAATCACATGTTGTTTTTTTAACAATTTCACATGTGATAATTTTTTATGAAATAGCATGTTGTTTTTTTGTAACAATTTCGCATGTGATAATTTTGATGAAATCGCATGTTAAAAAACCAACATGCGAAATTGTTACAAAAAAACAACATGCGATTTTCATTGCGGGAAGATGATCTGACGATTGAGATTGTAGCGTACGTAATGTACGATAAGGGTATTTGTACTTTAACCTAACCTTATATATATATATATATATATATATATATATATAGTGGAGGGTTCAAATGAGAACATTTTTTTTGTAAGAAGAAAAAAGAAGAAGTTTCAACCAATAAGAATGCTTCAATTTACTTAATTTAATATTTGCATTTAATTTTAATATAAGGGTATATTAGTAAACTTACACAAATCATTAATTTGTATTCTTTCTCTTTAATAACTAACTAAATTAAATTTGTAACTCCTTTTTAAAATATATACTTTTTCCAAAGAGTTAATTGCTAAATTCGTCCCTGAGGTTTTACACAGATTGCTAGATCTGTCCAAAATGAAGGGCTAAAACAGTCCAAAAATAATGATTTGTTTTGCTAATACAGTCCAAAAAACAAACGCCGTTAAATATAGCAGTTGGACTGTTTTAGCAAGAAATCTTAATTTGGACTGTTTTAACAGCAAATCTTGATTTTGAACTGATCTAACAATTTGTGTAAAACTTAAGGGACGAATTTAGCAATTTTCTCAAAAAAAAGTGATTTTTAACTGTTTTTTTTATTTAATTTGATATTAATACACCATTAATGAATTTCAATAAAAAAAGTTCTAGTAATTTCTTCAAATATAATAAGTGATTTTTTATTTGTTAATTATTTTTCTCCATGTAATTGCATTATCGTTATGTCATCTTAAACTTTAATTATGATACATATAATGCATTTCGAATATTAAGTTTTTTTTGGTAATTAATATGATATTAGTACACCATAATGGAATTTTAAAAAAAAAATATTCATTTTTTCAACATCATAAGAATTTTTTTCTTTTTGAACGGCCAACAAATCAATCCCGAGCATTCTCGGGGCACCCACTGGACAAACGGAGTACTCCGAGGGTAAGCCGAGTCGTCCACTACCAATTCCGGGGAAAACCCGGTAACCCACCCGCCCGTAGGCAGGACGGTAAAATTACCAGTAAATACATTTTTCTTAAATATCGTGGTTTAGTGTAAAAAGAAAAGGCTAAGAAACCAAATTAAATTTCTTATGATGTTGTCAATGACCTCTAGCTCAAGTGGTAGGACGACTTAAGTTATTCTTTGAACATTCGGGTTTAATTCTCATTTGGTGCAAAAAAAGGAGCGAGGCACTGGTGAGCAGTGATAGGAGACCCAGTGAAACCTGGGTTCGATCCTTGAGTCAAACGGGTTTTACCGGTAATTTTACCGTCGTGCCTACAGGCGGGTGGGTTACTGGATTTTCCCCGGAATCGGTGGTGGACGACTCGGGTTACCCTCGGAGTAGAGGTCATTGGCAACATCATAAGAAATTTAATTAGGTTTCTTAGCTTTTTCTTTTCACACTAAACCGCGATATTTAAGAAAAAATGTATTTACTGGTAATTTTACCGTCGTGCCTACGGGCGAGTGGTTTACCGGGTTTTCCCGGAATTGATGGTTGACGACTCGGGTTCGATCCTTGAGCCAAACGGGTTTTCCCCGGCAATCTTATGATGTTGAAAAAATGAATAGTTTTTTTTCTTTTTTGTTAAAACTCCATTATGGTGTATTAATATCATATTAATTACCAAAAAAATTAATAAATTCGAAATGCATTATATGTATCATAATTAAAGTTTAAAATGACTTCACTTATTATATTTGAAGAAATTACTAGAACTTTTTTTATTGAAATTCATTAATGGTGTATTGATATCACATTAAATATCAAAAACAGTTAAAAAACACTTTTTTTAGAAAATTGCTAAATTCGTCCCTGAGGTTTTACACAAATTGCTAGATCAGTCCAAAATCAAGATTTACTGCTAAAACAGTCCAAATCAAGATTTGTTGCTAAAACAGTCCAACTGCTATATTTAACGGCGTCTGTTTTTTGGACTGTATTAGCAAAACAAATCTTGATTTTGGACTGTTTTAGCAGCAAATCTTGATTTTGGACTGATCTAGCAATTTGTGTAAAACCTCAGGGACGAATTTAGCAATTAACTCTGTTCCAAATTAAAAAAAACAACTTAAATTAAAGTGTGGAATAAATTACTAGTTGTGTATGATATATTTCGAGTTGTGTAGGATATATTTCGAGGTGTGTAG
Source organism: Helianthus annuus (assembly GCF_002127325.2). Taxonomy (NCBI): domain Eukaryota; kingdom Viridiplantae; phylum Streptophyta; class Magnoliopsida; order Asterales; family Asteraceae; genus Helianthus; species Helianthus annuus. The sequence goes on from NC_035448.2 coordinate 189,283,292, forward strand.
GATAAATTTCGACTGTGTAGGATAAAATTCTATAATGTGTAGGGTATATGTAGGAAAATTTTGATATGTGTAGGTTTTGTAGATTCTATGTATGATAATTAATGATTAGTTGACTAACTAATTAAAGAAAGAAAAATTAATGATATAAGTTATAAATGAAATAGTATTTTATTAATATGCCCTTTCTTCTTTTTCTTCTCACATTAAATTTCTTTTCAAATGAACCCTCCCCTATATATATATATATATATATATATATATATATATATATATATATATATATATATATATATATATATATATATATATATATAGTAGGGTTCGCACGGAAAGTGTGTTTTTCCTAGAAAGTCTAGGAAGCGATCTGGTCCATCCGATTGGTGTGTTTAAGGGTTGAGATTAAATCAATGGCAATCTTGTAATATTTGAGTTTAATTAATTGATTGTTTTAAATGAGTAGGGGCAATTTTGTCAATGACCGTGTTTTAAATCAATTAGATAACCGCCCAGTTCCTAAATTCAAGCGATTTTCCCTCTCTCTCTCTCCAAACCCATCTTGGAAACCCCAATCCCTACCAAAAATAACTACAATCATGGAAGAAGATAACTTTAGAAACGATGGAGAGCACCGGATCAAATTAAAACACTTCTCCATCTCCACCATCTCCGAGTTCATCATCACCATTCAAATATTGTTCTTATCATCTCCGTTTTCTTGACGATGTGTTTTAACAGCAAGCAAATTAATACAGTTGTGTTTTAGCAGCAAGCAGATTCATACAGTTGTGGTTTAGCATCCAGATTCATACAGATGTGTTTTAACAGCAAGCAGATTCATACAGTTGTGTTTTAACAGCAAGCAGATTCATACAGATGTGTTTTAACAGCAAGCAGATTCATACAGTTGTGTTTTAGCATTCAGATTCATACAGATGTGTTTTAACAGCAAGCAGATTCATACAGTTGTGTTTTAGCATTCAGATTCATACAGAGTGTTTTAACAGCAAACAGATTCATACAGTTGTGTTTTAACAGCAAGCAGATTCATACAGATGTGCTTTAACAGCAAGCAGATTCATATAGTTGTGTTTTAGCATTCAGATTCATACAGTTGTGTTTTAGCATCCAGATTCATACAAATGTGTTTTAACAGCAAGCAGATTCATACGGATGTGTTTTAACAGCAAGCAAATTCATACAGTTGTGTTTTAGCATTCAGATTCATACAGTTGTGCTTTAACAGCAAACAGATTCATATAGTTGTGTTTTAACAGCAAGCAGATTCATACACTTGTGTTTTAGCATTCAGATTCATACCGTTGTGTTTTAACAGCAATCAGATTCATACAGTTGTGTTTTAGCATTCAGATTCATACAGTTGTGTTTTAACAGCAATCAGATTCATACCCTGTGTTTTACCATCTTTATATTGTGGGATCTATAAAAAAAATTGGCTTTAGCACTGTAAACTGTTAAAACACAGCACCAAGAACATGCTGATAAATTGCAGTAATCTTCTGAACAATGGAATATGCGATGTAATGTGACATGGAATTTTAGTTAATGAACACATTGACTTCCAGATTTGAATTCGAAAATAATAAAAATTCCGAAAATCATGGAATTTTAGTTAATGAAGATACATTCCAAAAATAAAATTAAAATGTGAAATTACATGACAGCCCTTCTACTTAAAATCCCTCAATGACACATGTCCAATTCTTATTCCTTCCTAGACTTTCTAGGAAAAATAGACTTTCCACCCAACTCCTACTCTATATATATATATATATATATATATATATATATATATATATATATATATATATATATATATATATATATATATTTAGAGTAGGAGTTCTGCGGAAAGTGTGTTTTTCCTAGAAAGTCTAGGAAGCGATCTGGGCCCTCCGATTGGTGGTTTTAATGGCTTAGATCAAATGGATGGCATTTTCGTAATATCTGAGTTATATAATTAGAGACTTTTAATATAGTGAGGGTATTTTGGTAATTGAAAGTGTTTTAAATCAGTCAAGAAACTGCCATATCAATAACCAATCCCTAAAATCATGGGATTTCCCCTCTTTCTCTCTCTCTCTCCCTCTCTCTCCCTAACCGAACCAAAGAAGAACACTATCTACGCATGATATTCAAACTGGCTATCCCTGTTAATTCAGGGAAACATTCGGTTAATATTAGGATAGCCAGTTTGAATATCATGCGTAGATAGTGTTCTTCTTTGGTTCAGTTAGGGAGAGAGAGGGAGAGAGAGAGAGAAAGAGGGGAAATCCCATGATTTTAGGGATTGGTTATTGATATGGCAGTTTCTTGACTGATTTAAAACACTTTCAATTACCAAAATACCCTCACTATATTAAAAGTCTCTAATTATATAACTCAGGTATTACGAAAATGCCATCCATTTGATCTAAGCCATTAAAACCACCAATCGGAGGGCCCAGATCGCTTCCTAGACTTTCTAGGAAAAACACACTTTCCGCAGAACTCCTACTCTAAATATATATATATATATATATATATATATATATATATATATATATATATATATATATATATATATATATATATATATATATATATATATATAGAGAGAGAGAGAGAGAGTAGGAGTTAGGTGGAAAGTCTATTTTTCCTAGAAAGTCTAGGAAGAAATAAGAATTGGACATGTGTCATTGAGGGATTTTAAGTAGAAGGGTTATCATGTAATTTCACATTTTAATTTTATTTTTGGAATGTATCTTCATTAACTAAAATTCCATGATTTTCGGAATTTTTATTATTTTCGAATTCAAATCTGGAAGTCAATGTGTTCATTAACTAAAATTCCATGTCACATTACATCGCATATTCCATTGTTCAGAAGATTACTAGAATTTATCAGCATGTTCTTTGTGCTGTGTTTTAACAGTTTACAGGGCTAAAGCCAATTTTTTTATAGATCCCACAATATAAAGATGGTAAAACACAGGGTATGAATCCGATTGCTGTTAAAACACAACTGTATGAATCTGAATGCTAAAACACAACTGTATGAATCTGATTGCTGTTAAAACACAACTGTATGAATCTGAATGCTAAAACACAAGTGTATGAATCTGCTTGCTGTTAAAACACAACTGTATGAATCTGTTTGCTGTTAAAACACAACTGTATGAATCTGAATGCTAAAACACAACTGTATGAATCTGCTTGCTGTTAAAACACATCTGTATGAATCTGCTTGCTGTTAAAACACATCTGTATGAATCTGGATGCTAAAACACAACTGTATGAATCTGAATGCTAAAACACAACTGTATGAATCTGTTTGCTGTTAAAACACATCTGTATGAATCTGCTTGCTGTTAAAACACAACTGTATGAATCTGCTTGCTGTTAAAACACATCTGTATGAATCTGAATGCTAAAACACAACTGTATAAATCTGCTTGCTGTTAAAACACATCTGTATGAATCTGCTTGCTGTTAAAACACAACTGTATGAATCTGCTTGCTGTTAAAACACATCTGTATGAATCTGGATGCTAAACCACAACTGTATGAATCTGCTTGCTGCTAAAACACAACTGTATTGATTTGCTTGCTGTTAAAACACATCGTCAAGAAAACGGAGATGATAAGAACAATATTTGAATGGTGATGATGAACTCGAAGATGGTGGAGATGGAGAAGTATTTTAATTTGATCCGGTGCTCTCCATCGTTTCTAAAGTTATCTTCTTCCGTGATTGTAGTTATTTTTTTGTAGGGATTGGGGTTTCCAAGATGGGTTTGGAGAGAGAGAGAGGGAAAATCGCTTGAATTTAGGAAATGGGCGGTTATCTAATTGATTTAAAACACGGTCATTGACAAAATTGCCCCTACTCATTTAAAACAATCAATTAATTAAACTCAAATATTACAAGATTGCCATTGATTTAATCTCAACCCGTAAACACACCAATCGGATGGACCAGATCGCTTCCTAGACTTTCTAGGAGAAACACACTTTCCGTGCGAACCCTACTCTATATATATATATATATATATATATATATATATATATATATAGGGAGGTTCATTTGAGAAGAATCTTTTTAAGAGAAGAAAAAATGAATTAATATAGACCCTATATTTTTTTGATCAATGGTTGTGAATCAAGATATCATTTTTGTCAAACTTTAATTAATGCTTTAATTACCAAGGGTAGTATAGACATTTTGATGTAGAATATTAATAAATATTTTAAAGAGTTACTCAAGTCTTATTAATGCAATCATAAATTCCTCAGTCACCATCATTAATGTATTGGTTCTACACAAATTTTTTTAGAAGTGACAAAATTATCTAAAAATTTTGTGTCCTAAACATATTTTATTATGAGTCGCAAAATTATTTAAAAGTGTTTGAGTCCTACACATTCGATATCCTACACCAAAATATTGTTTTAATGGTGTAGGAAGCGTTGAAAATGTAAGATCATGTGCATGATTGTTTTTATTGTGTAAGATGCACAACTATGTTATAAGATAAGCTCATTAAATGATTAGAGTTCATTAATTTGAATAACAAAAATAAATAATAGACTCATTAAATGATTTGTTCAAATGACCTTTGTATCCTTTATTCTTTTTATTCTTAATTTTTAATTCTTTTCATTTGAACTCTCCACTATATATATATATATAGGATTAGGATCATAAGTGAACAACTTTTCGAAAGTGAACTAAGTGAACTAATCTTGACCCTTGATCATTTTTTAGATTAAAAGGGTAAGATTGACATTAGCCAAGTAGTTTTAATTAGAATCCCTTAATTTTCTCCTCTCTTAACTCTCTCTCTCTCATTTTTAATTATTTCTCTATTATTTTAGTTATTAATTATAAGAGATTGAATGGCTAATTTTTTTATATAAATTGTTATGTTCCTTTTAAAATTAAATATTAAACCTAATTAAATTGATTTTTAACATATGTGTATACAAGTCAGTATATACAAGACTTATATACTTGTGTATTATTACATCTTGTTTCCACGGGTCGCTATAAACCAGATTTATACACTTGTGTATTATTCAAGTACATATGTGTATACGGGTCGGTATATACCAGACGTATACACCTTTGTATTATTCAAGTACATAGTGTATACATGTCAAAATATACCAGACTTATACACTTGTGTATTACTACATATTGTTTCCACTATACATCTTTTCATCAAACATTGATCTAATACATATATGTATAGAGAATGTAATTAAATATTTTTAATTGTGTTCTAGATGGAACAATATTTGATAATGTTTGTATTTTTTTTTTAAATTATGTAATATTAAGTTAGGTAATATGTGAGAGAAAAAAGATATAAAGAATGTAATTAAATATTATTTAATTTGGAAAGAGAAATTAGGAGAGAGAAAAAATTAATTAATTAAATAAAGATAGAAATATACAATTATACCCTTGTGTCTATTAAAATACATGTAAGTTACAAAAGATAATTACAATCTTACCACCCCGAGTTGTAAGAACCGCGAGAACTACACCCCACGGAGCGCCGTTCGCCTTTTTTTTACAAGTAGATGTGTGTATTATAAACACAGCCGTAAAAAATCATGGCGAACGGCGCTCCGTGGGGTGTAGTTTTTTACACCACAAGTTTGGTGTTTTTTAATTTTTTTTCTTTTTTTTTTCACCAAACTTGTGGTGTAAAAAACTACACCCCACGGAGCGCCGTTCGCCATGATTTTTTACGGCTGTGTTTATAATATACACATCTACTTGTAAAAAAAAATCATGGCAAACAGCGCTCCGTGGGGTGTAGTTCTCGTGGTTCTTACAACTCGAGGTGGTTTTCATTCTAACGGCTCCCTATATATATATATATATATATATATATATATATATATATATATAGGGGAAAGATAAATCGAAAACCCATGTGAGTTGAGAAAACCCAAATAAACCCTATGTAACATTTTTATTTTTTTCTAAAAAAATAGGAAATGTAATATAAATGTACACGGACCTATTTATGAAAAAAAATGAAAAAAACGCTTACTATTTTTTTTTTAAAAAAATGTTGAAAATTTATATGTTACATTTTTTTTTGGACATACATATTATGTAGCCTGAAATTTTGTAACATTTTTTAAAAAAAAACTACTTGGTGTTTTTTTGTGTTTCTTTTTTTAAAATGTTCAAATATATGTATATTACATTTCCTATTTTTTTTAGACATGTATCTTGAGTTTACATGGTTTTTTTACAAAGGTTTTATGAGTTTTCTCAACTCAAGTGGGTTTTCGATTTATCCTTCCCCTATATATATATGTTGTCTTATGGTAAGTTAAGAATGAGATAACATAAAAGTAGGGGAAGGTCCATTTAAGAAGAAAATTAAATTAAGAAGAAAAAGAACAAATGGTACAAATATAAAACATTAAATAGTTGTTTTTTTCTCTCAGGTCATTTAGTATTCTCTTTGACTAACTAATTAGTGATAAACACTATCATCCTCCACACTTAAATTTTTGCTTACACACATCAAAATTTATCCTACACGTATTGAAATTTATCCTACACAGCTCGTAATTCATCATACATATCTCGTAATTTGTGCTACACTTTAAATTATAATTTTTTTCCTTTTTGAAAAAGTATGTTTTTAGAAAATAAGTTACAAATTTAATGTAGTTAGCTATTAAAAAGAAGACAACCAATTAATGATCCATTTAAGTTTACCAATATACCTTTACACTAATATTAAATACAAAAAACTAAATAAAGTAAAATAAAACATTCTTATTGATTGAAATTTCTTCTTTTTTATTTTAAAAAAAAAAAATCTTTTTATTTAAACTCTCTACCATAAAAATATGTGTGTGTAAGGCAATAAAATGTAAAATGTTATTCGATGTAAAGCATAACATGTGGCAACTATATAAGCTGCTTTCATTTTATGGTAAGTTAAGAACCTAACACATGAACATCTTATAACTGGTAAGAGTAAGTTACTCGTGATTGTCATAAAAATGCAACCCTCCTAAGAAGACTATAACAACTCTAAATTATGTATGTTTTTCGTTATCCATAATCATGAGTGTGCGTTTGAAACTCTAATATGGTCAGTAACACAACAAGGTATTACCAATCTCATACAAGCAACCGTTATTAGATGACCATTTTTAAGTGTAAGCCATCGTGTCAGCAAGGTGAGAGTTCATTAAAACATACCTATCACCACTTGTATACTTGTATGATTAGTTGATCCTAACATTACTAATTAAACACTAGAAACAAATGATCTTTTCATTTAAGATACCTTTGATATGATTTAATGTTTGGATCAAGGTCCTCAAAATAGCACACGATTTTGCTTATTTAAGTGTTTTTAGTAATATCAATTGTACAAATAACATACCTTTTAATAGCAAAATGCCGGTTTTGTTTATAAAGTAGAGAACTTGTTCTCACATTTCCCAAGATAAAACGTGTACTTATGTTAGGCATCCCACAACAGTCATGAATGTGATAAAGGAACCAAGAAGAAGAAAACAAAGACATGTAGCTAGATTGTGATATTTCTTTTCACGTGACGCAAGAAGACTCAAATCTTAGAATTTTTGATTTGATATAATTATAAACGCATGCGAAAACCCATAAAATTATGTTTTTCAGTGCCTTGAATGAGTGGTTAAAGGCAGGCACTCGTCGCTCTCAAACAACACCTCAAGACACAAATACCCTCGTTACTTCACCGTTTGACTGCCTCTATGTCTCAATGCATTCCATGCATGTCACTTTCTTCATTTATTTATATATCGTTTTCTGCATAAATGGTTGATGAAGTTTAGCACCGATATCGAGGAGCTTCATATCTCCACTGTCAAATTTCCTCCTATATGTTATAAAGTTAATTACAATATGATTTAAAAAAAAAACGAGAGAGATGTAAACAGGAGCATTACTTGTATGCATTTTTTTCTTTTGTTGTTTAATCATTAATGGAACTTTTAAGCTTTATAAACTTATTAACATCTAAAAATATTAACATTTATAAGGGGGGACGGGGCGCGCCGTGATGGCACCTCCATCACGCATGGAATGCAAGGGAACACCGCCGCCATCCATATTGATCACGCGTGGATCCTAAAACGTGTTGTAGCCATAACGCGTGAAGAAGTTGATTGAATTTAGTTTTGTTTTTTTAATGATTTTGATAGTGTGTGGTGAGTGATGGGTATTTCCACTAAAATCCATCACTAATGATGGAATAATGCTCGATGACATGGCGGAAATTGGTTGAATGTTGTGAGTGGTGAGTGATGGGCGCCCCTACCCCACTAAGCATGATAAGTTTTTAAAATCATAAGAGGTTTCAAAATTATAGATATTATACGATTACTAGTAACATATGTCTTGTATCGACCTCAGCGTTTGGGCTTAGTCCGGATACTTAGAGGTGCATAACCAAACCGAATCTTGAACCGATCAGAAATTTATTGACTTGGGAGAAACCAGTTCAGATCTAATTTGATTCATTGGTTTATAACTAGTTTGAGTATATATACCTTGAATCCGGTTTGTAAGAAACACTAGTTAACTATAATACATTTATCAACTTTTGTTAATAGTGATTTACAATTTTATAAGCATAGAGTACAACCTTAATTCTTATATGTTGAAAGTAGTAAATGACTTTTGTCTTTTACTTTATAATTTCATAACACCCCTTAATTTTAATAAATTTATTATACAACCCTACAATTTTAATAGAATATTTTTGTTTTTTTTTTAACAAATTTACATTATAACCCCTATACTTTAATAAAGTTATATACACTCTCTGCACTTTAAGTTGCAATGGTAATCAACGACATTTAGGTTTCATTTTTCTTATACAAAGCCACATATGTTGCGTTATCTTTTTTTTTTTTTTTTTGCTATACAGAGTGGTGGTACAATATTGAAACTATAATAAAACGAACCAATAAAACCATATTATCGCCGCAACGCGCGAGGTCATATTACTAGTGAAATATTACGTTTAAACTGGTTATCAAATCAATCTTAACCGATCTCTGGTATAATTTTTTCTTTAGAAACCAGTTTGGGCTGCTCTTATTTTGACTTGATCTAAACCAAGTTATATAACCAGTCCGGTTTTGCCCTAAAACCGGTTTGTACACCTCTAGGTATAGGTGTACAAATCAGATAATTTTAAGAGACCTGATCGAACTTTATCCAATTCTCGAATAAGTAAACTCTCGTTAAAAAGCGGATTTCAAAAATCCGTATCAAATTCTATCCGGATCCAAAGTCAAGATAGGTCAATCTAATAGCAACTGGATCGTATTGGAGAAACCGGTTTGTTGAAAAATCCAATTAAAACCGGGTTTGGGATTTAAAAAAAGAAATTTAGTCAATAACTACTAAAAACAAATAAGATGTAAATATTATAAACTCATTAAAATTCATATTTGTAAATGTTAACAAGTAATATAATAGAACTTGATAAACATTATACCAAACAAATAATAAATATATAAGATAAAAATTTTGAAATTTGGACTAGATCTGGTGGATCCTACCAGATTGCATCCAGTTTCCCATCGTAATGGTTTCGGAGTATTTCTCAAATCGGTTCCTGGTGCAGATTTTTTTACACATCTACCTCTACGCACATTACTTCTAATCCAATCCTCCTTTCCAAGGCCGGGGCTCTCCTTCCTACCATCACTCTTTCTTTATGTAAAACAGACGCATGCATTGATCATACATACATATTAGTGAATCTTGAATTTAGTTTTTTCGTAAAATCAGAGGAGCAGGCTCAATACATATAAAATTTTCAGAAAAAGTTACACTGCTAAGCAAAAAAACATGGGGGGGGGGGGTTGCCCAAGACAAGCTCGAAGCTCGGGCCACTGTACATACATATAAACGGTACTAACTTAATTAATGGTTGAATGGAGGGTTCCTAAATCTATGGTATTAGGGGGGGGGGAATCTACCGAGACCCCTTGCCCAAGACAAGCTCGGCCACTGTAGATACATATATACGGTACTAACTTAGTTAATGGTCGAATGAAGGGTTCCATGTTCCATCACAAACCTGGGAAAGCCTAGATATGATTCGCACGACTTTAAGGATCAGACCTCGACAACCAATGTATAAAAAATTATAAGGTAAAAAATATTAGTTTTATTAATTCGTAAATTAAAATTGTGATGATAAATATGTTGCAAGCTATTTCCACACATAAAGAAAACGCACAGTCACAAAATAAGTATGAAACATCATAATAATTAAAATTAAAATATTTACATTTAACAAATCTGGTAGTCGGATCTCGGTTGATTTCAAAATCAGCCCAACAAATCAATTAAAAAAACCAAAAAAATCTGGTCTAAGGCCCAGCTGTGCCCAAAAGCCCAAATTAAACATAATTTTTTAACATAGTCCATCTTCAAAGTCGATGAAAATTGAAAAATATCAACAGTTATTTATTTAATATAAGTAGTAAAACTTATTTATGCCCTTTTTAAACAAATAAAAAACATTGAGTGATTATAAACTGTATGTTATCTATTTATTTAAGAAAAGTAATATTAATGTGATATTTAGATATAGGGATATTGAATTTAAATAACCTCAAATGTCACCAATTGACTGATAGCACTTCTAACTTCTGATTTATTTCACACAACTTCCAACTTTTAGCTTATTTTTCTCTAGCACCCTAAAATAATTAACAACTACCACTGGAGTTGGTGGTCAGTAGCAAATCAAAAGCCTTTTAAAACACTTAACTGTGGATATTGAGTTCAAGTCTCACAAGAAGTAATGAATTCGTCATTAAAAAAAATGATAATAACTTGTTTGAATAAAAATAATAATAATAATAATAATAATAATAATAATAATAAGTTAAAAAATACAAACAAAATTAAATAAATTATAAAACTTATGTTATAATATAATAAATAGGTAAACTAATAAAATAATAAGTCTTAAAGATTTAAAAAATAATAAAATTGATAAAAGAAAAGAAAAGAATTGTGAAAATACATAATACATTTGTCATTTAGTTGTAAAGTTAGAAGTTAAAACGGTCATTTTAACAAGCTAACATAAAAGGTTAACACCAGTTAGTGCCTAGGACAAAAACTATGACAACATATGATTTATATAAATTTTTTTGTACTAACTGAAGTTAAAGTATACGCTTTGCAAGTCATCACATACATACAAGGCGAAAATGTAATTTACCTTATAATTTGTGCCGACAGTTAAATTTACCAAATTGTTAAAAATTACATTTAAATCGTTTATGTTATTTTTAGTTTCAGTTTAATATTGAAATAATGTTAACATATTTGTGTTGATTGCATATATACGGAGACTGGACCTGGTCAAATGGAGACTGGACCTGGACAAATGGGCTTGGATGGACACTGCAAATGGGCTTGGAGCTGATCAAGACTAAAAGGCTGGAGTCCAGCTAATTCTCGGTTATAGAGAAGAGCCGGGTTGTTATAACAGCCCCGGATTACATGTGGATATTATAATTTTTTTTATTCTCTTTCTTCACAAAGCGATTAGGGCTTCTTTAACACATATTCGTCTTGAATCTGGTGTTGTAGGTTATTGTTCATTAATCGTATAGAGATTATCTAGTTGATAGTCTTGTGAGTAGATTAGGAGTTTGTTTTAGAGACTGCAATCTTTCAGATCTGTTTCAAGGGTTGAATAAAAGTTTGGTTTGGGTACTTTTGTTTCTTGGAAGATATGTGTACAGATCCATGTTCTTTGACATGGTATAGGAGCTCCTCTGGTGAGCTCTTGCGTGAAAGTTGTTCCGCTGCTCGTCGGCAATCAAATCGGTGATCTGTGATATTCGCTTGTCTTCAAGATCTGGTTGATTCCTTGGAGATCTGAGTCAGTGAGCCAGTCAGATGGTATCGATGTATATTAATTTGGCAGCGGAAAGTTTAATCAGGACCGTAGTTAGAAAATATTTTTATTAAACACCAAAATGTTTAAAATAGATAATTAACAACTACCACTGGAGTTGGTGGTCAGTAGCAAATCAAAAGCCTTTTAAAACACTTAACTGTGGATATTGGGTTCAAGTCTCACAAGAAGTAATGAATTCGTCATTAAAAAAAATGATAATAACTTGTTTGAATAAAAATAATAATAATAATAATAATAATAATAATAATAATAAGTTAAAAAATACAAACAAAATTAAATAAATTATAAAACTTATGTTATAATATAATAAATAGGTAAACTAATAAAATAATAAGTCTTAAAGATTTAAAAAATAATAAAATTGATAAAAGAAAAGAAAAGAATTGTGAAAATACATAATACATTTGTCATTTAGTTGTAAAGTTAGAAGTTAAAACGGTCATTTTAACAAGCTAACATAAAAGGTTAACACCAGTTAGTGCCTAGGACAAAAACTATGACAACATATGATTTATATAAATTTTTTTGTACTAACTGAAGTTAAAGTATACGCTTTGCAAGTCATCACATACATACAAGGCGAAAATGTAATTTACCTTATAATTTGTGCCGACAGTTAAATTTACCAAATTGTTAAAAATTACATTTAAATCGTTTATGTTATTTTTAGTTTCAGTTTAATATTGAAATAATGTTAACATATTTGTGTTGATTGCATATATACGGAGACTGGACCTGGTCAAATGGAGACTGGACCTGGACAAATGGGCTTGGATGGACACTGCAAATGGGCTTGGAGCTGATCAAGACTAAAAGGCTGGAGTCCAGCTAATTCTCGGTTATAGAGAAGAGCCGGGTTGTTATAACAGCCCCGGATTACATGTGGATATTATAATTTTTTTTATTCTCTTTCTTCACAAAGCGATGAGGGCTTCTTTAACACATATTCGTCTTGAATCTGGTGTTGTAGGTTATTGTTCATTAATCGTATAGAGATTATCTAGTTGATAGTCTTGTGAGTAGATTAGGAGTTTGTTTTAGAGACTGCAATCTTTCAGATCTGTTTCAAGGGTTGAATAAAAGTTTGATTTGGGTACTTTTGTTTCTTGGAAGATATGTGTACAGATCCATGTTCTTTGACATGGTATCACAGCTCCTCTGGTGAGCTCTTGCGTGAAAGTTGTTCCGCTGCTCGTCTGTAATCAAATCGGTGATCTGTGATATTCGCTTGTCTTCAAGATCTGGTTGATTCCTTGGAGATCTGAGTCAGTGAGCCAGTCAGATGGTATCGATGTATATTAATTTGGCAGCGGAAAGTTTAATCAGGACCGTAGTTAGAAAATATTTTTATTAAACACCAAAATGTTTAAAATAGATAAATGGGATAAAACCCGAGTTTTGCTGATAATACATTTATAATAAACAAATGGGACAAAACCCGATTTTCAATTGTAATATATTTATAGGGGATAAACCCTAATTATTGAAAACATGATCTCCTTTTTATTTAGGTAACTTTTTATAGCCACTTTTCTAAGCCTTCAGTGCTCTCCAGCTAGCTTTTATTGGCTTCACACTAAGTTACCTGAAACGCGTTTTAAAAATATTTTTTTAGCAAAAAAATGCTGGCGAGTGCATCCCAATTTAATTGAAACAGTTTTACAACTTTACAGAATTGAGGGCATCCGCAATTACATTTCCTTATATCTACTCAATTACTCATTGGCTATCTCATTGTCCAATGGTAACGTCTTTCATATTTTGTATACAAAACCCCAACATACCGGCAGTAATTGTAGTATGACAAATACTCAATTACTGTTAAATGTTCATTTAAAACATTTGAGGTTTTGGTAAAACATTTTGACTCACAAAGTAATTTACAAAAAGTGTGGCAAAAAGCATATATACTCACATTTGTAGATTTAGGTATTTCTACAGGCTTCCTGGTAATATTATAGCTTGTTGTTGCTTTTCCTGGTTTATTAAATTTAAACAAAGCACACGTGTTAGTAAGATAACCCAAATTACATTAACCTTACAACTCGAGACAGAACTCCAATGACTGAGTCAGGCAAAGCCTTGACATGGATTACGGAGATTCTAGATCAATCGAGTGTAACACGAGACAGAACTCCAACGACTGAGTCAGGCAGAGCCTTGACATGCGTTACGGAGCCTTAAATCGATCGTGTAGGGTAATAGCAGGATTATAATACTTACAACGAGGCAGAGCTTCGCTTATTAGGGGGTATTAGGCTATAACTTTTGCCTATTAAAATTGAGAGAGAATTTTAGAAATTTGAATGATTTGGAATGCTGATCCCTGCTCCTTTTATAGTCTGATCCGGGGCGGGTCGCGGCCCGCGACTCCTTCTTCCCTCTGTTTCGCGGCCCGCGAGGAAGCTTCAGTCGGTTTGAGGTTTGTTGAGTCATGGTGTAGGATTGACACGTGTCAATATTGTGTGTCCGCCAAGTTAAAGGCCTCACGCCCCGCGAAGACCTCGGCTAGCTGGGTCGCGGCCCGCGAGCGACTCAGATTATTTGTTTTTCTTGATTTTTATTAATGTAAAGGTTATACGGGTTCGTTTATCGCGTACGGGGTGTATCTGGGAGCGTTTAAGGGTGTCTCTCGAGGGTTGTTATACTAATAGCCAATAGTTAGGGGTGATAAAATCTAATAACCATTATTCAGAGTATGTTTATCGTTTATTGTTAATGACGCTATATGTTAGTCGATATCCTTAAAATATGTTACAACATTATATATATATACACTTACAGGGTTAGAAATCTGTGTATTATACGGAGTTGGATCAGTAAAATGTTAATTAGTTATTAACAAGCGGAAAAATAAAAAAAGTTGAAAAAAGAAATATTAAAATTACGATTTAATATTATTATTTAGTAAGAGAAAGATACATGATAATAAAAGAGATGAAGCCTAGAATGTAATCCATGTTCTCAAATATATATATATATATATATATATATATATTGTAACACCCTAACACGTAATTAGCGAAAGTCGCAGCGGAAGTTCGTGCCATAAAAATTCTTTCACTATAAACCTTACGTCTTACTTGAAAGTTCACTTTTAAAATAACTCTTTTATATCGAATACAACAAACTGACTCTATTATAGAATAAATCATAGCTTATGTACAACAAATTTACATCCTTAGACAACCCCGTACAATCCCTTAAGTGACTCGGTCTTCGATCTTTATTCCTTGATGATCCTCCGTGACCCGCACAACCTGCATTCACCACATACATTCAAAAACATTAGCACACAATGTATAAACAAGATCATTCGCATACACTTCACATCTCGTTCTTTATCAAACTTCAAGCATTTCATCTGCGTATCCATTTCCTGGCGAGGCTTCATGAATGTACCTGCATTACTTATCATTCTCAAGGTACACCATTAATAACTTTAATCCTCAATGTGTCAAAATCATACACATATATGTACTTACATACCCACATACATATACATCTACATGCGTACATACACTCATACATACCCTTATACATACCTACATACACAACTACATACTTACATATCCTTCCTACAACTAGACATACGTACATACACTCATACATATCATTAAGCATAACTACATATCCTACTACATACGTACACTTGGAGTTATAAACATACATACGTGTATGCCTACATACATGCTTACATAACTTCTACATACGTATACAAATACATACAAGCACACAAACTTGCTTATCTACATATGTACATACTTTAACGAACACGTACTAGATCACACGTACCTCTTACATAATCATACATTATTAACGTGGGTCTTAGACTTAGCTTTATAGCCCATAAACATCCAAGGAACCTTCAAAATCATGTTTGGAAAGTCCGCCGTAGTCCACGGATATCAAACCGAAGCCCACGGTACATAAATTAACTTAAATAACAAGATTTCAGCTTTTGGGACTTGGGAAGGCCGTCACCGACGCCCCTAGGGCCGTCGGCGACGGGCCTTGCATTTACCCGTAGCCCAAAAACCCGTAGACAGGTAATTAACCCGTCAGCACAAAAACTGATTTTCTAGAGCCCGTCGGCGACGCCCCCATGCCCGTCGGCGACGCCCTCTAGATTTTGCATTTTTCTGCAGCTCCGTTTCGTCGTCCGTACGCACTAAAACGCGCATAACTTTTGAACCGTTTACCCGTTTAACCTCCCGTTTCTTCCTACATGCTTGTAAATTCACATTCTATCATATGAACTTAAAATCCCATATCCGGATTAAGGAAATTCTTAACTTACACTATCGGCTTATTATTCACTTATGAATTATTCGACCCGTTATGGGTATTTATACATTAAAAGGTCTATAACATACAAAACCCTATACTTCACTTTCATACTTGTCCAAGACATTACACTAATCAATAACTTGTTTCTAAACTACTTGTTAAGATCGTTTGCCCAAAATACCCATCGAGGGCATTTTGGTCAACTTTAATCCCATCATTTACGACGAAAGACTTTCCTACATATTTAACCTCAAACATCATGTTTAATTAATTTCAACACTTTATTACTTACTTGAACTAAGAAGTGATTACGGAAATCACTTACCTTGTAAACCTCATGCTTCTTACTTGATATGTTGCTTCCCTTGTCTTGCTAGCTCCGAAGGTACAAGTCCGCCTTTCCGAGGACCTATCCTTCATTATCATTTACATACACACACACGTTAACCCACAATCTAATACTAGCTAACCACATCCACAATCGACTTTCATGTCACATTAACTTCCAAGCATTCAATGTCAACACACACATTGTGACCTTATCCATCTAACATATTACGCATTCATCACACCACACAACATGTCTATGAGAGTGATGTTACATTCGTAGTTTTGCATAGATTCTAGGGTCATTAGTTTAACCATAGTATTACTTATATCAAGGCAAGTTTACTTCCTACTTGTTGGGTTTCTTAGAAGTCAAACCACCAAACTTTTCCACATCTAGACTAATCGTTGTAACATGGACCTACATCAATGTTTTCAATTAAGATTCTACATACCATCCCTAACAACACATGACTTGCATGTTTACCAAGCCAATGGATCACATAGTGTGTATCTTTTACAACAACAAGGTTCATGGACCTCTAAGGTGCCATCGTTCACCAATTGCATAACTATTATACTTGCAACATGAAATTCATTCAAGACACCTTCATTTTTTCATATTTACTAGCAACTAACACAACCAACTCATTATACTAGTAATTCACAATTTCAAGGACACCATATCATCTATTATCACTAGTTAGGCATTTTATCAAACACTTGGTGTGCATACAACTTACTAAGCATAGTTTACAACTAGTTTAAGCATAGTCATCTCCTTCCAAGTTCCAATCACTAAGAGAGTGCTCAATATCACATTCCATTCATACAATTAGCCCTAGACTATCATCTTAAAACCCATTTCAAGCTAGGAACAAGTAAATCAAACAAGGATTGGACATGGGTATAACACCCATGTCGGCACTTTCATTCACCATGGTGGGTTTCACCTCAAATCATCAAATTGATATAAATTAGCCATGAATAAGGTCCCATTTCATGATACTATCACTTATTCATATTCAATTTCTCACAATTTCAACAATTCAAGATTTACCCATGACTAACAACTTCTCTAAGTTGAAAACTATGACTTACATGATGATTATTGTAACTAGATGGTGATGAATTAGCATCCATGCATGAGATTTGGGCTAGAATTCCTCTTCAATTGGAGCTTCATCAAGAAGTTGGAGAACTCTCCTCCTGCTTCTCTCAAAATGGCGATGGTGCACACAGACTAAATGTCTGGTATTTTTCCCACCCCCACATTCTTATAAAAATTCATCCCTATTGCCCACCTTTAGCCCCTCATGTTCTTTTCTTATTTATTTGACCCCCATTATTTTCCACTCTTATTTAATAGCCAACTTTACCTAACCAAGTTAAATGACTTGGTTATTAGTTAAATATCCCACTTAGTCAATAAATCCTATTTACTTATTCCGTCCTAATTAAATGTCCAAATAAAATATTTGGACCCGAGTTTTGGGGCGTTACATATATATATATATATATATATATATATATATATATATAGGATTAGGATCATGAGTGAACAACTTCTTGAGAGTGAACTAAGTGAACTAATCTTGGCCCTTGATCATTTTTTAGATTAAAAGGGTAAGATTGACATTAGTCAAGTACTTTTAATTAAAATCCCTTAATTTTCTCCTCTCTTAACTCTCTCTCTCTCTCTCTCTCTCATTTTTAATTATTTCTTTATTATTTTAATTATAAGAGATTGAAGGGCTAATGTTTTTTTTAAATAAACTGTTATGTTCCTTTTAAAATTAAATATTAAACCTAATTAAATTATGATTTTTAACATATGTGTATAGAGGTCAAATTATACAAGACTTATACACTTGTGTATTATTACATCCTGTTTCCACGGGTCGGTATAAACCAGATTTATACACTTGTGTATTATTCAAGTACATATGTGTATACGGGTCGGTATATACCAGACGTATACACCTGTGTATTATTCAAGTACATAGTGTATACATGTCGATATATACCAGACTTATACACTTGTGTATTAGTACATATTGTTTCCACTATACATCTTTTCATCAAACATTGATCTAATACATATATGTATAGAGAATGTAATTAAATATTTTTAATTATGTTCTAGATGGAACAATATTTGATAATGTTTGTATTTTTTTTTTTAATTATGGAATAATAAGTTAGGTATTATGTGAGAGGAAAAAATATAGAAAATGTAATTAAATATTACTATTTTAATTGGAAAGAGAAATCAGGAGAGAGAAAAAATTAATTAATTAATTAAAGGAAGATAGAAAAATACAATTACACCCTTGTGTTTATTAAATTACATGTAAGTTACAAAAGATAATTACAATCTTGCCATTAAAGAAAAAATCTAGATTTACAAAATCAATAGTCAATATAAGTTCATTTTGTTCACAAATAAATCATTGTTCACTCATGAACCATACCCTATATATATATATATATATATATATATATATATATATATATATATATATATATATATATATATATATATATATAGGGTAAGATTCATGCGAGAAACTCCTTTATTGCGAGAACCGCGAAACCAATGTGAACACAATAAAAAATACCTAAAAAACCTTAACCCCGCCATGCTAAAAACTAAACACCCCCCCCCCCCCCGAAAAGACCTAAAAAAAACCTAACCCCCTACCCCCACCCCCCAAAAAAACCTAAACCCCCATCCCCCCCCACCCCCCCCAAAAAAAAACCTAACCCCCCCCCACCCACCCAAGCCAAAATGCTAAAAACTAAATCCCCAAAAAAACCTAAAAAAAATCTTTAAAAAAATAAAAAAAAACACACACAAATTTTTTTTTAAATATTTTTTACACTAAAATCACTACTTTTAGTAGCCAAAAATTTTTTTTTTAAATTTTAATTTTTTTTGGTAACGAAATCCAGTGATTTTTTTATAAAAAATATTAAAAAATTGTGTGTTTTTTAGCTATTTTTAGGTCATTTTGGTTGTGTTCACATTGGTTCTTGCGGTTCTCGCAATAAAGGGTGGTTCCTAATGGATCTTTCTCCTATATATATATATATATATATATATATATATGTAGGGGAAGGTTCAAAAGAAAACCACTAGTTATCGCGAAAACTCGAAAACTAACTCAAAAAGCCTAAAAAACATACCAATTTTTTTTGCATACCAATTTTCGCTATTTAAATTATATAAAAAAACTTTTTTCAAAAAAAATTGTAGTGCACATGTGTAATATTACACATGTGTATGTGTATGTATACTACACATGTGAATTATTACACATGTGCACTACATTTGTTTTTTTTTTTTTTGGAAAAAAAGTTTTTTGTTTATATAAAAAACTAGCGATTTTTATAAAAAAAAAATTGGGTGTTTTTTAGGCTTTTTTAGTTAGTTTTTTAGTTTTCGCAATAAAAGTGGTTTTCATTTGAACCATCCCCTATATAATTTTTTTAAGAAAACGATTTAATTTTTTTTAAATATTAACATATGAAAAAGTTATTGCCGTTTAAAAATCAATGGGGAAACTAGTTAAGTGAGAAATGACCAACTTGCCCTTTCTTCTATTTGGTTTTTAACTGTCTGAAACTGAAATTCAGATAACTTGCACACCCCTATCTTGGACGTAGATCTCACAAATGAATGGTTGTAAATGTTATGTACCCGTCGTATAAATAAACCGTCTTGTACGGTATAAAAAAAATTATAGGATTTCATTCTCTTTAATTCGAGTAGCCTATTGCTATAGTTTTCTTAAAAAAATTATAGGATTTTGAATACTCATTACGTCATTATGTGATTTTGAATACCAACACATGACTACGAGATTACGTGATTTTGAATACAGGATTATGAATGCCTATTACGTGATTTCATTATAGTATTTTATGTGAAACACCACTAAGTAATTAAGGATAAACTATATACAAATTATTAATCAAATCACCTATAATAACCACATAATATTGTATATTAGAGATTTAATCATATAACTGTAATAACATTAGTTATAACAAATCATATTAAATTTGTAATCACGTAATGGATTTATATTGAATGTGTAATCACGTAATGGTTTATATTGAATGTGTAATTACCTAATGGGCATTCAAAATTACGTAGTCATGTGCTAGATATTCAAAATCACGTAACGGAATAACGGGTATTCAAAATCCTGTAAAATTTTTACGAAAACTATAGCAATAGGCTGCTCGAATTAAAGAAAATGAAATGCTCGTTAGTACGGTATAATATTTAAAAAAAAAATATTAACGTATGAAAAAAGTTATAGCCGTTTGAAAATCAAGATAGGAAGTTGTTCAAGTGAGAAATGACTAAAATACCCTTCAAGACAATGCCACTTGTCTTCCCCTACTAGTCGTGTATACTTCGTACGATTTATATGTCATCTACATGATCTTTTATCAGTATATATATATATATATATATATATATATATATATATATATATATATATATATATATATATATATATATATATATATATATATACAGGATTAGGTTCAAGAGTGAACACTAGTGTATTTGCGAACTGAGCGAACTAACCCTGGTCATACACATGTGTAAATCAATGGCCAGAATTTGTTTGATGATGAAATACACTAGTGTATTTTACGATTTGATGATGAAATCCTAGCCATACACGTGTGTGAATCAATGCCACAATTTGTTCACTCAGTTCACAAATACACTAGCATTCATTTTAGAATTGTACTATAATTTTCTCAAATATTTTTTTTATTTTTTCCGAATAACTTGTGTACATTAACTTTTTTAAAGAATCTAACTCCGCAATTATGTTAATTTTTTATTTTTTTTTTAATAACATAAGTACATTAACTTGTTCAAAAAATAATCTAATTTAACTCTAGTCTTAGGATCCTGTAAAAAGGACTTTTTTCATGAGAAGTATGAGAAGACATAAGAATTGACATGTAGGCATCATGTTTTGAACTTAGGCATGATGTTTTGAGTAGTTTTGGCAAGAAAAACACCAAACATAACAATTTAAGTCACAATGCAATGAATTCTAAGCTTAAAACTTAAAACACCATGGCAAGAACGTTAAGTAGTGTGTATTAAGTGTTAAGTAGTGTGTTTTAAATTTCACAACCATTGCATTGTGTTTTAAATTGTTATGTTTGATGTTTTTCTTGCTAAAACTACCTAAAACATCATGTCTAAGTCCAAAACATGATGCCTACATGTCAATTCGCATGCCTTCTCACACTTCTCACGAAAAAGGTCCTTTTTACAGGAATCTCTCCCTCTAACTCTATATCAATTAGGAAGCTTGATGAATAGTATTTAAATTTTTTAAGTAATTGTAATTTTTATAATAATATTTCATCCATCGTTTAATTCGATTTTTTCTCAAATAACTTATGTACGCTAACTTTTTTTAATCTAACTCTGTAATTATGTTAATTATTTTATTTTCAAATAAATTGTGTGTATTTATTATTTTAATGTAACTGTTCAACCATGTTAATTTTTTTCAGCAATGCGATATGAATTTTATTGAAAATGTTTATGTCACACCCTCAATTTCCATATACGTGGTTTTACCGCGTGGCACGTGACAAACTAGGATCATTGCCATTAGTTACGATGAACAACCTCTAAATGATGTTTTAGAGAAACATTGTTGCTCAATTAAATGAGAAAACATTTGTGGAAGCATAAAGTAAAAAAAGTAAAAAAGTAAAGTTTAATCAAACAAGCCCAAAAAGTAATATAACGTATAAAGAAAAATAAGTTCAATGTCTAATGATGCGACTCCATGAATGTCCCTAATCGTGTGCAATACCTAGCGACCTGCGAATGTATGCTAACAAGTGTCAACACGGGGTTGGTGAGTTCATAAAATGTAATTGTAATAAACACAGTTGTAGGATAAAGTAAATTCTAGTTATATCTTAGGTAGTTAGTCTGTTATAAGTTTCTAAACGCATTGGACCGAAGCTGACTGAATGAGTTTGTGCCTTCCACCACGCCATATCAAACGATGGTGCAGATGTTAGGTCAATACTACACTCGTTCGACCTCTAGTCGTGCTAGCGCGATTAGCCTGGGTGGGTTTGTCAAACCCAGTGGTACTACTCAAGATGACCTCGCTAACTTCCTATATTAACGGTTCAGGTGTAGCATTTAGCAAACTTGTCATATATATGAATTACCAAATCTAAAGCAAAAGTCGCATAAGTTTTCCCCTCTAGGAAAGCATAGCATTTTAGTTTCCTACCAGGAAAACAAATGTAAAAGTAGTAGTGAACTCTTAGGTGCTTATCATATACCCAACCAAGAAAATTGAATAGAAAACCGCTAACGATAACCTATTACATTACGATATTCTATCAGTGTGTGTTTTATGTGTTTGGTCATAAGGCTTAGCATTAAAAAATCTCATCGTTTAAATATGTCAAATAAGACTCACACATAGACTAAGTTGACCCGACGACTCGTTGGTGACTAATTAAGTGACTTCATGTCAATTCATGTTCATGCAATTCAAGTAAACCTATAGTACACATCCCATAACATGTATGATGGCATTCATTTCAGTTTCCCCTCCTAAAGACACCTTGCATAGTGTAACACCTCGAAAATTTGCGTCCTATAATGTATTGACACGTGTCATAAGTTTGAACGTGATAATAAATACTATAGAGGGACTAAAGTTGACAAACATAGAAAGTATGTGAATTCAAGGGTTCAAAACGTCAACAAGGGATAAATATACTTTATAGTAACCCAACATGATGCTCGTACCTTCAGACGAATGAATCATGGATCATACGGAACTAAAAGTGGAAGAAAGTGAGAGATTACAAACTACAGGGGTTAAATGTGTCAACATGTTTAAGTTATACCTCTGAGTGACCCTTTAGCAAACCCGAGGCTTTGTAACGGTAAATTATGCTCACTAGAATGCACGATATAAATTTCATAAAGTTTCGTTTTAAAAAAATGAGAAAGTTATGATCGAATTCGTACATGAGGGGTAGAAAGCGTCAACATTGAAAGTTATGACTTTTCGGATAGTAACAAAGTAACCGAGGACTTAAGAATATGGGTAAAAGTCACGAGGCCCTTATACGTAAATAAGAAAGGCCCAAAATGCAAAGTTACCCCTTCGAAACGCCAAGAGCCAGCTGCAATAATGTAAAAGATTTGAAAAATCTTACAGCAGGTCTCAGGCGGGCCGCGTAAGAGTTATCATAAAGCTTATGCGAGCCGCGTGGACAGTATAAAGATATGGTTCTGTCAGAGAGATTCAGACGGGCCGCGTAAAGGTTGAAGGACCTTTTACGCGGCCCGCGTGAGAGGCCCAGATACAGAAAAAGCTGGCAGCAGCACTGTTTAGCCTTGTAACCAACTTTAGACCATTATTGCTCAGCATGGACGACCCCTAAACGACTCCTAGACCTTAGGGGCACTTGTTGATGATCTGAGTACACTTGTAGACCTAGTTGTCATGATCTTATGCATCCAAGATCACTATATAAGGCCATTCATGTTGTAACAACTGTTCACACCTCATTCCTGCATTCTGGAGCTTTTCTGGAGCACAAGTGCCTTCTCTAAGCATCTCTGGTCATTCATTAGACTTCAGTAAGTGTGCTTAACCCGTCTTAGTTGAGTTTTTGCTTAGTTATAGCTTAGAAGTCAAACCGTCGTAATTAACGGTTGACTTAACAATTAATCACTAATGGTTCAGTGATTAGTCGAATCAAAGGTAGTTATATGTTGGTAATTATGTGGGCAGTAAACCCTTAAAAGGGCACCCTCTGATTCCCACTCTAACTAGTTCAAATGTCGGGTCAAAGTTGCTTAGAAAAAGTCAACAGAACCTTAATTTTCGGATTAACACATAATTAACAATGTAGAAGGCTTGTAACCTATTGTATCACTCATATAACTTGATAATAAGTATTATAACTGGTCTAAGCTTGTTTGATCCGGCAATTTACTGTTTTGACCCGGTTCGGAACCGAAAGTCGCAAAACTTTGACTTTTGCTTTGACTTCAGTTCTGGACCGATTTGGTATGACTTAGATATACCTTAGGACTCCCTTAGGACCAGGTTACATGATGGTATGACCCTCTGTGACTGGTTCGTTGTTTGTCCGAGTCATTTGCACATTTCCGTTATATGCTTAAAAGTTGACCATAATGCCCTTTTGACCTTAAAATGAGAATTTTGGATATGTGAAAGGACAATAACCTTAGTTACTGATTTCTAAACATGTCCCTAAAATTTCATGTCAATACGAGGTCCAGAGTAGGAGTTATGCTAAATAGCGCAATTAAGAAAACTTTTGTAACTAAACGGCGCAATTAGCATAAAACCTATCTAGACCCAAATTTCGACACCAAACCTTTTACACACTGATGTAATATAATATTTTGAGATTTTTAAAGATTTTTAATTATTTTTAACCTGCTCATAACCTAAGGTTATGGCGTTGATTCGGTAAATACCAAATATACCCTTTTCGGACATAAAATGAGTTCTACATAGTATTTTGATGCCAATCCAATTGCTATTGATTTTAAATAATAAATAAAGTATTTTGAACTTTATAACCTGATCAGAAAACTCAGATTTCCTGTATAACCCGGAAATCGCTTAAAATGACTTTATACGCGTATTAAACGCATAGTTTGAGTTTAAAACCATTTTGTCAAGTGAGGCTTATTGCCTACTGATGTAACTTGTTAAAATAAGTGGTTTTACTGATTACTTCAGACCCGAGCATCAGAGATATAAATAATCTCTTTTATAATCTTTAAAATGACCAAAATACCCCTACGGGCGTATTATGGGGTTAAACTCGTTATAGGCATAATGGAAGGTATCCTACTGATATCACAACCTCTTTAGAGCATATTGACTTAGTAAACCTGTATAAGACTCTTACGGTTACCCGTTACGCCATTTACGCGTTCGGTTCGATTTATGTAACTAGTTTACATAAATTAGCCGAAACGGGTCAAACCTTGTCGTTTTTATCTCAAAATCCAGAATGTGGTTCGATTACCCATATTATACAAGTCTTCAAACTTGTCGGGTCTAAATCACATTCCATTCCGGTCTTCGCTTAATCTCGCGTTCGAACCGTATCTTTCATTATAACCAACCGGTCTAAGCTTAGGCTAAATTAAAGACCCGTTAGGATTCTAATAGGTTGTTATAAACCTTCGTTCCAGAATAAGAGACCCGGTAAAAGCTACTTGCAATTGCTGTTTGTGAAATATACTTTGCAAAGGTAAACACTTTTAACTTATTTCCCTATACGGGCTTGGGGTACGGTATATAAAATACCGCTTGGTCCAGCATTGAATCTTTAATCGATTAGTGGTTAAATCATTGATATGCTTTGTTTTAAAATGTTTTGTTTGCTTAAAGCCTTTGGGGGGTTAATGACCATGTCCCGGATATCGCTGGCATCATCTTACGAGATGGCCACGACTTAAGCACGGGGTGTAGGCGTACACCTGACAGCTGCATATGAAAAATGGTATCCCACTTAAGGATTAACCTTGTGGGTATTATACCTGTGGTGTGTCTATTAGTCTTTAACCCGGTCTACGGAACAGGCTACTGAACGCACAAGAAACATGTAATTCGTTTACAAGTATTATATTAAAATAATTATCCCAAGTTATAAAAGTTTGTGCCACGTGCATTCAAATCAATTTTATTAAACCTTTTTCAAAAGCGTCGGTTGAATGTATTTACCAGTGTAAACTGACGTATTTTCCCAAAAAGGTTAAGTGCAGGTACTAAACGAACTAGGCTGGCTTTCTCCTAGCGTCCACAATAAGTCTCGCAAGCTTGGATGTCAACTGTTGAACAATGTTTCCTATTTTTATTTTGATCCCCTGTGGATTAATTTCAACTGTTTGTGATACATGATATTACAATAATATTCGGTTGAAATATATCTATCTTTTGCTTCCGCTGTGCATTTAAATATTGTTTTGTTTGACCGTAATGTTACCAACTACGTCACGGTAATCCCCCACCGGGCCCACCGATGAAACGTGTGGAAATCGGGGTGTAACACATAGCCAAATGATGTAAACTCAAGTGTTAAAAAGGTTCCAGTAATCACTGTTCAACTTCAGTTTTTGAGTTAGTTTGTGTATTTTATTTAAAATACTAAATGATGTAGAAAATTATGTATATTTTACGAGAAGTGATGTCAATAGTCTATTTGAGCTTGTGTAATTCTCTATTCTCTTGAGGTCTGAATATTTATAGAAAATTCATGAAAAATCCTACATTACCAAAAGGTCAAAAACGTCATTTCTGGTTACAGTCTACCATTAAATCTATAATATATATATATATATATATATATATATATGTGTGTGTGTGTGTGTGTGTGTGTGTGTGTGTGTTCCTCCAATTGACGCAAGGCCAACTTGAGTATCTTACACACAATACACGTAAATGCATGTAATTCACGTTATTTACACACAATACACGTAGATATCGAAAAGCATATATATTCACATAATATATTCATTTAATCTTTCCAGACTTATTATTTCACTTGATCACCAATGTTCGCGGACAAACTTGTGTGCAGTTCGGTAATTGGGTTAATTCACTGAATTACTGTTATGCGGATGTTCGTGTACTAACTGACACACTTAATTAATCTTAACCAAGTGTAATGCAATAAATAATGTTTGTGATAGCATTAGAGATTACAGAGTTGTGTTAATAGAGTTAACCTGAAAATGCTGGATGTCACAATTTATTTTTTAATGTTTTCACTCTTAATAAATAGAGACTGTATCACTATTATACCGTACCGAAAAACATTGGTACATGTACCTATATTTAATTTTATGGTTTCTGGTTTTGATAATGTTTCATTTATACAACTTTGTCTATGGGGATACATGAATATCGATCCCAATACTATGACAATTTGAGTCGATCGGTACCGTTCGAACGACATCAGTGTTGGTACTAGTGTTCATTTTTATTGTTTTCAGTCGATATAAAACTCGTGCTGATTTCTATACCAAGTGCATATCGTACTGATGTTATAACTAATCGAACTGATATTCATCGAATGCCCGATGTAATGTACTATCGCCATGAGCAGGCAAATACCTAGTTTATAGTATATCTATAATGATGAACAATAACACGATATTTTTTTTAAATTATTCTTACAATTACTTTTTAGTATATTATGTTTTCTCTTATAACTTTTAAAATACATTTTTTTTTGTCAAAATTTGAATATGTCATTACGACGTACTTATTATTATACATATCTTGATATAAATTTTACTTAAAACCGAATTGCAAATAATAATATACAAGTGATCAAAGCTAAAACATACGTGTTATCAAAGTTGTCTCAGGGTTTAGTTTTCTTTATCTAAAGTGACCGCGTTTACCCTTTTTGTTAGTCTAATTATATAATATAATGGGTTATAAAATTTTTGAATATACCGTTACGACTTATTTATATTTATCTCTGCTTCAAAACAAAGTGACGCCATTTATCATTTCTTTTATAACTTTTAATATATGATGTTTAAAAAGTTTTGAATATAGTGTTTGGTTCAAAACTCATTGTTTAGCATATTGTTTAGCATCTTATTAAAAATGAATTGTTCGGTTCGAATAAGGATCACCTATAAATATTAGAAACACAAATCCGAATAGGTTAATAAATCATTTTGTTCGACTTTCCAGGTTTCCGAGTTGTTTTATATAACCATGGAACTGGTCCATTATCAAAAAATGGGTTCTGCTTTGCTTTTTTATATATAATTTCAGCTTTTTATTATTTTATTATTTTATTATTATAATCAATTTTAAGTAATCGAAGCACAGACGTACATGTTATCAAATTATCTTACATTTAATTTTCTTTTATTAAACTGACGTCATTTATCCTTTTTGTTATCGTAATAAAATAATGTAATGATATAACTCGAAATATACAATTGATATGCTTATTTTTATCCATGTTTCAATAAAAAATTTGTTCAAAATCGATCGAGTCAAATATAATTGATTTTTTTATTCATTATCATGACGAACAAAGTCGGTACCGTCCGAATAACTTCGGCAACGTTACCACTATTCGTTATTAAGGTTTTCCTTATAAAAATTCGTTAGAAACAGAGTTGTATTAGCATTTAAGTAACTTTTTTTTTTGTAAGCTACTATAGTGAGTGCATGCACATATAGGTAATGTACGAATCAAACTGATACCTTCCCAACAATATTCACTCATCGATTCCAACCAAACATCGATAGCGGTTTCACTACTATCGGAAACTATTACTGATATTCATTTGTATGGTTTTAGATCAATGTAAAACATGTGTCGACACCATTTTAGGCATGTCACGACTTTATTCATGAGATTTATCTTCCAATTGATATATTGTCAGGGGCGTACCCACCCTAAGCCAAGGGTGGGCGGGCGCACCCCATGAAAAAATATTTTTTAGTGTTATTTTTCGCCGGAAATCCCGACCACACCCCTTGGAATTTTTCACCCGCACCCCTTGAAAATTTTCAACCGCCCCACTTAGAAAAAAAATAATTATTAACCACTTATTCACTTAATTATTTAATCCAATCAAAACCCAATCTGCAATCAATTTTTATTATCACAATCCCAAACCTAACCTAAAGAAATTTGAACTAAATAAAATAATCCAAACCCATCCACCCATTCCATTTCCAAATCCCGCCCCCAAAAAAACTCCCAGCGACTTGACGCCACTGCTCACGACCTGGTGGTTTTTTTTACCGGAAATACTAAAATTTCGGTTGGACCGACCTATATTACGTCAGAATTCCAATATAGAACTAGTATGGTTTATTTATTTATTTATTTTGTTTTATGTGATGATTAGGAGAAAATATAGATGTGTAAGGGTTTAATCTTTTTTATGTTTTTATTTTTATTTTTTTGTTGCTCTAGAGTTGTAGTTAAATGATTTTGTTGTTTTATTTATAGCTTTGTTTGTTTAAATGATTAGTTACAAGTAATCAACATTTAATATTAGGGCTTGAAGGTTTAAAAATATAATTGAAAGTTATGGGCTATGGTTGAACATAATTGTTTATTTTGTTTAAATGTTTAGTGTTGTTTTATGAACTTATGGAGAAAATTATATGTGTTAGGAACAATGAGTAAGAATGTAATGAACTTATGGCGTGTTTAGTATCTTTAGATGATATTTTGGATATATTTAAAAAAAAAAAAAAAACTATACGGCACAATTTTAAATACATTTGTAATTTGTAATGACGTGTTTTTTATGATTTATAAATTTTAGTTTGATGTTCTTTTGTCTTACATGATTCGACTCGACCAACTATGAACCGATATTTTATATAACTAAGGCCTAAAATCTTTGAAAATATTTCACACCCCAGGAAAAAATTCATGGGTCCGCCATTGTATATTGTGTATCCGTATCATATTGATGAAGTAATAAACCGAATGAATAATAAGCAAGGGAAGTTTCCACTAGTTTTACATAATTTCAAAGAGTGCATGATTTACCGGTCAAAATACAAAGATATTATGTTATAAGGGGACCCGGGGCGGTCTCCAAAACTTCCGTTATATTAACGCGTGATAGTTTATAACGCGTTGAACTCGACCGCCACCATATTTGATAACGAGTGATGGCTTGTTTCAAAGTTTAACGCGTGGAAATATTAACGCGTGATAGTTTGGGTTTGTGAGTGGAATTGTTGGTTGGGGGGAAATTGTTGGGTGTGGTGATGAGTGATGACCACCCCTACTAAAAATGGTTGTGAGTGATGGAAAAATGGTCAATGACATGGCGAAACTTGATTGGTGCTTGTGAATGATAAATTCTATCACTAGTGATTCCACCCCTAGTCCCCTAATGACCACAAATTAGTTTTTAATAATTAAAAGAAAATATAGCATCGCTTTTGGGACAACATTGTCCATATTTTAGGTGGTAGGAGGGGCATGTATTCGAGTGGTTGGTTTTTCACTTTTTCCATCGAAAATGGTCCCCCATGACGTAAGATTTATTTTTATGAAAACAATATCAGATGATTCAGATTTAACGTATATTAAAAAAATTACAAAAGTTCGTGTAGATTTTAAATACAGGAAGTCATACTCGATCCTCACAAGCCAATGATGGAAAAAGTAGGAAAATAATATAACATAATCAACCCCTTCTATTTTCTTCGATAGTGTCAATTAGTTGAAGGATAAATATAACAAAAGATATATATAAGAGTAACACTACAAAGCAAAAGGTTTTTAGCGACGGATAAATATGTCGGAATGAAAGTAGGCGTATGAAATTTACCGTATTGAAATTTGGAATACATAGCGGCATGGTTAAAGAATTTACCGACGGATGTTAGCATTGATCAATCAGATTACCAACAACTTCACCAACTTCGAAAATGAGGTGCCTTTCTCAAGAGAATACCACACGGATGTTACACCAACGGATTACCAACGACTTGTTCTTCCATTCACCAACTGATATCCTATCGGAAATCCGTGACAAAAAAATTAATATTTAAACTGTTCAAATTTCCTAAAAACAAAAACAGATAATTATATCTGAAAAAAAAATTTATATGGTTCTGAAAATTGAATTATCTATAACAATTAATGACGGATTATCAGTAGATGTATGTTCAGTTGTTCACCCTCTTCACGAAGTCCAATCGCAATCTCTTATTCACAAGTAGTCATCTTGTAACCCAATTGTCTTCATGTGTTCACTTATGAAAAGATGAACATATTTTTTCAAGAGCCCTAGAATTAAATATGATCAGATGACAATGCATGATTTTTTCAAATCATAGATCAATATAATAATAACAATTTTCTTTATTTTTTTTACATTAAAATAGAAGGCAAACGGGCAACAAGCTACGCCGCTAGCCTTTTTTAAAGTTTTTAAATATAGGGTCACTTGCATGAGTCAGGAGAGAGAGTGATCAATCAATAAATGACCATAGCCTATAAATAAAACACTTAAACACATCTGTCCGATAAATATTATTCTTTGTACAATCATATATACATATTGAAAATACATATATATGAACCTTAGTTTTTTGTTCTAATAATAGTGATTGTGCC
Source organism: Helianthus annuus (assembly GCF_002127325.2). Classification (NCBI taxonomy): domain Eukaryota; kingdom Viridiplantae; phylum Streptophyta; class Magnoliopsida; order Asterales; family Asteraceae; genus Helianthus; species Helianthus annuus. The sequence continues at coordinate 189,315,106 of NC_035448.2, forward strand.
TCTCTTATGTGTTTGGATCCTTGTGAGAGCCACCACAACCTTCCCTGAGAGACCAGGTCTATCTAACGAAACCAATGGCCGACAAGCGAAATCTCCCACCGGATGCCTGACTGGCCTCGTCGGCGGCATTAGGATCCTTTCATTGATGTCTTTAAGTGTCATGTCTCCTTTAAATCCTCCAGGCTTTACTAATGCAAATGGATACACCACTCTTGTTATCACCTTCTTTTTCCTCTCCTCCAATATTCCACCTATAGATTATTATAATATCAAATTAGTTACCAACTATTAGACTTTAATGATGTTATAATGGTTAACTAAAGTAGGTAACTTTAATTAACTATGGTTAGATTATTCAAATGAATCATAAAATAAATTTAAAAAATGTCATTGTCATTGTATTATTTAAAATTACCAAACCCGTTTACTTTTGTGTCAAAACATTAATTTTCAAATTTTTGCATTATTCTTTATATAAGTTTTATTACTTTATATCTTTTGACTATTTCTTACATAATTAAAATCTTACAACAAATTATTGTTTTTTTAATTCATAATCATTTTTATAGATAAATAATTAACAATTATAGTAAGATTTTATAGTGACCTATTTGCTAACTACATGATAATATGATTTACTATAATTATAAGAAGTAATATACATATATGTGTGTATTTAAACGCAACATATTGAAGAAATAAAGTGACTTTTCTGTTCATAAGGTCGATCAAACACTAAGTGGTCAAACATTTTTGTAACTTTTTTGAACGTACGTACCAGTGACATGATTTGATGAGCTCAGAGTTTCTTTATCAGAGAAGAAGTGGGTGTTTGTTGAACTCTTGCTTTGTGTCGATGAAGTTGAATTTTCCCCACTTGCTACAATAACGTATATACATAAATAAATGAATAATTCAACGTAAATATATATTCTAAAAAGAGGTATAAGTATAAATTGTGTTGATTTTTTTTTAACTGAAGCTCAATTTTCATTAACGATAGAAAAAGTTACATATGAATGACAGGTGGTAAACGGGCAACAAGCTGCGCCGCAACCCTTTTTGAATTTTTGAATACCTGTAAATGCACCAAAATTCTCAAAGTCTTGATCAGTAGTACTAAAATCCCAGTGGCTCTGTAGAATTTAAGATCAAGACACAAAATTTAAAAGAAACCCACCATTAAAAAAAAATATAAACTGTAAATTAATTAAAAAAACTCATAAGCTAAACATCAAGAATTAAAAAGGTTACCGGAAATGAGGGAGGAGTAGAATTATAATTGATGGGTTGATGGTGATCATCATGTGTCATCATCAGACGACGTCGTTTGGGTTTGAATTCAAATAAAGCATCCTCTAAGTAACCCGAAGAGTGATCCGAATCCAACAGTGACTGATCGTCGAATGGCGGAGTGTTGTTTATCTCCATACCTGCATCATTACTTACCTTAATTATCACCATGCAAGTACACACAAATACATAAGTTGAGAACTGCTAGAACCGCATAATAATGTATACGTACCTTTTTAAATATGGTGCAACTAATATTTATGTAACCACTCATGTTTCTCTCCATGGCCGGCCCTGGGGGTGGGCGGGGAGGACCACCGGCCAGGGCCCGATATTTTGAGGGGCACGTTTTTTATGAAAAAAATCCGGTATGTATATATAAAATATTTTTTTAATCGGGTACATCCATACAAACACCAACATAGGCCCCCTTACAAAACTATTCTTATGGTTTAGATTAGTTATCAACCCCCTTGGCATTAGGTTTAGACCTTTAGTGAGCCAAATACCCAATTTCGTTAAGGCCTAAGGGCACATTTTTTCGAGCTCGAACAGGGTACACGAATTCTCAGGGCCGGCCCTGTTTCTCTCTTCCACTAACTCTTAAGTATATTTATACTATTCTAGTGATTCTCAACATTATAGCGGTTCATAAACAAATGCGTATATACATACATATATGTATAAGGATTAGGTTCAAGAGTGAACATTGGTGTAGCTTGCGAACTAAGTGAACTAATCCTGGCCATACACGTGTGTAGGTCAATGGCCAGGATTCGATGTTGAAATACACTAATGTATTTTACAATTTGATGATAAGATCCTGGCCATACACTTGTGTAGATCAATGGCTAGGATTTGTTCACTCAGTTCGCAAATACACTAGTGTTCACTTTAGAACCCCACCCATATATGTATAATGTATAATTATGGACAAGTATATATGTTAACTTACATTGAGAGATGTCTGAGTTGAGGCAATGAAGATTGTGGATATCCAAACACAAGGAAGAAGCATGGCTAAAGTAAGCAATGGAGTGAAGATCACCCATTTTGTTGGGAAGAAGTACACCAATTTTGAGGGTAGGTGATGATGATATATAAGATGAATGATATGCAAATGTGTTGGTATATATGTAGAAGTTGTGTTGCTATAGAGGTTGTACTTTGTGCTTGATAAGGTGTGCGCCGGTAGCACGGTTTTCAAGAAATACAAAGGCAAAGTAAAGAGAGAAATAGAGAATAAAGTGGTGAAGAAGTAAGTTGTCAGTGTGAACTGGGAGAGAGGGAAAATAGAAAAAGAAAAAAGAAAAAAGGAAAAAAGGAAAAAGTCTAGGGGGTTTATTGGGATAATCAAAATGTTGGGGGACTACTTTTGATCCTTTTGGGAAGGGTGTGGGAGACTAAATAATTGCAGTGGTTATGATATGATGTTTGTTGGAGTTGCATAAGATAAATCCAATATACAAAGTGCAAAAAAGCAGTGTTGACAACAGAACATGCTTACCAGACAAAATTCAAATTCTCACTCTTTTTTTTTCCTTTCTAAAACTGTTTATGTTATGAGTACAACTTATGTTTATGTACATAATTAACAAAATCAGATAAAATCCCTTCTTTGATTATGAGCAATGCAACTAATGTATCTTCTTTTACTCCCCTACACACGTATTGAATATTTTTCTATCAATACCATACAAAACTATATGATGTGTTACATTTACATTTAGATTAGTGTATCATCGTCAAACATTTTTATTAATATGAAACAATGTATTACTCTACTACGAGACACGCATATCTATTATTTTTCGTATTGGTTTCATATTGATGTCCTTTTATTTTAGATTAGTGTATCATCGTCAAACATTTTTATTAATATGAAACAATGTATTACTCTACTACGAGACACGCATATCTATTATTTTTCGTATTGGTTTCATATTGATGTCCTTTTATTTTACATATTGTTCATATTTTTTTTGTTTCGCGTCTGTAGAATTTAAAACTTTATTGTTCAAACATAGTGTAAGACTTCTATAATAGACAATGTACACCCAAAACAAAATACTCAAACATTCATTCTCTAAACGTATAAAATTGTTTTTTTGAACTACAATATTTAATAAATAAAGAAATTACGTTAACAACAAAGTTAAAAGCAAGGAAATTATAAATGAATTAGTCATGTACATAGTAAATATACTTATATGAAGTTAAAGAAAACGATCATCGTTTTTTTATTTTAGTCATGTTCTTCCGCAACCTATGATTAAAGGAAAATAATGTCTTAATGATCATTACATTAACTATATATAAATTCATCATTTGAGGATATGGTATTTCTTCTTCGTCCTCATAGCGACCTTGGATGTTATAAGATACTCGTCACATCTAAGCCTATTCTTTTAACACCCACTAATTGCACCATTTTAATCCTTCCAACATTATGTAGATATCAGAGGCGCAGCTTTCAAGGGGCCACGGGCGCCTGACCCTCTGAAATTTTCGCTTAGTAGTGTTATGTATGTACGTTTCGTATAGAATTTTTTAGGTGTATACGTTTTCGACCCTCCGGTTTTATAAAAAAAAAGTTTACTTATATAGAACTTTTAGGTACGGTGACTTCCGACCCCCTGGTGGAAATTTTCAAGTTTCGTCACTGGTAGACATGTTGATGGTCAAACATCATTGTCATATGTGAAGTTCAGTATGTTCCCACTGTGTCATGGCCTTAATAACTAGGTGACAATATTGTTAAATATATACAACATTGGCAACACAACATAACTTAGTCTTTCTAAATGTTTGATCATCCAAACTTAGCACTTAATAGATGCTTTTACCAAAACCTTCTTATTTTGGGAAAACAACGTTAAAGTTCTTAACTTAGAATATGATCATCTCTGAAAAATATATAATGTAGCCGGTAGAATAACGAAGTTATTTTAATCACATGCCAACGATCGCTTCTAATAACCACCAATAAGTGCAATGCATCTAATAGCGGTGATGGGGAAAGTTACTGTACAAATAAAGTTAACGTACTAAACGTACGAATAGCATGAAAAAGCAAAAAGCACACGGTGACATTTTTGTAATTATCTGCTTATAGGGTAATTATCAAAATTACACTACAAATGATACTGTAGAGTAATTTTGATCTAGTAGAGTAATTTTGTAAAATGTTCTTGTAGAGTAGTTTTGATCTTGTAGGGTAATTATCAAAATTACACTCCCCCCCCCCACCCCCAAAAACCTAAAAAAAACCTAACCCCGCACCCCCCAAAAACCTAAGAAAAGACCTATCCCCCCCTCCTTCACCCAACTAAAAGCTAAAAACTAAACCATAAAGCTAAACCGTATAACTAAATGCTAACAAAATTACTCTACAAGATCAAAATTACTCTACAGGATCATTTTACAAAATTACTCTACAGGATCATTTGTAGAGTAATTTTGAATTGTATGTTGTTTGATAAACTTGGAGGATAATTTTGACTCACTTGTAAAGTAATTTTGATGCAGAGTAATTTTGATACACTTGTAGAGTAATTTTGATAATTACCCTACAAGAACAAAATTACTCTACAAGAACATTTTACAAAATTACTCTACAAAAGATCAAAATTACTCTACATGATCATTTGTAGAGTAATTTTGATAATTACAAAAATGCCACCGCGTTTTTTTGTTTTTTCCTTCTGTCCGTACGTTTTGTACGTTAATTTTATTTGTATTTGATCTTTTACCTAGCGGTGATAGTTAATAAAATCATATTGCTCACCACTTCTCTAAGTAGTTGATATAGTCATTATGGATCAAACACGAGCAACGATTGATCTTGTAGTTAAAATAATTGTGATGTTGCTTTAATGTTGTTTTCTTATCTTGATCTATTAAAAACCCATATTCAAAAAATAATTAAAAAAAAACATAAATGTCTAAGTATCCTGCCAACATGAGTTTTGACAAGTTTATACTTGTGAGAAAGAAAAAAAAAAGAGTTTGACTAGTGATATAATACATTTGACTAGTTTGATTTACTTTATGATTGTTGAAGATGAATGATTGGAAGGGCATTGTACTCTACTGGAACATTTTATTCACTTTTTTTTTATGAATTAGTGGTGTGGGCCACACATTCTTTTATCATATGTTAGGTGTGGGCCTATCCCATATTCATGCTGGGCTGGTTGAGAAATTTGGAAACAAAATCAAAATTCATGTTCTTCGGTTGGTGCATGTGGGGCCCAGGCCTTCCTAATTCAAATTAAATTGCTTTTAGTCCAATGACTATGGGCTATATACTCAAATCAAATCCTTAAGAAATTGAATCGAGTGATACGAGTCACTTAATCTTAATCACAAACGTTCGTGGAATGGCCTCTATGGTATAAATAATCTCAATTTTTCTAACATCACCCTACTTTCTTGGTTTTTATATTATTTATTAATTAATATTTTAAACAATAAATTTTTCCATCAATCCGCCTTGCCTTTGATGAGGCTCGATTTATTATATGAGTCTAGTAGTTCAAAACCAAGAAAAAAAAGAAATTTAAAACTGATTTGTTTTTATTCTGGTCGTTGGATACCAAATTTTATTAAACTCGTAAGTCTAAAGAAACTTATTATTTATATACTAGCAATAATTTTAATTTCATATAAAATGTATATAACTATGTTATAAATAATATTATTTGTAGTTATGATTAAAAATAACTAAAAACTAGATTTGATCGAGGGGCTATTGGGGTTCACCATTCATCATGGATATTTTCTTTTCAAAGATTATCCATGTATTTAACCATCTTTATTGCTTATCTCCAATTCATCTCGAGCTAAGATTTTAAAAATGGTGTTAGTTGGAAAATTACCAATCTACCCTCATGATCTTTATTATTTATGGCAGAAAATGTAGAAACAAAATAACTAAGGTGAAATACCAATTGTTAAGGACAGATTTTTAATGATTATGGATCACATAACCTTAGGTCAGCCTGGATTATTGATCCTTAGCGAATGATGCAGGAAGACCGAGGATCCCGGATCATTATTATTAATCTAACCAACTAACGATTGTTTCCTATGTTATTAGCTTCATTTCGCACGTATATTACGAGTGGACTTGTTCTAACCTGGAATATCGTAGAATATGATTCCATTCAAGCACGTGCATGAGGCTGGTGACCGTTAGTGAAGAACGTGGGTGGCTATCATGAAGTTCGGATAGTTAGATGGTTAGGATTAGCTAGATATTTTAACGGGGTATTGAGCTTGAATAATTAACAACACTGCACTACACACACACTCGCATACAACACTCTCGAACACAGCTCTCATACTGACACTAGATTTCTCTTGTAACAAGCTCAATATCATCCAAAATTGTAACCTTTTTGTTCAATATAGTTGGTGATCGGTAGTTTCCATCACCCGGGGTTTTTTATGCCGGAGATCATTCATTGATCAAGGGTTTTTTCCTCGTATAAATCTCTGTGTTCATTGCCATTGCCATTTACATTTCATATTCGTTCACTTAATTGTTCAACACATCAAGCACTCTACCTTACAATCAAAGTTAGGTTACATTATCCTTAATCAGATTTTTGACCAAAACACCAATAATACCATCGCCTTAAATAAACCTAACTGAGTAATTTAACTCAGTTTGGGGTAACGGACTTAAAGTGATATAAAACATGTGTTTTTGGACATAAAATGAAATTAAAACTTTTAAATGGCACGTTTCAAAATTCAGATAATACATAAAGGACAAAAAGTGAAATTTACTCTTTTGTTTATTTTAGCCTTTACCCTTCAACATTTAGTATTAACATTTACAACCCTTCAACTTTCTAAAAACTTTATAATCATTTTTATGTGCTTATATTTATATACGTGTCGGTATAAATTCAAATTGATTACGTTTCTTTGAAAATGGTAGGCTCGGATATAATATGTTTTTTCGTTTTTTTCTTCATAGATTTTCAGTTGATCTACGTTTTAGCATAAATTTTGTTTTACAATAAGTTTGGTCAAATATAATATGTTTTCATCAGACTTAATAAATTCGACTTACTTTACGTTAGGCCCCACCACGATGAGCGGTACCATTTTTAACTTAAAAAAAAATATTCTTTTACTTATTTTTATATACGTGTCGGTATAAGTTCAGGTTGGTGTTCGACATTTTTCAAGAAGAGACACTACATTCATCTAAATTCTTATTAGTGACCAATGTAGCTTGTCGTTTACTATTCTCCCAGTAGAGATGTTAGACAAATTGATAACTCAATTTCAGATTTGATGTCTGAGATCATATCATGCATATTTAGATGTGTCAAATTCAACTAATAATATGAAAAATGTTGCTTAAGCATTTATACTATTATATTTATTGATAAAAGACTCATGTTTGACAGTTGGGAAACACTAAACAAATATTCATTATGATAAGGTAGAAGTCAAAGATAGATTTGTTGGTTTATTTATTTAGTCGTTTAAACACGACAGTTTTTTTTTTTTTCTTTTTTTTTTTTTTTTTTTTTTGTGATATAAGTTTAATATAACAGTTTTCTTTCTAACACAAATCAAACTCTATCGTTAAACAGATGATAGGGGTTCTCAGACGCGCTTTTACGTGTTATATACATCCTTTGTCCCAACCAATCACATTTTGTCATGTCAAAAATCTTAAAAACTATTCTTAAGCCACAAAACACTGACGATGCCTTACCCTTGCCTTAAACTATTTTTTTTATTTTAATAATGTCAAACTCCTTAACCAATCAAAGCCCAACACCAATCCCAACTGTCAAACAAGTGCATCCACATTCACAAAATGTTCACTGGTACTCCTTAAGGCATAAACAACCCGCTAGCCCTACCCTTGTGGCCATGTGGGTTGCGACGGCGTTGTGGCACCACAACAAACCCAGGAAGGATACCCGCATGGATGCCCCATTCCCTTTCTAAATTATTGGTATAAATATTTAATAAAAAAACTAACAAAAAAACAATGAATAAACTAAATCTGATATTCGTTTACACACTCAAAGGATATAATTTAATCAGACCAAAAAATAAATTTAAATTCTAAATTTAAGTGATGTTCACTTATTAATTATTAAAAAAATAAAACATAATAGAAGTAAACGAAATTTGAAGGTGAAAGCATTATATGATATCCTTTATTATAAATTATATTAAATTAGATTTATCATATTGTTCTAAACATTAAACCCGCATATAGTATATTAGTTTTAGACTATATTAATTTTAGATTAGATTATACGGAGTGGGAGGGTATGAAGAGGGGTAATAAGCGTCATGTGGCTGTCACATAGTAAGGGAGCGTGGTAAAAAAAACACAGGGTGGTGTTGGCATGAAAGTGACGTTTTTATTTAAAAAACATCAATTAATTAAAACTAACTCAAACAACACTCACCAATCAAAATCCGCCACCTCACACTGCACAATCCCTCCACCCCGGTGAAAATCTTCTGCCCCCTTTCCCCCGTCGCTCCTTACGCCACCCAAGGGCCGGTGTGCCTGGCGTGGAGAGGCTTTCACACCACTTTTCCACACCTACTCCGTATGACCTTACAAGCTCAAGTATGGTTAATTTAAGAATCCTAAGTTTATACAAATAATTATAGTATAAAAAATAAGGCTTCTAACCCAACAAAATAAATTTTTACTAATATAAACTTTATTTTGTTTGATTAATATAAACTTTATTTTGAAAAGTATATTAGTTTTAAAGTTTTTTAACGTTAATTAATATTGTTTCACTTAACAGTAGATAAACATACATATTATTTATTGTTAATGTTATTATTGTTTACTATGAGAAATTATATTAAACAACTTATTAATCAAACCAAAAATTTAAAATAGTATTAACCTAATTTAAAAAATAATAAAAAAATCCATTTTGATTTAGATAAATTTTTTTTAACAATAGATAAACCCGTATAATACACATTATTTTAAAGATATAACATTTTTTTTATTATTTGCTATATAAAATTAGATTTATTCAACCCATACAATACACAGAGTTTTTTTAAAATATAACTTTTTTTATTATTCAGTATATAAAATTACATTTCTTCCACCCGTGAATACACAGGTTTTTTTTTAAATATAACTTTTTTATTGTTTGGTATACAAAATTACATTTATTTAAACAGCACAATAAACGAGGTTTTTAAAGATCTAATTTTTTTATTATTTAATATACAAAATTATATTTACTTAACACATGTAATAAATGAGGTTTTTAAAAGTATATTGTTTTTTATTTAGTATATAAAATTAGATTTATTTAACCCGTATAACACACAGGATTCTAACCTAGTTATAATTGTAAAAAAAAAAAAAAAACTCTAGTAACTCTGATTAAAAACCTCAAATCAAGATCGTGATGTTTTAGTGGAAAACTGAAACACAAATGATAGCAAATGTCGGAAATTAAGGGAGGTTAACCAAACTCATAAACTACAAATCAAATTTGTCATGAAATTTGTTTTCACTTGTTAACTGATATATACTTGAAAAAGGTTTAAATACGTAGCCTCCTAAAACTAAGAAGTTATAGGAAATATATTAAACGAACTCTTATTGAATTCATTCTAGCGGCATTGGAACCGTGTCGTCCAACTTTAGAATATTAGATTTTAGGTTTTCACCTTTAAATTGTTAGTTTGTAGATTTTAGAATTTTTGTTTAGATCATTGTGTCTTTGTATTCGGCACTGTGTATTTTTTTCGTTATTCATTGTGTCTTTTTTCCTCAGCTTTGTGTTCTTTTTTGTGATCGGTTGTGTTATACTTTGCGATCCTTGCCTTCTAACTCAGTATCGTTTTTTATACTTCAATTTATAATTTTTATGTAACAGTTTGCTGATTTTGATTTTTAGGCAGCATCTAGCTCCTTATTAGTTTTGATTCAAACTAGTATTAAGCCCCTCGCGTTGCGGTGGGGGTGTAAAACTGTGAGAAATAGCACCGATACCACACCACCGACAACGACCACCAACACTGAAGTTGCAGCGTGTTAATGTGAAGAAATTAGACCGAAACGTAAAATGTGGAAACTAATAACTAAGTCAATTTAGAACCCGCGCATCGCGACGAACTTGTCAAATAGGAAAAATAGACGACGTAAAAATGTTGAACTACACACACACGTTGCGTCGTTTTAAGTCGCAAAATTTAGAAGAAAACGTAAAAACGTTGAACCATATACGCACGTTGCGCCATGTGAACTCACAAAATTTCGAGCGAAACAAAAATAAAAAAATTGCAAAACATGAAAAGTAGAAGGCCAAAGTTGAAAGTAAAAAAGTTGTGAGGTTAAATTTGCAAAAGATTAATACTGTTGGATTAAAAGTAAAAAACAAACAATACTTTTTAGTTAAAAGTATAATATTAAATTTATTCTGAAAACTCCCCTAAGCCTCTAGTACAACTCCTTTATGCATAACAATATATTAGTATAATATCAAAATTATTTTGAAAACTCCCCTAAACCTCTAGTACAACTACTTTATGCATAACAATGTTGGAAATTTATAATGTGGAAATACCTACAACGCACTCGATTTGAATCCATGTACTTAGGGTAAAGTGATGGTTTTGGTCCAATAATTATAATTTTTCCTTTTCAGTCATTGTGGTTTCTAGTTTGTTGCAATCAACTATCACCTTTTAACCCCAACTATTTCTCTCATTTGATTGCACCCACGTGCCCCTCACATGAGGGATATTTTAGTTATTTTATCCCTCTCTTTTTCCTAAACTAAGAAACCATTTAAAGTCAAAACTCCTTCCTAACATTTTTTTTCTAAATTCATTCAGAATTAAAGAATACCCACACATCGATCATGGACCTTAGCAAGGTGGTGATGGGTTCATGTGGTTCTCCAACCTCAGTTCGTGCTTCATGAACATCCTCAAACCCCGGTCGTCGATTCCATTATTGCACTCGTAAGGTAATTTTGGTCAGCCTCCTTTCTTGTTCTTTTTTACCTAATTTTGGGTTTAGCCTGTATTCCAATCTCTAATCTTGTTTATTTTTAACCTTATTTTTAAGTAGGGACCAAATTGTGGAATTACTATTCGGACATATGTCATACATTGGCTATTGAGAAACATGAACAAGCAGGTAGCAATTGCAAGAAAAACAGTCATTCAAATCAAATATTGAAATTTGTTTTAGGGTTTAGTTAGTTGTCGCACCCCTAAATTTCACATGCAGGGTTTTATAGCGAGCCGCGTGACATACCAGGATCAAGCCACTAATTATGTTGAACTATATCAAATTAATTGGAAAATTTTTGTTACACCCTAACACGTTTAACCTTAAAAATGACGCAGCGAAAAAAGAGCTTTAAAGTTTCTTTCCTTATTAACGACATTACTTTCACGAAGGATCCAAATTCTAAAAATGTTAAACGTTCTATAAAAGAATTCACAACATTCATACTAAAATTTAGATTTCTAGACATTATATACTTCAACTATGTGACCGATCTATCCGTACAATCCTTGCTCTTGACTCGATCTACGTCCGCTTCACTTCCTTAGCAACAGAAGAAGTCCATGTTGCACCTGTGGGCATCACATACAACTTAGCCATTAGTCAACGGCAACGTCATATAACATTAAAGATTGAATAACGTTCGACAATTTAACATTAGTTCATCCAACTATCCTTTCTCATCCTTTCTCATCCTCTTATTCCGGGTTCGGCTTAAATTTCGTAAGAATCCGATTTACTCGTTCCTGCATGACATACCAACCTCAAACGCATAATTAGTAACGTTAAAACTCTACGTATCTAAATTATGCATACTTACGTTCTTACATGCATACATCCACATCTACATACGTACATACCTTCCTATACCTCTACATATTTGCATACTCTCATACGCACCCTCATGCATACATACATAAACATTTACATACGTGCCTACATTTCTACATCTCTACAATACATGCATATACTCCTACGTATCTTCATATATACATAAATACACAACTACATACGTACATATGTTCCTATGTACACGTTCAATATCTTGCTTACCTCTTACATATTCATACATTAATCACATGGGACTTGGACTTAGATTTATAGCCCATATACATCAAAGGAATGATAAAAATCATGTTTGGGAGGCCCACCGTAGTCCACGGATAATATACCGAAGCCTACGATGCATAAATCACATAAATAACAAAATTTTAGATTTTATGACATGGGGAGGGCGTCGGCGACGGCCCTTGCATTTACACGTAGCCAAAAACCTCCGTAGGCAGCAAAATAACCCGTCAGCAAAAACTGACTTTCCAGGGGTCGTAGGCGACGACCTATCTAGGCGTAGGCTACGGCCTCTCGAAAATCAGTTTTCCTGCTGTGTTGTTTTCGTCGTTCGAACGCACTAAAACTCGCATAACTTCTGAACCGTTTACCCGTTTAACCTCCCGTTTCTTCCTACATGCTTGTAAATTCACATTCTATCCTATGAACTTGAAATCCAACATCTGGTTTAAGGAAAATATTCGCTTAAAGCTCTCGGCTCATTACCTTTTTACAAGTTTTGACCCGTTTATGCATTTACCAACATAACTTGCTTATTTGACCCAAATTTTCCGGAAACCTTATGATTTCAATATTACCAATCATAAAGATTAAATCCTTGGATGCCTTGCATCCTCCTAACCTATTTTCGCTCAAAAGCTTATTTTGACCCATTAAGGGTATTTGCGCATTTTAAGGTCTATGACTAACAAAAACCATACTTCTCAATTTCACACTTGTCTAAAACATTTCACTTATCAAACAACGTATTTCTAAACAATTTCGAAGCTTGTTTACCCGATATACCCCTCGAGGGCGTTTTGGTCAACTTTGTTTCATCCTTTGCAACAAAGGACTATCCTTTGCAACAAAGGACTCCATCCATTTCTAAACAATTCCTACGGCTTAACCATGACTCTAATCACACTTACCTGGATCGGGTCAAAGCTATGACCCGTCATAATGCTTATCCACTTAATTGCTAATTAATAGCAATGCAAATCCTTTCGCCATTCATCCTGTGAATACATAGTACTTAACAAAACAATCATTAGTCGCCATTGCCAAATGGTGATATCTTCACCATTGTCCGAACAGGTCTTAAAGACAATTTCATCCTTTTGGGGTTGTAATTAGTCATTATTCCTCCCTTGTAACATATTTCTTCATTAACTCATAGTCAAAGTTACCGTAATACCCTTTTTACCCTTTTTAACCCTCAAACTTAGTTTCTAGACATGGTCACATGTTCCGACCCGTGTCAAGATCCGGTCGAGTGACAAATACTGTCGAGTGACAAATACTGTGGTGATATGACCACAGTCACAGATCCGGTCGAGTGACAAATACTGTGGGTAGTTGGTTTGATATCAGAAACATTGTAATCTCTCTTAATACTGTAAATTATAACAAACGAGTCGTTTTAGTAAACTGAATGGTTCACTCAGTATTTCCCGCTGACAAAACCTTTTTAAAACGCGTTTCAGGTAATTACAGTAGATTGGAGTAAGGATTGGATCCGGCACTAAAAGACTTCAAGAAGTGGCTTATTTTATTAATTAAATCAAATTAAGAAATATTGTTTTTATTAAAAGCTACCTTTGTAACAATGGAATTTATTCCATCTAGTTAAATAAAATCCGGTGTTTCTAAACTCTGATATTTTTCCTAACTCACGGTCCTGATAAAATTTCCGCTGCAATATTTTTCAAAATAACTCACCGGTACCACTGGACTGATCGCGGCTCCCGATTCCGTCCAGGATGGGGTCGGGGGACGTGCAGAAGGTGGTATAAGAGCCACTGTTTTAAGCTTACTGATTAAGCTCACTGTTTTAAGTACTTAGGAAAATTCTAATTGCCATTCTGTGAATATGTGTGCATTAACTGACTAATTGTTAACATTACAGTATGGGTAAACAAAAGATTTCTGCTATCTACCACAAATTGGATAGTACACCTAAAGAACCAGGAACCTCTTCCTCCAAATCTCCCACCAATTTAGAAGAAGAAATCTTTGTCCGTAAGGCAAATTATGAAAACCCTCTTACCCCGGAGAAAAGGAATTCAATTCTTAGAAAGGGTCAAGAGAAAAAGAAACCCCAAGCCAAGAGAGTGAGGTTTAATCCAGAAGTCCAGGAATTAGACAATTTAGATGAAAAATAGGCAAACCTGTATATGCTAGCTACTGTAGCAGAACATGCAAATCTTTAAAACCCTAAGTTTAGTAACAACACTTCCCAGTAAATAAATAAATAAATCTGAGTGTGTTCTCCTTCCTGTTATATTGTACAAATTAGTGTGCAATAAAAATGTTTATTTGTTAAACTTTGTTCCAAAGTTTTAACTTAGCATTTTGTGCATTTTGCATATATGCTGCTCAGCATGAATGAGATGTCGGAAGCATTTCAGAATCTCAACCTCTATCTAGTGCCAATTGAAGTCTCCCACAACTTCATTGGTTACATTGCTGACATAGAGGAACCGCTGGAATTCCAAGCTCCACCGCTGGAAAAAGCAAAACCTAAAAAGAGGAGAAGATATGTAGGGTGGCGAAAGGTGCGCAGAAGGAAACCTAGGAGAATCCCTAAAATAGAAAATCCTGTAAGTGTGAGCAAGTGAAAGGAAATAGAAACCAGAGAAAATTCTAAACCAGCAGGGACAGAAATAGAGATAGACCTAAAGCAAAAGGGAATAGAGATCGGAGAAAGCTCTAAACAGCCTGAAGAAATCACATTCCAGGACGAAATAGACCGTCTACTGGATAATTGTGATATACTAGAGCCTATCAACGATAATCTCTTCTCTTACCGTGTTACAGCCCAATTCCCAATAAACCTAGCACCAGCTATTCCAGACCCACTAGTCCACACACGACCGTTAGGCCAAATGGAGGAATGGTGGACCAATGACTGGCAATTCCAAAATATAGTCAATAGTCCCTATAGTTTTCTCCCACAGTTTGATCCAGAACCTATCCCTAATCCGCCAATGAGCTACGAAAATTTAGCTGAACTGCGTCAGTTTGGTGAAGAACTGATAGGCATCGGGAATAGGATTCGGGAAATGGGGGAACAAATCTCCTGGAAGTACGATGAGAGGGAGCGTCGTTACTAAAACTACCAGTGAACCAAAAGATAGGATGGGTTTGGAGAAGTTTGTTTGTATTATAACTAATATAGTAAAACTAACTTTGTAAAATGGGCAATAAAACCATGTAAGATAAACAGTGTGTATTGAAGCAGGTATAATATATAAAACAAAACAGAAGTCGAGACATCGACAATTTTGGCTATGCTTGCATGTTATACTGATCTATGTGTTTATCTATGATTTTGGTATCAATAATTAGACACTAGTAATTCCTATTAATGCTAAATAGCAGATGGAAAACGCTAATAGTGAACCAGTTAATGAAGTAAATCAGTCTGAGCAAAATCAGGAAGATCAATATATAACTAGACAAGATATTGAGCACTTTATTGCTCAAGGGATAGCCAATGCTATTCCAGAAATTGTGGCTGCTGTTCAGAAACCAGCCAAACCACAATTAATTCCTAGTAAACGTACTCCGGAAGATAACGGCAGTAACAGCATAAATGGAGGTGGCAATCATGACAATCATGATCCGCAACAGGCCCCACTCCCAAAAAGAATGAAAGCTGCAACGCCTGGTTGCACTTACAAAGAATTTCTTGCCTGTAAACCCGCAGAATTTGCAGGTAATGAAGGGGCAACTGCAACACTGCGTTGGTTAGAGAAAACCGAAGCAGTAATTGCAATAAGTAAATGTGCTAAAGAAGATCAAGTGATGTATGCGTCAAACCTATTCAAAGAAGGGGCGCTAGAATGGTGGAACACGGTGCTACAAGCAAAAGGAAGAAAGGTGGCCTATACAATGAATTGGGAAGAATTTAAGAGTCTTGTAGAAAGAAAATTCTGTCCCGAATACGAAAAGGAACAAATGGCCAACAAGTTCCTGAGCCATCGTATGATAGGAGTAGACTGTCGAGGATATACTTCGACATTCTTCGAATATGCGAGAGTGGTACCTTCCCTGGCTTCGCCAGAACCGGTACTCATTTCCCGTTATATTTGGGGATTAATCGGAGAAATACGTAACATTGTTAAAGCTGCGAGACCACGCACGATTGACGATGCTGTGGAATTAGCTAATACCTTAACCGATGAACTAGTCCGCACAAGAGAAGAAGATCGCAAGAAGGAATTGGCTCAGAAGATTACCCAAGGATTTCGTATGGGTAATAATAATCGCTTCAAAAGAAGAGGAACAGGGCAATCATCGTCACCTCCTTTCTGCAGAAATTGCAATAAGAAACACTATGGGCAATGCAATATAGTTTGCAACTTTTGCAAGGCAAAAGGACATCGTGAGGAGGATTGTAGGAAAAAGACCAGAATTTGTTATAACTGCGGAGAAACAGGGCATATCAAATATGACTGCCCTAAGTTAGTCAAAACCATGGATAATAAAGGCAAACAAGCTGAAGGGACAACCAAGAAAAATGCTCGCGCATTCCAGCTGACCACTCAAGAAGCTGAACTCATTCCAGACGTGATAGCGGGTACGTTCTTAGTACATAACGTCTATGCAAAAGTATTATTTGACTCTGGTGCAAACCAAAGTTTTATTAATACTTCATTCTGCCAAGCTCTTAACTTACCTCTAACTACCCTTAGGCAGATCTTTACTGTTGAAACGGCAGATGGAAATTCTGTCAACATAGACAAGGTTTTGCAAGAAGGAAAGATAGAATTGTTAGGTCATAAGTTTTCTGCAAATCTATTACCTATGAAATTAGCCGGATTCGATGTGGTGTTAGGAATGGATTGGTTAATAGCCAACCATGCTCGAATCCTTTGTGATAAGAATTCCGTAGAAATCCGTACCCCCACAGGAGAAGTAATCCTAATCACAGGAGATAGACCTCGAAAGCCACTGAAATTTATTCAGTTTTGAAATTGGCTAGTTATTCAAGGAAACAAGAAATGGTGTATATGATTTCTGTAATCATTAACACTAAAAGTAAGGAACTCCAGGACATCCCTATAGTTTCAGAATACCCAGATGTCTTTCCAGAAGAATTACCTGGGTTACCACCGGATAGGGAAGTAGAGTTTAGAATTCATCTAATTCCAGGTACTACACCAATAGCCAAAACACCTTATCGATTAGCACCTACTGAAATGCTAGAATTGAAAAAGCAACTAGATGAATTACTAAGCAAAGGATTTATACAACCTAGTTCATCCCCTTGGGGTGCACCAGTGTTGTTTGTGAAAAAGAAAGATGGATCGATGAGAATGTGTATCGATTATAGAGAGTTGAATAAGGTTACAATTAAGAATCGATACCCACTACCTAGGATTGATGATCTTTTTGATCAATTGCAAGGAGCTAGGTATTTCTCTAAGATAGACTTAAGATCAGGATATCACCAGTTAAAAGTACAAGAGGAAGACATACCTAAAACTGCTTTCAGAACTAGGTATGGACATTATGAGTTTACAGTCATGCCCTTCGGATTAACAAATGCTCCAGCCTGTAACACCTCGAAATTTTGTGTCCAATAATGTATTGACACGTGTCTTAAGTTTACACGTGGCGTTTCATATTAAATAAAGGATTAATGTTGACAAACCTTGAAAGTATGTAAATTCGAGGGTTATAAATGTCAAACAAGGGTAAGTATACTGTATAGTAACCCTAAATGGTGCTCGTACCCTCAAACGAATAAATCATGGATCGTACGGAAGCGAAACGCGGAAGAAAGTAAGAGATTACAAGCTAAGGGGGTTAACTGTGTCAACATGTTTAATTATACCTCTGAGTGACCCTTTGACGTACCCGAGGCTTTGTAACAGTAAAATACACTCACTAGATTATACTGTATAAGTTCCGCGAAGTTCCGTTTTAAAACGAGAAAGTTATGATCAAATTCGTACGAGAGGGGTTAAAAGCGTCAACAATGAAAGTTAAGGCTTTCTGAATAATTAACAAAGTTAACCGGGGACTTAACGATGCGGGTAAATAACACGAGGCCCTTAGTTGTAAATAATCGAGGGTCATATCGCAAAGTTACCCCTTCAAACTCGAAAGGTCAGGTCAATAATTACAGAAGATTTCGTTATTAATTAGCAGGATTCTGTCATGATTACAAAAGATTTAAAAAACTTGAAAAACAACCCTCTCGCGGGCCGCGTTAAGTTTTGGGTTAAGTTGAGGCGGGCCGCGAGCCTTCTAATTATACGCGTCTGATATTTGAACTCAGGCGGCCCGCGTACAAAGTGCATGGTCCTTCCATGCGGGCCGCGTGAGACGCCCAGATGCAGAAACTTTGGACTTGCATGCCTTTTGAACTTGTGAACGATCATTTAAGCAATAAGTGAGGCATGGGCACCCCCTACTCGACCCATAGCACTCTAGGCCACCTGCCCATCATCCATACTCAGTTGTAGTGTGTGTTGTAATGATCTAAAGGCATGTTGAGTACTATAAATAGGCATACTTGGTTCACTATTAGAACACACCTCAAACACACTCTTCTGATCATACTTGGAGCTCTCAAGGCTTTCTCTTATCATCCTACTTCGTGTTCAAGCTTCTGTAAGTCGTTTAAATCCTTTGTGGTTTAGTTTTTGCTTAGTATATAGCTAAAAACCAAACCGTCGTAACTACGGTTTGACTTCAAGATAAATCCTTAATGGCTCAGTCTTATGTCGAATCAAAGGTAGTTATGTGTTGGTGTTTATGTGGGTAATAAACCTCTAAAAGGGTTCCCACTGATCACCACTCTAACTAGTTCAAAAGTCGAGTCAAACGCATGCTTAAAAAGTCAACAGAAAGCCGTTTTTGCGAATCTTGCATAATCTGTAATGTATATGCTATGAAACCTGTTTTGATGATCATAGAACATGATATTAAGTATATAAACTTGTCGAAACTCGTTTGATTCGGCCATTTGATATATTGACCCGGTTCGGAGCCGAATGTCGCAAAAGTTTGACTTTTGCTTTGACTTCAGTTCTGACCCGTTTTAGTACAATGTAGATATGCCTTAGGACTCTCTTAGGACCAAGTTACATGATGGTATAAACCTCTATGACCGGTTCGTTGTTTGTCCGAGTCTTTTATGCATTTTCCGTTAATTACTTAAAAGTTGACCGTAACGCCCTTTTTAAAATAAAACGAGTATTTCGGACACGTGAAGGGACCATAACCTTGCTTACTAAATTCTAAGCATGTCCCTAAAGTTTCACGCAATCCGAGGTCTAGAATGGGAGTTATGCTAAGTAGCGCATTTATAAGAAACTTTTGTAATAAACGGCGCAATTAGCATAACGCCTACCTAAACCAAGATTTCGTCACCAAAACTTTTACCCACTGTAGTAAAATAATATTTTGGGATTTTTAAAGATTTTTAATTAATTTTTAACCTGCTCATAACCTGCGGTTATGGCTACGGTTCGGTAAATACCGAATATGCCCTTTTCGGCCAAAACTCGAGTTCTACAAGGTCTTTTGACCCGATTCCAGTTGCTACTGATTTTAAATAATAAATAAGATATTTTAGACTTATTAAACTGATCGGGAAACTCAGGTTTCCTCTAGAACTCAGAAATCCCTTTAAGAGTCTTTAAAATGACCGGAAAACCCCTACGGGGCGTATAATGAACCAAAACTCGTTACGGGCATTATGGAAGGTATCCTACTGATACCACAACCTCTTTAAAGTATATTAACTTAGGAAAACAGTGTAAGACTCGTACGGTTACCCGTTGCGCCTATCGCGCGCACGGTTCGGCTTATGTAACTAGTTTACATAAATTAGCCGATACGGGTCAAACCATATCATTTTGACCCCAAAATCCAGAGTGTGAATATTAAACCCATACAAAACAAGTCTCCGAACTTGTTGGGTCAGAATCACACTCCATTCTCGGTTTTCGCCTTTCACGCGATTAAACCGTATCGATCCCTCGAAACTAACCGGTCTAGGCTACGGCTAATATAAAGACCTGTTAGGATTCTAATAGGTTATTTTAAAACCTTCGTTCCAGAATAAGGAGCCCCAGTAAAAGATATCAGTGATTTAATTGATTAAGGAATATACATTGCAAAGGTAAATACTTTTAACTTATTTTCCCTTATACGGGCTTGGGTTACGGTATATAAAATACCGCTTGATTGAGCATCAAATAATTCCATCGCTTAGGTGGTTAATTGAATAGTTTGATCGGCTCATTTAAACAGTCTTGTTACTTAAAAGCCTTTGGGGGGTTAATGACCATGTCCCGGATATCCTAGGCATCATTTTACGAAATGGCCACGACCTTGACAGTCGGGTGTAGGCGTACACCCGGTATTATGCCTATATTATTAAAAGACGTAGCCGATGGTTTACCCACCTCGGTTTTACGCAAATGTGGTGTGTCTATTGATCTTTAACCCGGACAGGATCCGGGCTACTGAACGCAAAGAAGGAACATGTAATTCGTTCACAAGATTATAATATTAAATAATTTTCCCAAGTTAAATAAATGTTTATGCCACGTGCATCCAAACCAATTTTTAATCATTTTACAAAATGAGTCAGTTGATTGTATTTACCAGTGTAAACTGACGTATTTTCCCAAAAAGATTAAGTGCAGGTACTACACGTAATTGGCTGGTAGTAGCTCCCTAGCATCTAAAGAAGTCTCGCAAGCTTGATGTCATATCTATTGAACAATATTTTTACTTATTTTGATCCCTCCTGTGGATATTATTCAACTACTTGTGATACATTTGGATATTACAGTAAATGGTTGAATTATATTTATCTTTATGCTTCCGCTGTGCATTTATATATTGTGGTTTGACTATATTGTTGCCAACTACGTCACGGTAATCCCCCACCGGGCCCACCGGTGATATACGTGGAAATCGGGGTGTGACACAGCCGCATTTATGGACATGATGAATAGGATCTGTAAACCATACTTGGATAAATTTGTGATCGTTTTCATTGACGATATACTTATTTATTCTAAAAGTCAGGAGGAACATTGTGAGCACTTGCATGCACTCTTAACCTTGTTAAGAAAAGAAAAGCTTTATGCCAAATTCTCGAAATGTGAATTCTGGCTACAGGAAGTACAATTTTTAGGTCATATGGTGAATCACGAAGGAATTCACGTAGATCCTGCTAAAATAGAAGCAATCACAAATTGGAAGGTTCCGCAAATAGCTATGGAAATTAGAAGTTTTCTAGGCTTAGCTGGATACTATAGACGTTTTATTAAGAACTTCTCTAGGATAGATGTACCTTTAACTAAGCTGACCTGTAAAGCCGTTAAGTTTGAATGGGGACCTAGACAGGAAGAAGCTTTTAAGATTCTAAAACACCAATTGACAAATGCTCCAATTTTAGCTTTACCCGAAGGAACAGAAGACTTTGAAGTCTACTGTGATGCTTCAAAATTAGGATATGGATGTGTGTTGATGCAACGCAAAAAGGTAATTGCGTATGCCTCTAGACAGTTGAAAAAGCACGAGGAAAATTATACAACTCATGACCTAGAGTTAGGAGCTATAATTTTTGCCCTTAAGATCTGGAGACATTATCTGTACGGAAGTGAGTTCACTATCTATACAGATCATAAAAGTTTAAGGTATATATTTGGGCAAAAAGAGTTAAACATGAGGCAAAGAAGGTGGATGGAAATCCTAAGTGATTACGACTGTGATATTCAATATCACGAAGGAAAAGCGAACGTAGTCGCAGACGCCTTAAGTCATAAGTATCATGAAAAGCAAAGACGAGTCCGTGCTCTTAGGTTAAATCTACAACTAGATTTAATGGAACAACTGAAGAAGGTTCAGGGAACGGCAATCAAGGACGATGCCGAAGGAATGAAAGGTTACCTAAAGGAACTAGAACAAGGAAAGGATGGAATTTGGAGATTCCACAAGAAGCGAATTTGGGTACCTAAACAAGGAGAATTAAGAAATAAGATTTTAGAAGAATCTCATAAATCTAGGTATACTGTACATCCAGGAAACAATAAGATGTACCAAGATTTAAGAAATAATTTTTGGTGGATAGGAATGAAAAAAGATATAGCCGAATACGTATCTAAGTGTTTAACCTGTTCACAAGTTAAAGCCGAACATCAGAAACCTTCAGGACTACTACAACAGCTAGAAATGCCTGTATGGAAATGGGAACTCATAACAATGGACTTTGTTACTAAGTTACCCAAAACCAGAAAAGGTAATGATGCTATTTGGGTAATTGTGGATCGATTAACCAAATCAGCTCATTTTCTACCAATAAAGGAAACCTTTAGCATGGAAATGTTAGCCAAGTTGTATGTAGATGAAGTAGTATCCTTACATGGAGTCCCACTCTCCATTGTATCGGATAGAGATAGTCGTTTCACTTCCCGTTTCTGGACAAGTTTCCAGGAGGCAATGGGAACTCGACTTAATTTAAGTACTGCATATCATCCTCAAACAGACGGACAAAGTGAAAGGACGATACAAACAATGGAAGACATGCTCCGAGCATGTGTAATTGATTTTGGTGGTAATTGGGATAGCCATTTGCCATTAATTGAATCCTCCTATAACAATAGTTATCATTCGAGCATCGAAGCTGCTCCATTCGAAGCACTGTATGGACGCAAGTGCAGAACTCCTGTTTGTTGGGCAGAGATAGGAGAAAGTCAGTTATCAGGTCCAGAGATTGTGCAAGAAACCACTGACAAAATAACACAAATCAAGGAAAGATTAAAGACAGCCAGAGATCGCCAGAAAAGCTATGCGGACAATCGCCGCAAGCCGTTAGAATTCCAAGTCGGAGACAAAGTACTATTAAAAGTATCTCCTTGGAAAGAAGTAGTACGATTTGGTAAGAAAGGAAAACTGAGTCCAAGATATGTTGGACCATTCCCAGTGATCCAACGAATAGGACCAGTAGCTTATCGTTTACGACTACCAGAAGAATTAGCTGGAGTACATGATGTGTTTCATGTATCCAATCTCAAGAAATGTCTATCAGACGAATCCCTGGTAGTACATCTTCAAGATATAGAGGTAAATGAAAAGCTAAAATTCATAGATAAACCCCTACAAATAGAAGACCGGAAGATCAAGTTTCTCAAACACAAACGACTAGTGCTAGTAAAAGTCAAATGGGAATCCAAGAGAGGACCAGAGTACACTTGGGAATTGGAATCAGAAATGAAGCGGAAATATCCTCATCTATTCCAGTAAATCTCGAGGACGAGATTTTTCCTAAGGTAGGGAGGATGTAACAACTCACACTAAAATTAATACTTAGTAAATTAATTATCAATTAAGGAAACCCTAATTGAGAAACCCAAGCAATTCTACACTAACCCTAAAATTTTCATAACAATCGGAATCAGGATCAGGACCCCTAAAACTCAAGGGGGTTAAACCCTAAGTGACGATTATCTAAATTAAACGCTGTCGAAATAGAATTTTACGAATCCAGCGACTCAGCAAGGCTATGCAAGTGACGGGGCTACCCTAGGGTAGATGGACACCCGCCGCGACACGCGACAGGATTGCTGTCCTCTGTCGTGACTCGCCTGGGGGACCAAATTTCAGTATAAATAGGGGGCTTTGGCACTTGCAGTTTGCTGTTCATTTGACGTAAAAATTCGAAAGATACGTTGAGTTATAGACTGTTTAATACAAAACACACACGAATCACGAGGTGCTGCCGCAATCAGGGTAATAACTCGATCGCTATTACGATTCAACGTCCGATCGATTATAACTATGCAACGATTGTCCGAGTGCTGCTTAAATTGAGCTTATACTTTGTTATTCATTGTGATTTCGACTTGAATGTTTGAGTGCTGTTCGAATTCGGACTATGCTCTGTCATTCGTTGTGAATCCATTGAATTGTTAAGTATCGCACTTGATAATAGTTGTGAGGGTTTAATCTCGTGAATTGACGTAACTGCTGAATTAGTTACTAATCCCGTTTGTGTGTGCATTGTTATTTAAATTAGGTTAGAAGGCTAATCAGTAAAGCTTATACTCTGCTCGTAAATCTGCAATGTGAGTCATTCTCTTTTTATCAACTGTTTTACAATTATTTTCAGAATTATAATTACAGTGATTAAGTTTATGTAATCACCAAATTACAGCCGGTATCTGGGGTATTGTGCACATTACTACTGTTGTTATCACTTTAGGTGGGCGAACCTAAAATTAAGTGATATTCGTCATTCATTGGGGCAGCCAATGGTGATATGACCACAGTCACAGATCCGGTCGAGTGACAAATACTGTGGGTAGTTGGTTTGATATCAGAAACATTGTAATCTCTCTTAATACTGTAAATTATAACAAACGAGTCGTTTTAGTAAACTGAATGGTTCACTCAGTATTTCCCGCTGACAAAACCTTTTTAAAACGCGTTTCAGGTAATTACAGTAGATTGGAGTAAGGATTGGATCCGGTACTAAAAGACTTCAAGAAGTGGCTTATTTTATTAATTAAATCAAATTAAGAAATATTGTTTTTATTAAAAGCTACCTTTGTAACAATGGAATTTATTCCATCTAGTTAAATAAAATCCGGTGTTTCTAAACTCTGATATTTTTCCTAACTCACGGTCCTGATAAAATTTCCGCTGCAATATTTTTCAAAATAACTCACCGGTACCACTGGACTGCTCGCGGCTCCCGATTCCGTCCAGGATGGGGTCGGGGGACGTGTCACTTATAACATGCTAATCTATCATTTCTTATCCGATTTCTTTAAACATTCACACACATGTTTGATTCTAAACATCATTAACATAAGTAAATCATCAATTTACATCACATTATCTAAAACCCACTTCACTACTACATTATTAATCACTTACTAGTGATCTAAACTTAAGTTCTTCATAATATTATCATGCCTTTGGTGTATGTACTACCTTCTAAACATAAGGTACAACTAGTTCATGCACAATCTCCTAATCTCATACACAATTCATCAAATTCCATTTCCTAATCAACACGAAGCATTCATGCATAAACATCAAACATACTAGTATTACATTTCTTTTAACTCCTCTAACAAGAACCCATCATGCAAATCAAAATACATCAATATTAAGCAAAATTGGACATGGATGATTCACCCATGTCATCATCTTCATCATAACAAATGAGTTTCATCCAAAAACATCAAATTAACCTAAATCATGCATAACCCATGTCCAATATGACGATTCTAACACACACACCCATTCTCAATTTCATACAAATTCGCGGTTTACATCACAACCCACTTCGTGAAAGATCACCAATCTAACTTCTAAGACATACCTTACGATCCCCTTGTGATGGTGATCATTATTCCATGTTTATTTGCGAATTTGAGCCTTGAATCATCCCTTGATTTGAAGCGTTTGAAGAATTAGGGCTTGGCTCCTATGGAGCCCCTTCTGATCGTTCCAGAACACACACGAGATGTGTGTGTTTGTGTGTGTTTTTATTAATTTAAAACATAACTTTCCCCTTGTCCATCTTTGGTCGCTCAAGTTTATACCTTTGCTTGTTTTGCTAAACATTTGACTAGGTATAATAACCTAGTTATTACATTCCATTTTATTAGACGTGGGGTCTTACTAACAATTTTAATAATTCGAGTTTTGGGGCGTTACAATTTTTAACTACCACATTCAACATGAATAGTGATAATAGTTTCAGTGTTTGAAATGAAAGTTTAAGTTTAATAGCGGAAGCTAAAGTATAAAATCCAGACATAATCAAAACCCACAGTTGTTTAGAATAAATAAAGAAAATAGTTTAACAAAAAGCCATGACACTCTGCAAGCTGCAAGTTCCCATGTGCGTCGTACCTAGCGTCCTGCAAAGCATGCTAAAGTGTATCAACAAAAAACTTGGCGAGTTCATAGTATTAGTTCAACGAAAAGTAAGTCCAAATACAAAAGTTATTAAGGCATGTCATGGGTAGCTAGCCCATTGTTAAGCAACTCAATTGGTAGTACCAAATACTAACATTGTATGTTTTTGTGCCCCACATCAATGTATATCGACATTGATGCAAAGTAAAAGTCAAAAGTTCACGCCTGGATCCCCGCACGGTGTGAGGTTTATCAAACCTAATAGCGCTATCAACTAATACCCTCTTTGCCACCCGCAGTGGCGAAGCTTGAATTTTTCGGCCGGGGGGGGGGGGGGGGGCGAAAACGTATATACCCAAAAATTTCTATAGAATCGGGGGGGCGAAAACGTATATACCCACAAATTTCTATACGAAAACTACATGTATAACACTACTGAGCGAAAAATTCGGGGGGGCGGGCGCCCCTCCCCGCCCCTCTTATCCTTTGCCCTTGGCCACCCGACAACTGATCGGTATAAAGGTAGGGACTTTCATGATAAATGTTCCGTTTAGTTCACTATAGACATGAAATTAAACTAGAGTATTTAAGTAGCGGTATTCCTTCCAGGAATATATGGGTAGTCCCAAACTAAGGATAATGCAATCCCAAACCAGGGATGTATGCTTTTAGTAAAGTAGTGAACTCATCTTAGATTTGCTCAGCTAGAATTTTAGTGACTAGAGCTAGGTGTGGTCAACCACGTCCTGATACGGTTACTATTTTATCTTAGTTGCTATTCACATAAGTCACGTGACTTCTACACGTATACTACCACATAATATGCATACACGTTGACACTTAGTTATACGTTCATGTGGTTATGTGCATGTGTACATCTCACAACATGTAACATTTTTAATGATGTTTGTTTAGATATCAAATAACAATTAACACCTCGTAGTAGCAAGCAAATGCATTTATAAACATTAACATCAAGTTCCAGCTCAACGTCCGTAGTTGAGCTGTTTTCATGAATTTTATTTAAAATATTAAACGGTCTAGAAAAATTACAAATAATTTATGAGACGCATTAGGTCCCGAAAGGTTTGTGAAATTATCTCAAAGTCTAAATGTTCATAGAAAAATCACTAAAAATTCATTTAGCACACAAAGGGCAAATTCATCACATTCTGGCGACAGTTTACGGTTTATTTTATATAAAAATCCTTGTTGATCCGTTTAATGAAATTCCAAGCGGAGAATTTCATAATCCCCTAGGAAGATCTAATGTAAAAGTTTCAAGTATTACCTCTAATTATAGACCAAGTTATAACTTCCGTAGTGGACTTCAATTTACGAAGAAAACCGCAGTTTTAGCCTTTGATTTTATTTAAATCTTTTGACTGGCCTAAACTTGTCGAAAAATTTGAAACTAGTGGGGTTTGAAAGCTATTTTATTGAACTCCGTTTGAGACTCAAGAACCATTCGATTTCGTTATGTTTTGACCAAGAAACAACCAATACAAGTAGACCTAAAAATCTAGACAGTAACTGTTCGCTTTCAGATCTTTATTAAAACGTGTTTGTGATGATATTTAACTTATGTTCGGCTACTATATCATGCATAACATCAAATACATCAGATCTAACACAAGTTACCATCAAGATCATATTATAAATCGTAAAGCCTAAGCATACATGCATATGTACGCAACATACTTATCAACAAACTTTATAACTATAAAGATTCTTGTTTCTAGTAACCCTAAGTTTCATACATCATACAACCATCGAAACACAACCAAGAATTCATGTAAAACAAGAACTACAAGCAAGTTTAAGATAGATTACCGGGAGAGATAGAGGTCAAGAAGAGCTTGAAAAGCTAGAGGGTTGAAAGCCTTGTGTGATAAGTCGCCATTCAAAGAAAGGAATTAGAGATGCAGGTTCTAAATGATGACTAGGGTTTGCATGAATACACACACACACACACGAATCTGTGAGTCGGTGGTTTCTCTAGTTGGTCTGAGTTTGTATAACAAAATAGAGGTTCCGAGTTTGTGGTTTTAGGGTCGTTCTGAGTTTAGATTGGGTCCGGGTTTGAGTATAGGTTTCCGAGTTTAAGGGTTGGGTTTGTGTATATACGTTGGTCCGAGTTTAAGAAGATTCCAGGTTTAGGAATCCTTTAAGAATTTGTCCGAGTTTATGTGTGGGTTTCCGAGTTTGTAAATTGTTTTTATTTTATACACAACAAGCCCCTCATGTTTCAACACGTTAAAACACGTAAAGAAAGTTAGCAATTTAACTTTAAGTGTATATACGAAACTAGTCCCCCTAGTTTATGTTGGTTCGTGTGTTATAATCTACCCGTATAAAGTGAATGCAAGTACGTATGTGCTAGAAAATCAAACAGATTTAACTGAGAAAGTTAATGGTGATAACCTGAATATATGAGTTGTCACATCAGTTATCCTTTATCATGTTTTTTTTTGTTTCCAAAGTGACCTAAAATGTTGTAATGGTCATTCTTTTTATTATCATGTAGTAAGACCATGGTAATATAATGCACTTTGGTTTTTGTTCCATGTGTTTCGATTAACTGTGTTTTGTATTCATGTTCATTGCTTTGGAAATCTAGAGAAATATGCAACATCGAATACAACGATATGGATACAAACATTACGTATTTCATAATAGGCAACAATAAGATCGTGAAATAAAACAAACATATGCATAACATACCACAAAATACATACCATTATTCATAGGGATGTTCAAGATTCGATTAAATCCGATTCGATTATCAAGAATTTGTTTCGATTATAAGAATTCGAGTTCGAATTTGATTCAATTCGAGTTAAGTAAATCAAATACGAATCGAACACGAATTTATAATTTCAAATTCGATTCGAAATTTGAATAAAAATTATGCATTTTTATTTATTATTTTTATATATAATACATATATAAATTTTATTGGGCTATACTATAAATTATTTTCAAAATTTATTCCAAGTATTAAAATTACCCATTACCAAACCCACTATATGGCTCATAACTAAAACCTAAGTAACAAATCTATCAGTAGATTTCTAAGCCTAAAAATATTAACTTGTATTGCGAAATGGTTATTCCCGACTTCTCGTTTTGAATGTTAGACTTATGGTACTTTATTTGGAACTTTTTAATGCGATATCATGTTTTATGGCTGCTTAAGAATTCATGTTTCATTTTGATAGTTTTTTACATGTTTTTAGGGGTGTAAACGAGCCGGGTCGAGCCCCAGGCCGATTAGACTCGAGCTCGACTCGCGAGTTAAACCCAAAGCTCTACTCGGCTCAAGATATTTTGAGAACAACCTCAAACAAACTAAAAACTCAGCTCGAGCTCGCTTCAATATCGCTTAAACGAGCCAAAGCTCAGCTTGAGCTCGGCTCGCCAATGTCATCATCATTATTATATTATATATAAAAAAAAAAGTAGAATTTTGTTTTGGCTCGTTTAGGCTTGCGAGCCTAAACGAGCTTTATATCTCAGGCTCGAGCTCGGGCTCGATAACTAACGAGCTCTATAACAGGCTCGAGCTAGGGCTCGTTAAATCTCGGCTTTTTCGAGCTTTTAACCGAGTCGATATTGAGTAGCTCGCGATCCTATGGACTTGTTTACACCCCTACATGTTTTATAAGAATCTGAATCAAATCAAATTTATTTGAATTGAATTCGAATGAACACGAATTGGGTTTTTTATTCGAATACGAATTCGAATCGAATTGGGTAGGTTTTAATCGAATTCAAGGGAATATAAAAATTATTCAAATGATCCGATTTGAATAATTCAAAAATTCTTAATTCGATTCGACAAACACCCCTAATTATTCATACCTATTAGATGCAAGACAAACATTTTCATAACCTTTACACAAATAAAATGAGATTGTTCATAACCACAAGAAAATACAGAAATATAAGTGCTCTAAAGACACCCATTTTTATAACCATTAATATAGATGTAATCATAGCTAGGCAATTATAATATTATAGAAGCTGATCATTTATCGACTCATACATTTAACATTATATAAAGTTAGTTACCAAGGCCGATTTTATTAAGGTATATGAAGAAACACTGACCTTATGGGTAAGCTTCGGCTAGGACTTCGACTCTTTGGCGATTCGAACAACTACTGCAAAACAGAACACCGTTAGGACTCGTTACAGGAATGGGGTTGTTCCTATAACCACCCTCCGACGTGAGAATAAGTCTCGGTTTGGGAGAAAGTAAATATGTATGTAGAGAGCGAAAGTAAACGAGAGCAAGATAATCATACCTTAGATGTTTACCTCTATTTATAGTTTACTATTAGGGTTTCCCTTAACTTAGGATGGGCTCCGATAAGTTAGGGATTTGCATGATCTTCCCAAAAAGTTGGGGATTCGATTACGTAGTTTATCCATGCAGAGAATAGAACATTCTAGAATAAACATATGTAATTAATTATTTATAATGAAATAATAGGTAATGACCGGGTCGGGTTAGCCGATCCGGGTCATACCTCGTCATGTCCCCCCAGTCCGAAGTTATGAAATGAAATTCATGAAAATCGGACTAAAAAGGAAAAGTCAAAATTTCCCCCTTTGAGTGTAAGTTTCTCAAGTGGGGTACCGTTATGTTTTTTGAAAAAATGGCGGCGATGGGAAAGGATGTGACAGTTAAATCATCATTAGTATGACAACTGTACCTTCCCTGTTCTGACGCGTGTTCCCGTCCATTTGTCTTTTCGAATTCGAAAAGTTACCATTCCGTATGAATAGAGTTCCTGTTTAGGGTTTTAAGTTTCATTTCCTTCCTTGTTCACAACCACTTCCTTCAATTTCTTGGATCGAAAAATGGCCTCAAAAACCGGCGAATCCTCTTCATCTGCCCCAGCAAGCTCTGATGCCCTGTATGTCAAATGGGGGCAGACTTCGTTCAATAATCTTCTTCAAGATTACGATATTAGGGCGGAATGGAAGCCGGTATTGCCGTCGAAGACAGACACGGCATTTCCGTTGAAGAAAGGTAAAATCACTCTGTTTAGTGATTTTTTCAAGTTTTGCAACTTCCGATTGCCGATCACCAAGTTCTGTAAGTTGGTTCTTGACCATTATCCCATCCATATTTCCCAACTGCATCCGTTAGGGTTGGTGAAACTCCGACAGTTTGAGTTTGCCTGTATCGCCTTAGGGCATATCCCTGAACTCATCGTTTTTAGGGCTTTTTCGTCCTTGTATGGAAATCCCTATTTTTTTACCTTCGACAGAAGGGACACTGATGTATCTTGCTTGAGAGACATTCCTACCAGTTCCAAGGATAAGGACTGGAAGAAAAAGTTCTTCTATATCGATGCCGGTGTCATTCCCGGAGAAATGCATTGGAGAGAGATGGGTCCGAAGGACAAAGTTAAAGACGAAGGTCCCCCAAAAGATGCTTACGTGGCCAACGCTCTTTATACAAAATTATGTGGGCGCCCCTCCGAGTGCACGGTAATCCCGGAGGGAGCTTTGGTTATGGTGGGAATGAGCCTGTTATGGCGTGATACAAAGTTGTATCCTTCTTTCCGGAGGGATGATGAAGGTATGTAGCTCTTTGGTTTTTGCATATGTTTTGCCAACTGTATAAACTAACATGTGTACATGTCACAGGGAAATGGAGTTTTTTTGACTTTGTGGATCCTCCGCGGAACGCTGCTTTGAGGGCCGCGGACCGCGCAATTGGTGAGTAGGAGCCACCACCTCCTGATCATCAACCAAGTTTGCACCGGAACGGCCACCGCAGCGTCGTTCGTATACCAATCCACAGCGTTGGACACGAGCAGGAGGAAAGGCTCCCATCAGAGTGTCAGCTGTTAGTGAAGCTGCACCTGCATCAGCTTTTGAAGGTTCCTCATATATGACACGCTTGCAGGACCGGCTAACCAGTGGCTTTGCAGCCCAACTGGTGTGAGTAACGTTCGTTTGTTAAGTGAAGAGGCTGGGGTTCGAGTCCCACGGATGGCGCCAATGTAAAAGAGTAACCCGAGCAGGTCAGTACTTCTATGGTGATGAACGACCACACCTCGTCTTCTCCACTTCATCCTAGACCTGTAAACAATGAAAGAGAAACGTGGGCAATGTAGAGACGGCCGGTCGTCATACCCCGATATTTCCACGTATTACCGGTGGGCCCGGTGGGGAGTATCGTGACGTAGTTGATATCATCATAGTCAAACAACACAATTTTAAATGCACAACGGTAGCAAAAGATAGATATATTTCAACCGAATAAAAATGTAATATCAAGTATTACAAAATGGCTGAAAAAGATCCACAGGCGGATCAAATAAAAAGAAACATTGTTCAACAGACTTTAAAGGCATCTAAGCTTGCAAGACTTTTATTTGATGCTAGGAGAGGCCAGCCTATTCCGATTAGTACCTGCACTGGTAAATACAATTAACTGACTCATTTTGAAAAGGTTTAGGAAAATTGATTTGAATGCACACGGCACAAAACATTTTATAACTTGGGATAATTATTTATATATAAACTTGTAAAAGAATTACATGTTCGTTATACGTTCAGTAGCCCGGATTGAATACTGGGTTAAAGATTAATAGACACACCACATGATATAGTCCCGCGGCGAGTTATTCTCGAAACCGGCGGTTATATCTTTTTATTTATAAATGCACTGGCGGGTGTATGCCTACACCCCGTGCTAAGGTCGTGGCCATTTCTATGA
This sequence comes from Helianthus annuus, assembly GCF_002127325.2. NCBI lineage: Eukaryota > Viridiplantae > Streptophyta > Magnoliopsida > Asterales > Asteraceae > Helianthus > Helianthus annuus. Next base: position 189,348,147 of record NC_035448.2, read on the forward strand.
ATGATGCCAAGGATATCCGGGACATGGTTTTTAACCCCCCCCCAAAGGCTTTAAGCATACAAAACAATTTAAAGGGGTCATTTCAATAAATTAACCTTCATACGATTAAAAATTTAATGCCCGACCAAGCGGTATTTTATATACCATACCCCAAGCCCGTATAAGGGAAAATAAATTAAAAGTATTTACCTGAGCAAGTAATAATCACAAACAGCAAGTGCACGTAGCTTTTACCGGGTCTCCTAATCTGGAACGAAGGTTTTTTAATAACCTATTAGATTCCTAACGGGTCTTTAATTAAGCCTAAACTTAGACCGGTTAGTTTTAAAGGAAGATACGGTTTAAAACGCACGATTAAGCGAAGACCGGGATAGAACGTGATTTAGACCCGACAAGTTTGAAGACTTGTATAATATGGGTAAACTAAACACATTCTGGATTTTGAGACAAAAATGATAAGGGCTGACCCGTTTCAGTCAATTTATGCAAACTAGTTACATAAGCCGAACCGAACGCGAAATATGCGTAACGGGTAACCACAAGAGTCATATACAGGTTTCCTAAGTCAATATGCCTTAAATATGTTGTGATATTAGTAGGATACCTTCCATTATGCCCAAAATGAATTTAAACTTAAATTATGCCCCGTAAGGGTATTTTGGTCATTTTAAAGCTCATAAAAGAGATTAATTATAAATCTGAGTTTCAGGTCTGATATAATCAGTAAAAATATTCATTTTATAGATCATAATAGTAGGTGTATTACATATATGTGAAATTTATCTTTTATAACCAAACTATGCACCGTAGGGGCATTTTGGTAATTTCACATAAGCTTAAATGGTAAAAATTTACATTCTGAGTTCAAAACTTTTGTTTACTGTTAAAGTATAAAAATTTACTAAAAATATCAGTAGGCATCAAACCTTATATGTTAAAAATAGTTTTAACTTATACTATGCGTTAAAAACGCTTAAAAAGGCGATTTTACGCTATTTCCGGGTTTTATATGAAAAGCTGATATTTTTATTATTCCAGAAAGCTTAAAATACTTTATTTATCATATAAAATCAGTAGCAAAAGGTTTGGTGTCAAAATGTTTTCTAAACTCATTTTATAGGCCAAAAGGGTAAAACCGGAAATTACCGAATTAATGCTAGAACCCTAAGTTATGCTCAGCCTAAAAATAAATAAAAATCTTTAAAAATCTCAAAATATTATTTTACATCAGTAGGTAAAAAGTTTGGTATCAGAAATTGGGTTTATATAGGCTTTATGCTAATTATGCCGTTTATTAAGTAAAAAGCTTTCTAATTACGCTATTGAGCATAACTCCTAATCTACACCTCAAACTGATATGAAACTTTAGGAACATGTTTATAATTTAGTAATAAAGGTTTCTATTCTTTCACATTCTCAAAATATCATTTTAAGGTCAAAAGGCATAATGGTCAACAATTAAGCATATAACGGAAACATGCAAATGAATCGGATAACTAATGAACCAAGTTATATAATCTCAGAGGGTTATACTTATATGAAACCTGGTACTAAAAAAGCTCTAAGGCATTTCTAAATTATGCTCTAGTGGGTCAGAACTGAAAGTCAAAGTAGAAGTCCACTTATGCGACTTTCGGTTCCAAACCGAGCTTAAACTGAAAATTGTCGGGTTGAACATGTTTAGACATGTTCTTACATTAATTAACAAGTTATATTAGTGATAAAATAGGTTGCATGGCTTCTACATTGTTAATTATGCATTTATTTGAAAATAAGCTTTCTGTTGACTTTTTATAATTATCTTTGACCCGACAATTGACATAGTTAGAGTGGGAATCAGAGAGTACCCTTTTAAGGGTTTATTACCCATATAATTACCAACTCAAAGCTACTATTGACTGGACCATTAGTGATTAATCACTAAGTCAAACCTTAATTACAATGGGTTTGACTTTAGGCCATTAAACTAATAAAACTGAATTAAGGGAGGTTAAGGACACTTACCAAGGTCCTAAGCACGATTATGGATCCTAAGAAAGCTTGTTTGCTGACTAGAGAGCTCCAGAAATCCTCAGAATGAAGTTTCAAAGCTTGTTTGCAAGTGAACCTAAGAAAGCTTGTTTGCAAGTGAACCTCTATATATATGGACTTTGATCTCATAGGATCATGCCAAACAACTCTACAATTGTTATGAGATCCTCCCAGGTGTCCCTATAATGCCAAAAACCAGTTGCAAGGCCCCTGATTTTCGAAAACCACTCTTATAAGGCGGTGTAACTGGTTATACAGGCATCTGTCCAAAATTCTGCCCAGTTACAGGTCTTACGGACCGTAAGCCATAGGCTTTGCGGTCCGTAACCACTTTTCAGGAACCATCGCCCAGCTCCGCCCCCTTACGGACCGTAAGGGTTCACCTTTGCGGTCCGTAAGTCTTCATCAGAAGACAAAATTTGTAAACTTTAAAGTTTTGACCATGCAACTTTGAAATTTCCGAATCTCGTGCTTTCTTTTCAGTGTAGGGACCATGAAACCAGACTTTGCATGGCCTTGCCATGCACTTACACATCTTGGATTCTTGTGTTGAATGCTTTTAAAGGAAACTTGTCGTAAGAACCATAAAACTCAATTCTTATGCAAATTTGGTTTATCAAATTAACCGGATTTGAATATGTTGGATGTTTATGGAATATATTAAGGTTTGGGATTTGTAAATAGGTCGCTCAGAGGTATTTATTAATATGTCGACACTTTTAAATCCTACCATACATCCTTTAACTTGATCCGGGTTCATGACACGTTTATTTTACATAACACGTGTCTTTATTTTATTGGGTATGATTTTACGAGGTGTTACACCGGTAGAGGAAGAATCCCCTATTTCCAGCTACAAAAGTGTGTTGCCCTATATCTCATGCCCTAATAAGGAGGTGGAGACCTTCTTATATAGGAGATATGGGAAAACCCTAACCTCAATGGGCCAGGCCTAGTTAGGGGTTGTCTCTACGAGCCCACAACCTAGTGTAGTATAAACTACAACGCGCTGGACTTCGCGGGTTAGTACGCAATAATAATATATAATTACTATAAAAGTGATAAATAGCAAGAAAGTCCGATCGCTCGGGTCAGGTCCAGTACCATACCTCATTAGTATACAAGATTATAGAAAATATTATTAGAAGTCTATTGTATGCAATTATATATATATTATATATATTGTTAACGAATGACTATAAATAGTAATTTTATTATTATAATAATATATAGTTTTTTTTCTAATATATTAGAACAGTTTATTATTATAATTATTTTTAATAACATCTTTTTATTTTATTTTTTTAAACTAAATATTTCCTTTAACATTTTTTTAATAATTCTTTTTTAGAACATATATTAATTTATCAATTAATTTAAAACTTCTTTGTAATTTACGTTTATAACTATTTTCTAAAAACTGAAGTACGTAATTGTGTTTAATTTTTTCTCTCGGCGTTCCGTTATAAGTTTTGTTAAAAACGAAGTTGTACTCAAAATTAAGTATTTATTTGGTATGATAAAACAGTACGATGATAAACTAAACCGTTCTAATGGTTTGACTTTCTTAACAACATCTTTTTTTTCAAATCACGTTTGTTTTACATTATCATTTGCTCGGTTCGTCGGAACGTGCGACGTAAGAAAAGATATTATACACACACACATATATATATATATATGATGAATAGTAACTTTATTTTTAAAATAATATATAGTTTTTTATTATTTTTATTTAATATATTATAATAGTTTATTATTAAATTTTTACTTTCAGTAACATATTTTAATTTTTTTTCTTTGTTTAAAACCATATATTTCCTTTACCATTTTTTTAATAATTCCTTTTTTCTTTTTTTAGAACATTTATTAATTTATCAAATAATTTGATACTTCTTTAATAATTTACGTTTATAACTTTTTTCTAAAAACTTAAGTACGTAGTTGTGTTTGATTTTTTCTCTCGACATTCCAACATAAGTTCTGTTAAAAACAAAGTTGTACTAAAAATAAAGTGTTTATTTGGTATCATAAAACGATACAATGATAAACTAAACCTATCTAATGGTTTGGTTCTCTAAACATGTTTTTTTTTCAAATCACGATTTTTTACGTTATCATTTGATCGGTTTCGCCGCAACGCATGACGTCAAAAAAAGCTAGTAAAAACTAAGATTGGCAAGTCATAATGATTTTAAAATTATACGTCTTATATGTAACATACATACTTAACACACAAAGTAGAGTTAAATCAAAGAGTAAATGACTTTTTAAGTTTCTGGATTTTAGTTGTATTAATCACTTGAGTTCAAAATAAAAAGGTTTAACGCCATGAGTCCCCAACCGTTCATTCTATAACGTTTTGAATCCCTGTGTTTTAGTTGTTTTAACCACTTGAGTCCAAAATCAAAAGTACAAGTGTTAAAAAGTTGGACTCAAAATGTTATAAAATGAGTGGTTAGGAACTAAGGGCGTTAAACTTTTTGATTTTGCACTCAAGTGGTTAAAACCACTAAAACACAAAAACTCAAAAAGTAATTTACTCTAAATCAAAATATCTCATTTAAAAAAAACGTTATGAGGAATTCAAAACACAACAGGTGAATTAGACGCACTGTTATAAATAGCTTAGACACTCAAATACGTTAGGCAACAATATGTGTGAGTTAGACGCACTGTTATAAATAGCTTAGACACTCAAATATGGTATTTGTATGATTAAAATTTATTACAATGTTGATTCAAACCTAAGAGTTGGATGCAACATTGTAATTAACGATGCTTTCAATTACACTATTAAAAGTTAAGATGTATCGTTGAAACGAGTTAGACACATTGTTTTAATAGGTTTAGATGTGTAATCAACGATGCATTAAACATTTTAAAAAGAGTAAAATGTACAAAACATCCTTTATGTTAGCTCAAGATTGCAGGTTTCAGCCTTTATGTTTAAAACTTGCTGAAAACAACCTTTACATTTATTTTTGTTGCAGGTTCAATCCTTTACGACTAACCAAGTTAATTTTCTCAGTTTAATTCCTTCACATGCCTGACATGTGAGGGTATATTTGTCATTTTAATTTCAATATAGTTTATCTAAGCAAAGAGTAGCGGAACTACTTCAACATACAATTGGCGTCTAAATCTGCTTGAAATGAACACTACAACCCCAATAGAAAATGAAAACCAAGCCACTTTATACGATTAACAAGTACACACAATTACTAAAACCTACTCATACAAGACAAATTTAAAAAATAAAGAGAAGCAAAACCACTGCAACATGCAAATGGGCCTAATATCTAAATAAGTACTTTGCAATATAATTGTTTTACTATAGTGCTGTAAACTTATACCTAAGTGATTGGAACAACATGAACCCGATTCGACCCATATCTCCTAACAACACCCCGTCCCTCCATAGTTGTCAGTGGTGTAATAACATAAAACCCTTTCGAATCTCCACCAGTCAAAACTAGAGCATCCCTGAGCATAGTGGACACCACCTAAAGCTGCCCGTGCGAAACATTTTCCAGGAACATATATGTAAAATCATCCCACCACCAATACTATCTTCACCTTGATAAGCCCTATCCCTAGCAGCAACCTGCATCATCAAGTAACAATGCTGATTCACCATCTACTTTACAACCGAAGGAAATGCCGAAACCCTCACTGACTCATCCGACAAAATCTCCATCTCTGCTCCACCTCCAGCACCGCAACAGCTTTGGAAACTGCAACCGGATCGGAAGAATTGCTAGGGTGATCATGAAATTTAGAAACTGTATTGTTCTGATCGAGGTTAAAATCCACTTCTTTTTTCATAATCCTCATCTTAAGATGGGGCTAGTGTTTAGGTTTTCGAGACTGCTCTCCCCACTTCCGTTTCCTCCACCTATTCCTCGTCTCCACTATTTCAAAATTAGAACCAAAATCACAAAAATAACCTGAATTGGAACTATTTCACGACTGAAATTGAAATTGACAACAAACTTGCAACAATTAATTTACAATGGAACTGTTTCGAGGTTGAGAAATTGAGAACATAAGCGGGAACCATACAAGAACCAATTATGTGTGTATGGATATAGATATAGATAGATATAAAGAGAGATGTAGAGAGAGAAAGAAAGAGCATCTGAGGAACAAGCTGGCATTATGGCAGTAACTGGGAGGAAAAGAAAGGGGAGAGGAAGGGGTTTAGACGGATGAAGGATGAAGGGATTTGGGGGGGGGGTATCAAGTGTGTTAGGGTTTTTAATTATGAGGGTTTTTTGTGGTTTTATTAAGAAGATCAACTAAAATGACGAGTTTACCCTCGCATGTTATGCATGCGAGGGAATTTAGAGTAAAATGCACGGATAGTCTCTGTGGTTTGGTGAAATTTCACCTTTAGTTCCCAACTTTTCAAAATTACACTCTTAGTCCCTGTGGTTTGATAAGTTGTTACTCGGATAGTCCCCAAAGCAGATGGAGGTTAGTTTTTCTGGTTAAGTGGGTATGAACTGACAAGGACTATCCGAGTAACAACTTTTCAAACCACAGGGACTATCCGAGTAACCTTCATCCGCTTTGGGGACTATCCGAGTAACAACTTGTCAAACCACAGGGCCTAAGAGTATAATTTTGAAAAGCTGGGGACTAACGGTGAAATTTCACCAAACCACAAGGACTATCCGTGCACTTTACTCGGGAATTTAACTAATTCAAGTAACGTGGTTAGTTGTAAAGGATTGAACCGGCAACAAAAATAAACTTAAAGGATGCTTTTAGCAAGTTTTAAACATTAAAGATGGAACCTGCAGTTTAAGAAAACATAAAGGACGTTTTGTGCAATTTACACTTTTAAAAACGTAAACTTTAAATTAAATTATATTATACTAAAATTAAAAAGAATAAAGTTATAGATTTTATGATATAATGTTTTTTTTTAAATAATAAAGTATATTATTGATCATGAAAAAATGATATTAACTAGGAAAAATTACAAGTTTTGTGCTTTATCTTTATACCATTTTTCAGGCGGTGTCCTTTTTAACGAATGTTGACAAGCGGTATCTTTTACTAGGTATTTTGTTGCAAGTTTAGTCCTTTACACCCAATCCAGTTAAAAAACCATGTTAATTGTTGGGTATAAAAAACTAAACTTGCAACAAAATACCTAGGTAAAGGACTAAACTTGCAACAAAATACCTAGTAAAAGACACCGCCTGTCAACAATTAACATGATTTTTTAACTGGATTGGGTGTAAAGGACTAAACTTGCAACAAAATATTTAGTAAAGGATACCGCCTGTCAACATTCGTTAAAAAGGATACCGCCTGAAAAGTGGTATAAAGATAAAGGATAAAACTTGTAATTTTTTCTATTAACTATTTTGAATAGAAAGTCAAAATTTGACAACACCGTTTCGTATTTTTGTCATTTCGACCATATGGATTCCAACAAAATATTTGTGTACTCATACAAAAATGGTAAGAGAAAAAGTCCATATTACAAAAGCTTCGTACAAAGGAAAAAAAATAATAATAACAAGATATAATTCAACTAAAATCAATTCATTCATGCCAATAAATCAATGTCAACTAAAAAAGAATTATTAATCAATTGTCCTATCCATTTGTCTCAAAACCATGTGTCAATTAATAAATCAAACTCCATGTTTTAATATTTTTTTATTTCACCTCTCCTATTATTTGAATACACAATATTTTATATTTATCATTTATTTTTTTCTTATATATTTTAGTTTTATTAACATTTTACTTCGTGAAATATACTTGCACCTAAGAACGAGGTTGTGCATGAAATTAATGATCGGTTGTTGTCACTATTCCCAGGCGAAGAACGAGAATATCTTAGTTCAGACAGTCTTTGTCAGTCTGAAAATCCAAACGCTACACAACAAAAACTATACTCTCCTGATGTGCTTAACGGTCTTATAGTATCCGGCTTACCTAATCATAGGCTAGCACTAAAAGTAGGCGTGCCGGTGATGCTATTACGTAACATTGACCAACAAAATGGTCTTTGCAATGGTACACGACTACAAGTCAAAAAAATGTATAACCGTGTAATAGAAGCCGAGATAATATCCGGAGGGAACATAGGCACTCGCACTTATATACCAAGGATGAGTTTGATACCTTCTGATAAAAAAATTCCTTTTGAGTTTCAAAGGAGACAATTTCCGTTGGCTGTTTGTTTCGCAATGACTATTAACAAGAGTCAGGGACAATCACTGTCTAGAGTTGGTCTGTATCTGAAACAGCCAGTTTTCACCCATGGTCAGCTGTATGTTGCTTTATCGAGAGTTAAAACCAGACAAGGAGTTAAACTTCTGATTTTGGACAATGACGGCAAACCTACTAATAAAACGACAAATGTAGTTTACAAAGAAGTATTTCGTGACTTGTGATCTCCATGTACTCATTCATCGTTCGATCATTCATTCCATGTAACTGTTCCCTAAAAATCATAATAACATTTTTTTGAAGTCATTTAATGTTTAATTTTTGTTGTTTTTTAATCAATTTTGTTAATGTAATAAAAAACATGTATACTCATACACATACTTAAATATTAACCTAAAAGTATACATAAATAAACAGTACGTTCACTTATAATTCGCTATCCATTATCTTCCATAAACACAATATTAAACAAATTTGCATCATCATGCATCTGGATATATTACATTATTTGTCTCATTGTAGTTTACTAATTTATTATTACTTGAACGGTTATTTAATTCAAACGATTACTTCAATAAATTAAAGTTATTCATTTGTGTTTTAGTCCACCCGCGAACCTCGCGGGTTCTTAAACTAGTTTCATAATGTAAAACAAGTGCATTGCTATATTTTTCTCAATACGCTAACTCGGTAAGGATGAGTTCAATGACTTTTCATGTTCACTAAACAAAAATAGAGAGAGAACAAACACTAGAGTTTAATGAATTTTAGGCTATGGGGTATACTTTCACACCCCTTAACTATACGTATGCGTCACATCATCTACTTGACCCTCTTTCACTTCACCTCATAACAAGGAAATGGTTTAACCCCCCGTTAACGCCGCTTAAATTAATTAAAATACATATATATATATATATATATATATATATATATATATATATATATATATATTTCCTCCCTCTCTCTCCTAGTTAACTTCTTAACATGTGAAGCTTTTAATGTCTTTTAACACCCTTCAGGAGCGGTATAACAAGTGTTAACGGATACCAACTAGGATTAACACCTCTGGATGTTAGAGTATACCAAGTGGCCTTATTAACATGTTCACTAAACAAAAATAGAGAGAGAACAAACACTAGAGATGGATTCCCTGCTATATATAGCTTGGCAAAAGAAAAAAAAAACATACATGTACACAGTTGTGCTACTTGTTGAAAGGCACGTTTGGGCTGAGGAATGTGTTCGTGGGCTGAAGAACGCTCAAGAATGGGCCCAATACATCGAATTATTGGGAGTATTAACTGGATACAGCACTTGTGGGAACGAATACGTTTGGAGATGGAAATCAAAAGAAAATGACACTTTCTGTTGCGATGCTAATGGGATAAATAAATAAGAAAGAAGCAAATATGATGATGTGGAATGGGGTTACTGGAACAAATGGGTTACGCCGAAGGTTTACCTATTCCTTTGGAGGGCTGCAAAAAATCGCATCCCAGTCAAAGTAGAATTGAATCGGAGAGGTATTGGTCTAGAAAGCCAACTTTGTTCGAGGTGTGGGGTTGAGTAGGAATCGGTAGAACACTTACTATTTAATTGCTTAATGGTTGTGCGACATGCTGGAATGTGTGGTTATGACTAAAGTTCTCGGATGTGGGTGAAATCAACAACTGTGGAGATATATTGCAGCGTGTGGAAGAGCTCATAGGATCGAAGGATTAGAAGACATTAATAAAGGCCATTATAATGACAACGATGTGGCAAAATTGGAAGTCAAGGAATTCGCTGGGATTTGATAATTGCATACTTTCTATAACAAATACGGTGGAAGAGATAAAGGAAAACTCATTCTTATAGATTAAGGAAAGGTCAAAGGTGAAGGATTTAAACTGGGAGAGATGGAAAAATTTTAATGTGAGAGATATTATAAAATAAATATATTTGCTTTGACTTATTTCTTTTTCTTGTACTTGTAATGTGGCTTTTACAGCTTGCGGACCCTTTATTCTATAGTTATAGACTTTTTGCGGTTAAAAAAAGTAGTGTAAAAACCAAGTCTAATTTTTTCACCCTTTCTTTTATACTCTTATAATATGTTAAATGTTACATGATAAATTCAAAATAACATATATGAGGTTATGGTTGCAATTTTTGTATGCTTTGTCTTTATAAGTCTTCAGATTCAAAATAATAGTCATAGGTAAATTAAGATTTTGGCCATGTGGTTATATCACTTTTACCCTTTTAGTTTAAAAAGAATTCTTTTAATATCTGAACACCCAACATCTTTATTTCTAACTCTTTTGGCCCCTAACACTAACCGCATCCATTTACTTGGTTAAAAACTTGTCATGTGCCCCTTACATGAGGGGCATTTTTATCAATTCACCTATTCACTTATAAAAAATAAAAATTATAAGATAAAACAAAACATTTTAAGAATTATTATTATTATTATTATTATTATTATTATTATTATTATTATTATTATAACTCTCTCTCTGTATACCACAAACACACTCTCTCTCTGCCACACACACTCTCTCTCACACATTCAAATCTCACCACCACCTCCCACCACCATCAACCGACCGCCACCACCATTAACTCACATGCCACCGCTACCACCATCAACACCTCCACCAAAACCTTTAGCCATACATACATACATACAAAAACGTCTTTAAAATTGAAACATAATTGGTATACATCTATGTTTGATAATATATTTATGTACAAATGCGTATAAATGATTGTGTGTGTATGTATATAAAGGAGGATTATTGTAACACTCTAGTTATTATTTTAAAGATTTTCGTATTTTTAACGAAAATAAACATGTAGTTAACGTTAAGTATCCTTAGAAAATACGAGTTAATTATAACTTTCACAATTTCCAAGTACACCGCCTAATGTGACAAAATTCGTCGTTTAAAAAATATCGATTTACAATGTGCGGAAGCGTGAATCTTTATAGTGTTCGGTTCTTCGATGATGCTTGATCGTCTTCCGGCATCCAGAATGTACCTACATTTCATAAACATGAAATGCTTTAGTCATACGGGACTTAAAACGCGTCTAAACGAGTTCGAGAAACAATTGATAACAGAAACAAAGTTTTCAACCTGACCTCCACCGTAAATTACGGTGGCACCGTAATTTACGGTGGCCACTGGTAGTACAGGCCCCCACCGTAAACCAGGAGGGATCCACCGTAGCATTTTCCGTAATTTACGGTGGACACCGTAATTTACGGTGGCCCCTGCATCAGCAGGTCTGCAGCTTAGTTCAGCTATGCCAGTTTTTACGGAAACGACCATAACTTCTTCGTTATTGATCCGTTTTACCCGATTCCTTTTCCTACGCGTCCGTAATTTAATCCTCCATCTTATGAGATTAAAATCCGACATTCGACTTAACAAATTTTAAGACTTCTAAGTCTTCGGCTTATTTCTCCTTTTTACCAATTTTGACCCGTTTGTAATTTCACCATCAAACATGTTTATTTGGCCCTTATATCTCATATACTTCTTCGACTTAATGTTGCCTATCATATTAGATTTTAATCGCCGGTTTAATTACTCAAATTAAACCCATTTTTACTCGGATGTTTATTTTGACCCGTTAAGGGTATTTAAGCATTTTCAAGCCTAAAAATGCTTTCGATTTCTTCTAGTATTCCATCACCACCTTTCTTACCCTATAATACCCCACCTCGACTGCATTTAAGGTGAGTTATTATGGTGATCTTATATAACCCAAATTTTACCTCTAAAATCAATATTTTACGGCAAAACTCAATAGTGCCGTTTGACTAAAAACAATACCCCCTTCGACTTCTATACTTATTCTAAGTATTTATCTTATCACAAAACTCGTTTCCAAACAACCTTTAAAGGTTGTTTGTTCAATTTAGCCTACAAGGGCATTTTGGTCGATTTTGGTCCTTCTTTTACAATGAAGGGCTATCACCAATTATTCGACCAAATTAGTATTTTTACATACATCATAAATAAGCGTACCTGACTCGGGTCAACAAATAGACCCGATCTTAATACCTTGCTTTATATTCGCTAATTAAGAACGGTGCGAATATCCATTGGATATCTATTCCTATAAGCTTATGACTCGACAAAAGAATCATTAGTCTATATAGTCAAAAGGTGTTATCTACACCTTTTGACCCGTTTGGCCGAATTGACCATTTATCTTTGATTTTCTTGTTCCGTTCGATTACACGACGGAACATCATATTTCAATTGTTTAGACACCTCATTCATAATTTATATGACAAGAAAACATTCCACAATTTAAGACTAGTGTAAGTTATACTTACCTTGCATCCGAATTATGCTTTTCCGCCATTCTTACTTCGTTTGACCCGCTTCCTTTCCAAGCCTCCACCTAGCTTGTCAAGCGTCAAACTATCATCATAATTCGTAAGACGGTTATATTAGTCATCATTAATTATGACTATTCCATCTTACATATTTTCTATCACAATTATCATTCGATCTTATTAATGGTCGGTTTGACTATTAAAAGTCAAATCACCAATTAACACATATGATTGTACTATCAAGTTCACAAGACTCAATTAGGCACATTATCAACGCTTAGTTCTCATTTAGGCATTTTAACAAACACCTAATGTGCATGATTTTACATATTTACTAACTAGTTCCTAACTAGTTATTTTTACCAAGATTAACATCCAAAATTCACCACTATCACTTATGATCAATTACTCAAACTTGCAAGTTGTCCAAGTATCTTGCATCAACTATCAACTATGATGATTTCTTGCATAAACATATCATCATCTTCGCTACACAATCAAAACCCACTTAGCACATAAGAGGGTAATTATCAAATTCCTAGTTTTAGTACTAATTCTTCAAGTTTTCAACTAGGGTTTGTTTCTAAGCATGAATCTCATCCTAGTTTCACCCAAACACCAATCATTCAAGCTTCAATTTCGATCTTCACAAGTTCATCAAAAATCTCAACTTCATAAACATCAATAATTTGACATACCTTACGATCCCCACGACTAGGTGATCGTTTCTACGTATTCATGCATCGATCTTGACCTTGAATCAGGCTTCAATTTGATGATTTGTTGAGTTCTAGGGTTTTGGCTCCCTTTTCCTTTCCCCTGGTCGCCCCACGCACACACACACACACTAAGTGTGTGTTGTGTTTTATCTATTTGATTTTATTAAACCTAGTTTGCTCACTTGACAACTTTGGCCCCTTGTGTTTTATCTTTCATAAAAAGGGTTATTACCCATGTTTTCTTCATTGTTTTAAGACACCTTTTTAACTAGGTTAATATTCCTAGCTATTTGGTGAATTCAGGAAAGTTATGATTAAGTTCGTTTTAAGTCCCGTTAACTCGGGCCTCTCATAACTTTATTTCCTTAAAACATCTATTTACATTTTATTTAATATTAGGTTTATTTATTTTAAATCCTAATACTTACCGGGTTACCGTTACTGCTAACGGTATTTTACCCGTGTATTAATAATAAGGGGTTTTGATTACCAAACCTGATTTCGGGGTGTTACAAGTCTACCCCCCTTAAAGAGGTTTCGTCCTCGAAACCTTTTATGATATAACTCATTGAGTTTAAACTCAATGTATTTTGAGCCGAGAAATCCCTTAAACATTACTTATACTCTTAGCCAATTGTTAGTATTACCAGAAAAGTATGGTAACATCTTTTTGGCTATTAATTGTCTACGTACCTCTTACGACATAGTGCAATACGAGATTACGTAATCTCGTTATTTCCACTAGTTTAGTTACTCAGCGCTATTCATCACTTCCATATATTATCGAATTCTTTATGGATCCGTTACTTTGACCCATTTAAAGGTCTTTAGTGAAATCTTTCACTTTTAGCAACAATTTCTTTTGTTTTAAAATTCATTTATTCGGTTCAGTTATACCGAATCCACCGCTTACAAGCAACCAAATTACTTAAATGACCTCAACCGGTCTCACTAACTAGACTTATTAGTCCAGTTACTTTTTACCCTTATTATTTGCTATGGTTTACCTTATAAGGTAACCATTTAAAAACTCGTTATCTTTTAGTTAAAAGTTTTCATTTATACTGACGCGTACGTCTTTCATGTGTAAGGCCTCGCGGGCCGTTACTTACTGCTTATAACCCTTAATCTTTATTGACTGAGTTGTAACTTGACCACTCAGTCTCGTTAGTCTTTTAACAGGTTTATCACGCACTTGTCTTATATTAACAAGCGTTTTGTATTCTTCATGACATTTTCTTAACTTTGAATAGTTTTGCGGTTAGCCTAATTTGACGCCGTCACTTCATACCCCGTCACACGGGTATACTAATTTGCCATCTCCGACCTTATGTGTGTCTAAGATTTTCTAAACCATCTCTTACTACTTATGTTTGTTAAAACATTGCTTTTAACTAAAAACTAAATTTTTAGTTTACATTTTCTCCTTGTCTTATATCTTTTTCTCATGTCTAGGAATTTCCGTTTTAAGTTTTATTCCTGACCGTTATTATTTTACACGGGGAATTGTAACCAGTTCCCCTTGCTTTACAATATTGACCCGTAGGTTTCTTCACTTTGCCTTATGGGCTATTTTTGATTAGACATTCACCTCTTTAAGGCGAAGTCCTTATAACTTCTTTCTAATCATGACCCGTGGGTCGTTTTGGTCCCGTAGACCTTTTGCTCTAATTAATACCTCGTAAGTTATGATGATCCCGTAGATCATCTTTTATTCGAGTCTTCCTTCAAATGTGTATACATTTATACACGCATACGGCGTTAAGGCACCATGTTTTTGCTTAACATCATTTATTATCGTTTTGATATTATCCTTGACCTTGACCGTAGTCTAAGGCTACATTCGTTTCTTTTCGGGCACATTTTCCGACCTTATGATTTCTCACGTCATTTATGCGTCGTTTTATCTTATACTCACCATTATCCAGTTTACATACATTCGTGTTTGATTATGTCCCATTGCCGGGCTCATTATTCTCTTGCATTTAACACTACCTTTATCTGGCTAGTGCTCATTTGTGCCATTCGGCGTTATATGGTATTCAACATGTTTGACCTATTAATGTGAAATCCATCACTTATAAACAATCAACTTTATTCTTTATTCGACCCATTCGAATTCGAATAGTTGAACATATTTACTCACAATTTCTATATACGAGATTTTATAGTCATAACTCGTAATCCACGTTACTTTGATCTTTCAACCCGCGTTCACGTCTCTTGGTTTACGCATGTGTTTAATTCTTACCCATCCACCGGGTGTTTTACCGAAATTGTTATTATTGCAACCCTCCCGGTATGCATTAAGACCTCGCTTCGGTTTTTATATTCTGACTTTATCCTTGAGTTCGACGTTTTACAAAAATGACCCGTTAAGGAACATATTTGCATTTTCCGGGTTCGAGTGTAAGTACACCCCCTCCCAATGCATATCTAACTCATCTTACATGTTTACATTCTCCGGGTTCGAGTGTAAGTATCACTCCCTCCCAATATTTGTCTAAATCATTTTACATGCTTGATGTTTTCTGGGTTCGAGTGTAAGTACACCCCCTCCCAATACTTGTCTAAATCATTTTACATGCTTGATGTTTTCTGGGTTCGAGTGTAAGTACACTCCCTCCCAATACTTGTCTAAATCATTTTACATGCTTGACGTTTTCTGGGTTCGAGTGTAAGTACACTCCCTCCCAATACTTGTCTAAATCATTTTACATGCTTGATGTTTTCTGGGTTCGAGTGTAAGTATACTCCCTCCCAATACTTGTCTAAATCATTTTACATGCTTGATGTTTTCTGGGTTCGAGTGTAAGTACACTCCCTCCCAATACTTGTCTAAATCATTTTACGTGCTTGTTTGTCCCTTCACCCGGACTCATTATCCTAATGTAATACGCTCCCGTCACTTGGTTGTGCGTTTACATTATTATCAAACATTTTGCTTATCTGATTCATTTGGGTACTTTTTAATTAGTCCCATTCACCCTGCCCTTACTACATCGGATGTAAACGTGTCCGCCATAAGAAGTTCATGGTATCATATGCCTCTACTTACTTGGCCAGAGTAAGCGATTAACACATGACACGCATGACCTTTTTACAGTTTTCACATCCCGCCCTATGTAAGTAATACCTCTATCTGTTTTTCTTGGAAACAATATCCCGGATAGGTTTTCTATTCAGGTCTTTCCAAGTTTTCAATCTACATATGCAACTTTCAATCTCTACATATCTGTTGCATATTACTATTTATGCAATGATTTAAAACGTGCACCTGATAATGCTTGCCCTAACGGGCTTCTCTTGCCATTAGCCTTGTTCGCGGTCGTTACGCGATTTAGTCCTTGATGGGCATGTTCCTCTTGTCATGCCTCGAACTGTTCCTCTATCACATCTTGCATTTGTTTAACCTTTGCCATATTTAAATGTAAGTGTCCTTCAATCAAGACATTCACAAAGTTAGTAATGTCAACTCTACTAAATGCCCGTATCATAGTACAAGGCTTTTGTACTATATGTGTCAACGCACGAAATGTTGTTAACCATATCTATCATTTAATTTGGGGTAACGTGTATCACACGATAGCCCTATTTGTTGTTTACAACACTTTAGCATGCTAAGCTATTAACATACTTGCACTTACCGGATTTGCGATCAAGCCTCGAACCGAACACACCTTACTCTTTAACCCTGAGCTCTGATTACCAACTTGTAACACTCTAGTTATTATTTTAAAGATTTTCGTATTTTTAACGAAAATAAACATGTAGTTAACGTTAAGTATCCTTAGAAAATACGAGTTAATTATAACTTTCACAATTTCCAAGTACACCGCCTAATGTGACAAAATTCGTCGTTTAAAAAATATCGATTTACAATGTGCGGAAGCGTGAATCTTTATAGTGTTCGGTTCTTCGATGATGCTTGATCGTCTTCCGGCATCCAGAATGTACCTACATTTCATAAACATGAAATGCTTTAGTCATACGGGACTTAAAACGCGTCTAAACGAGTTCGAGAAACAATTGATAACAGAAACAAAGTTTTCAACCTGACCTCCACCGTAAATTACGGTGGCACCGTAATTTACGGTGGCCACTGGTAGTACAGGCCCCCACCGTAAACCAGGAGGGATCCACCGTAGCATTTTTCAACTCCACCGTAAATTACGGTGGACACCGTAATTTACGGTGGCCCCTGCATCAGCAGGTCTGCAGCTTAGTTCAGCTATGCCAGTTTTTACGGAATGGTTCTCAATTAGCATGTGCTTCTCTTAGGTGTTTTAGTCCATATGTATATATATAAAAAAAATATAAGTACCACATTGTTGATGCAACAAACACGGGACCAAGGATGGTAGCTAAGCTGGTTAGGCAAAAAGGCTGAAAGGTTCAGTTTTGCCTAACGCAGGTCGCGGGGTCCCTCCACGTTTGCAAAACGTGGAAGGAGGTTCACTAGTATGTACTTGTTATTTGCTTTGAGGTTCTTTCTCCGAGGCCAGCTCGAATCCAGAAAAGAAAGCAAATAGAATGAATGTGATGAAGAGTTGTTTGGAAGTGACAAAGAACTCTTTGAATGACTAGAGATTAAGGAATCTCTGCCTTTTCGGAATGTCTTAGAAGTGAACATGAGCTGTCTTCTTATAGGAGAAGACATCTCCTGAAATGGCATAAACAAGACTAGCGAAACCTGTTTGCAATGGAGGGTTTCCCCTTTTGGGGTTGAAGGCTTTGGACCCCTGGTTAATAGAGTGTGCCTGTGCAGACCTGCTCTGAATTTGTGAGTTGGTGAGCATGAGTTGGTGAGACGAGTCCTTAGACATGACTGATTACTGTTTCTCGATTTCCTCATTTTACAGCTTTTCATCCGATGAACCTTTCAACCTTTTAAGCTCTTTGCATATTAATCATTTTATTTATCCTTGGGCTACCCCCGTCGTCAGCCCCCCAAGTCAGAGGTTTTTGGGGTAGTATGCTCAAAGACTTCTGACTTTTATGCATGTCTTTTAAAGGCTT
This sequence comes from Helianthus annuus, assembly GCF_002127325.2. Classification (NCBI taxonomy): domain Eukaryota; kingdom Viridiplantae; phylum Streptophyta; class Magnoliopsida; order Asterales; family Asteraceae; genus Helianthus; species Helianthus annuus. The sequence continues at coordinate 189,366,456 of NC_035448.2, forward strand.
CAAGGGTTCATTGCTTGGAAGCTTGAAAGGTTTGAGGCAGTTACTTTTTTGAATTTTGAATTTGAAACGATTTGACAGTTGATTTGATTGACATGTGTCAGGCGGCGGTTTTGCAGGAACCATTTATTTACCTTTATTACCCCTGCTTTAATATCTTATTTATTTTAAAGTTGTAAAATTTCTTCATTTTACTTACAATCATTCACAGTTTCCTTCCTCAGGTTAGTTTCTCTTCTCCATTTTCGTTTTTACTTTGTTCAATCATGGGTGCCCTTAAGGATTTAGCGAGGTCATTCTCTCGAATGACACAAGAGGAAGTAGACCTGTTTTGTCTTGAATATGGTATTGATAAAAAATTTAATCCAACTGCCCCTGCTTGCGATGTTCCTGTTGACAAACCAAACCCTGGTTCGATTGCCTTGTATTGTCGTCATTTTCAGTGGTCTAATCTTCGTTATCCTTTTTCATTTTTCGTTTTGAACTTGCTTGAGTATTATCGTGTTTCTTTTGGGCAAGTTCATCCGAAGGGGATGGCTAGGGTTTTGCACTTTGAAATGTTGTGTCGTGCTCTTGGGTATGATCCCTCTTTGTTGCTTTTTCGGAGATTTTTTCGTTTAGCCAAAAATGGTGATTGGTTCACCTTTGAGACATCAAAGGTTGATACTTGTCTTATTTCATCCATGGTTACAACGCTTGGGTCCTGGAAGGATCGGTTTTTCTGGGTTTCTGACTCTATCGTTCATTTCAAAATGGTGTGGAGGCATCCGGATGCTGTTCTTAATGATCCGGAGCCTTCTGAATCAGAGTTGAACGATGCTTTTCTTTCAGCCATTCGGGGGTGCCCTTCGAGGGTTCGTCCCTTTCCCGAACATTTGTTAGTGCTTTTAGGGGTTAGTAATATTTGGGGAAAAGCCGATCGGGATCCGGTGTTAATGAGAAATGGCATTGGTATGCATTTTTTCCCTTATGCCTTTTCTTATTTTACTTTGCTTATGCCTTATTTTCTTTTGTTTTGTTTTTACCAGTTATGTCTGCTTTGGACTTTATCAAGAGTGACGACACGTCCGATGTTGTGTTTGAGGATGCCCCGTCTGTTCCGGGAGAGAATGTTGTGGTTAGGACTTCCGAGCAAAGGTTTGAGGGCACGGGTTATGTTAGTGTTGCCAACGTTAAGGGTTTTACCAAGTCTAATGCCCCCAAGTCTTCAACTCGCCGATCTTCTCGTCGTTTGCTGAAAGCTGGTCCCCAATCCACTTCTACTGAGCCAGTGGATTTGACTGATGATATTGAAGTTTCGGAGGATCAAGTTGAAGCGGGTGTTGAACAGGACAAGGAGTTGGTTGTTCATGGTAAGAAGGTTCGAGGCAAGAAGGTTGTTCCTGTTCAGGAATCTTCAAGTAGGGACGTTGAAGGGTTGAACCCTGAAGGTACTTATGTGCCTGCTTGGCAAGTGAAGAATGATGACACCTTCAAGGATGCTGCTGTTTGTGAGGATGCTCTTAGTCATCTTGCTCCTCCCTCTGTTCGTGAAACCATTGCTGAGATGGACGATGACTTTATGTTATCTCGCATGGTTTTAACCACCTGTAACCTTGCTGCCATGCTTCCCCAAGGGATTACTCGCTTTCGCCAAAGGATGCGGGAGTATGAGGATTTCTGTCGCGGCCCCCGACCCACCCTGTACGGAGTCGGGGCCCGCGGTGCAGATTTCAGTGGTACCCGTGGTATTTACTTTATGTGACAGCGGAAGTCTTTTTACAACAGGATCTTTTCACCGGAAAATGCTCGTTTAATATATTACACAAAGTTTAAGGGATGAATCCCATAATTTACAATAAGTTGATTTCACACAGAAATCTTTATTTTTCAAAACATGTTTTATTCATTTATTTACACTGAGCCACTTTTCTGAGCTTGATAGTGCTTTACTGCACTTTTCCTGGATCACACAGATCACCTGAAACATGTTTGAAAAAGGTTTTGTCAGCGGGGAAATACTGAGTGAATCATTCTGTTTTCTAAAACGACCCGTTAGTTATAATTTACAGTATTAAGAGCGATTACAATGTTTCTATCAACCAATTATCAAGAATGGGTATTTGTCACTCGATTCATTTCTGTGACTGTGGTCATACCACTATTGGGTCCCGTTGCCCTAATAGTGACGGTGTACTCACACAGAGTAATAATTACTCACATAGAGTAATATTCACTCACATAGAGTGATAAAAATAGTAATGTGCACAATACCCCACATACCAGCTGTAATTTGGTGATTACAAAGACTTAATCCCTGTAATTATAACCTTGAAAATAATTTGAGGTATTGTAATACTTACTCACAAACTGTGAGAAAACAATTTAAAAAGGAGAATGACTCACATTGCAGATTAACGAGCAATAGATATAAGCCTACTGATTAGCCTGGATTACACCTAGTTTAACACAATGCACACACAGACAGGTTAGTAACTAATACAGCAGTTACCACAATTCACGAGATTAAACCTTCACAACGATTAATCAGTGCAATACTTGATAATTCAATCGGATTCACAACGAATAACAGAGCATAGTCCGAATTCGAACAGCACTCTAATATTCAAGTCGAAATCACGACGAGTAATCAAAGTACAAGCTCGATTGAGCAGCACCTGGACTATCGTTGGATAGTTATAATCGATCGGACGTTGAATCGTAACAGCGATCGAGTTATTACCCTGATTGCGGCAGCGTTTCGATAATTGTGTGTGTTTGTGAACTGTTTCGGCTATAACTCAGTATACAAAGTGAATTTGAACGTCGCAGTAACACCAAAGTTCAAGTGCCACTGCCCCCTATTTATATCTGAAAAACGTGTTCCCTCGCGTGTCGCGACAGGGAGACCTGGTCCTGTCGCGTGTCGTGACGGGTAACAATTTAGGGTAGGGTAGGTTCGTGTCCCAGTAGCTTGGATGAGTTGTTAATCAACGAAATTTTTACTTCTTCAGCAAGTTTAGAGGATAAACATCACTAGGGTTTAACCCCCCCCCTGAGTTTTAGGGGCCCTGATCCTAATTCCGATTGTTACGAAAATTTTAGGGTTTATGCGGAATTACTTGGGTTTCTCAATTAGGGTTTCCTTATTACCTAATTACCATCCTAATTATAGATTTTCATGACAGTTGTTACATCCTCCCCACCTTAAGAAAAATCTCGTCCTCGAGATTTATTGGAATAAATGAGGATATTTGCGCTTCATTTCTGATTCTAGCTCCCAAGTGTATTCTGGTCCTCTCTTTGAATTCCATTTAACTTTGACCAACACCAGTCGTTTATGTTTGAGAAATTTGACTTTTCTATCTTCGATCTGTATTGGTTTCTCTATAAACTTTAACTTTTCGTTCACCTCTACATCTTGAAGAGGTACTACCAGGGACTCATCTGATAAACATTTCTTGAGATTGGATACATGAAATACATCATGTACTCCGGCCAATTCTTCTGGTAGTTGTAAACGATAAGCAACTGGTCCTATTCGTTGAATTACTGGGAATGGTCCAATGTACCTTGGGCTTAGCTTTCCTTTCTTTCCGAATCGTATTACTCCTTTCCAAGGAGAAACTTTTAAAAGTACCTTATCTCCTACTTGGAATTCGAGCGGCTTGCGACGATTGTCTGCATAGCTTTTCTGGCGATCTCGAGCTGTTTTCAGTCTTTCCTTGATCTGAGTTATTTTCTCAGTAGTTTCTTGTACTATTTCAGGACCTGATAATTGACTTTCTCCGATTTCTGCCCAACATACTGGGGTTCTGCACTTGCGTCCATACAGTACTTCGAACGGTGCAGCTTCGATGCTTGAATGATAACTATTGTTATAGGAGAATTCAATTAATGGCAATTGGCTATCCCAATTACCACCAAAGTCAATTACACATGCTCGGAGCATATCTTCTAGAGTTTGTATTGTCCTTTCACTTTGTCCGTCTGTTTGTGGATGATATGCAGTACTTAGATTTAGTCGAGTTCCCATTGCTTTCTGAAAACTTTTCCAGAAATGAGAAGTAAATCGACTATCTCTATCCGATACAATAGAGAGTGGGACTCCATGTAGGGATACTACTTCGTTCACGTACAGTTGTGCTAACCTTTCCATACTAAAGGTTTCTTTTATTGGTAAGAAATGAGCTGATTTGGTTAATCGGTCTATGATTACCCAAATTGCATCATTACCTCTTTTGGTTCTGGGTAACTTAGTAACAAAATCCATTATTATGAGTTCCCATTTCCATACAGGCATTTCTAACTATTGTAGTAGTCCTGAAGGTTTCTGGTGTTCAGCTTTAACTTGTGAACAAGTTAAACATTTGGATACGTATTCGGCTATATCCTTTTTCATTCCTATCCACCAGAAATTATTTCTTAAATCTTGGTGCATCTTATTATTTCCTGGGTGCATGGTATATCTAGATTTATGAGCTTCTTCTAAAATCTTATTTCTTAACTTTCCTTGCTTAGGTACCCAAATTCGTTTCTTATGGAATTTCCAAATTCCATCATTTCCTTGTTCTAGTTCTTTTAAGTAACCTTTCATTCCTTCAGCATCATCTTGGATTGCTGTTTTCTGAACTTCTTTGATTTGTGCCATTAAATCTACTTGTAGATTTAATCTCAGAGCACGGACTCGTTTCTGTTTCTCATGGTACTTACGACTTAAGGCATCTGCAACCACATTTGCCTTTCCTTCGTGATATTGGATATCACAGTCGTAATCACTTAACATCTCCATCCATCTTCTTTGTCTCATGTTTAACTCTTTTTGCCCAAATATATATCTTAAACTCTTATGATCTGTATAAACAGTAAACTTACTTCCATACAGATAATGTCTCCATATCTTAAGGGCAAAAATTATGGATCCTAGCTCTAGGTCATGAGTCGTATAATTCTCTTCGTGCTTTTTCAATTGTCTAGAAGCATACGCAATTACCTTCTTGCGTTGCATCAACACACATCCATAGCCAAATTTTGAAGCATCACAATATACTTCAAAGTCTCCTGTTCCCTCGGGTAAAGCTAAGATTGGTGCATTCGTCAATCTATGCTTTAAAATCTTAAAGGCTTCTTCTTGTCTAGGTCCCCATTCAAACTTAACAGCTTTACAGGTTAACTTAGTTAATGGTACGGCTATTTTAGAAAAATCTTTGATAAATCGTCTATAGTATCCAGCTAAGCCTAGAAAACTTCTTATCTCCATAGCTGTTTGTGGAACTTTCCACTTCGTAATTGCTTCTATCTTAGCAGGATCTACATGGATACCTTCGTGATTTACCACATGACCTAAGAATTGTACTTCTTGCAGCCAAAATTCACATTTCGAGAATTTGGCATAAAGCCTTTCTTTTCTTAACAAAGTTAAGAGAACATGTAAATGCTCACAATGTTCTTTTTGGCTTTTGGAGTAAATAAGTATATCGTCGATGAAAACGATTACAAATTTATCCAAGTATGGTTTACAGATTCGATTCATCATGTCCATAAATGCTGCTGGGGCATTCGTTAATCCAAAGGGCATGACTGTAAACTCATAATGACCATATCTAGTTCTGAAAGCAGTTTTAGGTATGTCTTCTTCTTGTACTTTCAACTGATGATATCCAGATCTTAAATCTATCTTAGAGAAATACCTAGCTCCTTGCAATTGATCAAAAAGATCATCAATCCTAGGTAATGGGTATCGATTCTTAATCGTAACCTTATTCAATTCTCTATAATCGATACACATTCTCATCGATCCATCTTTCTTTTTCACAAAGAGTACTGGTGCACCCCAAAAGGATGAACTAGGTTGTATGAATCCTTTGCTTAATAATTCATCTAATTGCTTTTTCAATTCTAGCATTTCGGTAGGTGCTAATCTATATGGTGCTTTAGCTATTGGTGCAGTACCTGGAATTAAATGAATTCTAAACTCTACTTCTCTATCAGGTGGTAACCCAGGTAATTCTTCTGGAAAAACGTCTGGGTATTCTGACACTACCGGGATGTCCTGAAGTTCCTTATCCTTAGTGTTAATAATTACTGAAATCATGTACATCATTTCCTGCTTTCTCGAATAACTAGCCAATTTCATTACTGAGATGAATTTTAGTGGTTTTCGAGGTCTATCTCCAGTAATCAAAATTACTTCTCCTGTAGGTGTTTGAATTTCTACAGCATTTTTGTCACATAGGATTCGTGCATGGTTGGCTATTAACCAATCCATTCCTAATACTACATCGAATCCTGCTAAATTCATGGGTAACAAATTTGCAGAAAACTTATAGCCTAATAATTCTATTTTTCCTTCTTGCTAGATTTTATCTATTTTCACAGAATTTCCTTTTTGCGGTTTCTACTGTGAAGTTTTGCCTAAGAGTGGTTAATGGTAACTTAAGATCTTGGCAAAATAAAGTATTTATAAAACTTTGGTTCGCACCAGAGTCAAATAATACTTTTGCAAATATGTTGTGAACTAAGAACGTACCAGCTATCACATCTGGAATGAGTTCGGCCTCTTGAGTGGTTAGCTGGAATGCTCGTGCATTTCTCTTGGTTGCTCCTTCAGCTGGTTTGGCTTGGTTAACTACAGGTTTAGCTAACTTAGGACATTCAGATTGAAAGTGTCCCCTTTCTCTGCAATTATAACAAACTTTTGTTTTCTTCCTGCAGTCTTCTTCCCGATGTCCTTTCATTTTGCAAAAATTGCAAACCATGTTGCATTGTCCATAATGCTTCTTTTTGCAAATTTTGCAGAAAGGAGATGATGAGGATTGTCCGGTTCCTCTTTTCTTGGCATTACCCACACGAAATCCTTGGGTAATCTTTTGAGCTAATTCCTTCTTGCGATCTTCTTCTCTTGTGCGTACCAATTCATCTGTTAGGGTATTAGCTAATTCTACAGCATCGTCAATAGTACGAGGTCTCGCAGCTTTAACGATGTTTCGGATTTCACTAATTAAACCCCAGATGTAACGAGAAATAAGTACCGGTTCTGGCGAAGCAAGTGATGGCACTACCCTTGCGTATTCAAAGAATGTCGAAGTATATCCCCGACAGTCTACTCCTAGCATACGATGACTCAGAAATTTGTTTGCCATTTGTTCCTTCTCGTATTCGGGACAGAATTTTCTTTCAACAAGACTCTTAAATTCTTCCCAATTCATTGCATAGGCTATCCTTCTTCCTTTTGCCTGGAGGACCGTGTTCCACCATTCGAGTGCTCCTTCTTTGAACAGATTTGATGCATACATCACTTGATCCTCTTTGGCACATTTGTTGATTGCAATTACTGCCTCGGTTTTCTCTAACCAACGCAGTGTTGCAGTTGCCCCTTCGTTACCTGCAAATTCAGCGGGTTTGCAAGCAATAAATTCTTTGTAAGTGCAACCAGGCGTTGCAGCTTTCATTCTTTTAGGGAGTGGGGCCTGCTGCGGATCATGATCGTCATGATTGCCGCCTCCATTTATACTGTTACTGCCGTTATCTTCTGGAATACGTTTACTAGGAATTAATTGTGGTTCGGCAGGTTTCTGAACAGCAGCTACAATTTCTGGAATAGCATGAGCTATCCCTTGGGCGATAAAGTGCTCGATATCTTGTCGAGTTATATATTGATCTTCCTGTTCTTGCTCAGATTGATTTACTTCATTAATTGGTTCATTGTTAGCGTTTTCCATCTGCTAATTGAATAATTGGTAAAATTATTAGTGTCTAACTTATCAATGACAAAACTCACATAGATAAGCACATAGATTATCACAACATACAAACATAACCAAAATTGTCGATTTCTCGACTTTTACTTTGTTATGGTATATTGTATATGCATCCATACACACCATATTTTACAGAGTTTTATTGCCCATTTTACAGAATTTTAAGTTACTATTATACAATACTGCTTTCTGTGGTTTTAACTGACTGTTTTAGTAACGATGCTCCCTCTCATCGTACTTCCAAGTCAGATGCTCCCCCATTTCCCTGATTCTATTACCTGTACCTATCAGTTCTTCACCGAACTGACGGAGTTCAGCTAGGTTTTCATTACTCATGGGAGGATTTGGGAGTGGTTCTGGGTCAAATTGTGGAAGGAAGCTATAAGGACTGTTGACTATGTTTTGGAATTGCCAGTCATTGGTCCACCATTCCTCCATTTGGCCTAATGGTCTGGTATGAACTAATGGGTCCGGAATAACTGGTCCTAGGTTTAGTGGGAATTGAACTGTAGCCGGGTAAGAAAAGAGATTATCGTGGATAGGCTCTAAAACATCACAGTTTTCCAGTAGGCGATCTATCTCGTCCTGGAACGTGATTTCCTCAAATTGTTTAGAGCTTTCGCCAATCTCTATTCCCTTTTGTTTCAGATCTATTCCTATTTCTTTTTCAGGTGGTTTTGGATTTTCTCCAGTTTCTATTTCCTTTCCCTTGCTCACGATCACAGTATTTTCTATTTTAGGGAGTCTCCTAGTGGCAGGTTTCCTACGGCGTACTTTTCTCCACCCTACGTATCTTCTCTTCTTTTTAGGTTTGGCTTTTTCCAGCGGTGGAGCTTTGAATTCCACAGGTTCTTCTATGTCAGCAATGTAACCAGTAAAGTCGTGAGAGACTTCGATAGGCACTGGATATAAGTTGAGATTCTGGAATGCTTCCGACATCTCATTCATGCTGCATAGTATATATGCAAAATACAAGAATGTAATGTTAAAACTTTGGAACAAAGTTTAACAAACAAACACTGAAGTTTTATTGCATACTAATTTATACAAAGGACAACAGAAATAAACACACTTAGAATTTTATTTATTTACTGGATAGTGATTTTTCTTACTAGCCCCAATCTTATTGGTTATTTTAGGGATTTGCATTTTCTGCTACAGTAGCTAGCATATAGAGATTTGCCCATTTCCCGTCTATTTTATCTTCCCAAGGTGTACTATTACCCAATTCTTGAACTTCTGGGTTAAACCTAACTCTCTTGGTTCGGGGTTTCTGACTCTTTTTAAGTATCGAATCCCTTTTCTCTGCGGAAAGAGGATTCTCATAGTTTGCTTTGCGGACAAAGATTCCTTCTTCTAGGTTCACTGGGTTTCTAGAAGAAGATGCCACATCTAGTTTGTGGTAGATAGCAGACAATTTTTTGCTTACCCATACTGTAACTAAAAATAACCAGTTAATAAAACATATAATCACCGAATAACAATTAGTAAAATTAAGCATTTGGACAAAATACTTAATTTAGGCTTAATCAGTGGCTCGATCAGTGGCTCAATTTAATTATTAGCTCTGATACCACCTTCTGTCGCGGCCCCCGACCCACCCTGTACGGAGTCGGGGCCCGCGGTGCAGATTTCAGTGGTACCCGTGGTATTTACTTTATGTGACAGCGGAAGTCTTTTTACAACAGGATCTTTTCACCGGAAAATGCTCGTTTAATATATTACACAAAGTTTAAGGGATGAATCCCATAATTTACAATAAGTTGATTTCACACAGAAATCTTTATTTTTCAAAACATGTTTTATTTATTTATTTACACTGAGCCACTTTTCTGAGCTTGATAGTGCTTTACTGCACTTTTCCTGGATCACACAGATCACCTGAAACATGTTTGAAAAAGGTTTTGTCAGCGGGGAAATACTGAGTGAATCATTCTGTTTTCTAAAACGACCCGTTAGTTATAATTTACAGTATTAAGAGCGATTACAATGTTTCTATCAACCAATTATCAAGAATGGGTATTTGTCACTCGATTCATTTCTGTGACTGTGGTCATACCACTATTGGGTCCCGTTGCCCTAATAGTGACGGTGTACTCACACAGAGTAATAATTACTCACATAGAGTAATATTCACTCACATAGAGTGATAAAAATAGTAATGTGCACAATACCCCACATACCAGCTGTAATTTGGTGATTACAAAGACTTAATCCCTGTAATTATAACCTTGAAAATAATTTGAGGTATTGTAATACTTACTCACAAACTGTGAGAAAACAATTTAAAAAGGAGAATGACTCACATTGCAGATTAACGAGCAATAGATATAAGCCTACTGATTAGCCTTGATTACACCTAGTTTAACACAATGCACACACAGACAGGTTAGTAACTAATACAGCAGTTACCACAATTCACGAGATTAAACCTTCACAACGATTAATCAGTGCAATACTTGATAATTCAATCGGATTCACAACGAATAACAGAGCATAGTCCGAATTCGAACAGCACTCTAATATTCAAGTCGAAATCACGACGAGTAATCAAAGTACAAGCTCGATTGAGCAGCACCTGGACTATCGTTGGATAGTTATAATCGATCGGACGTTGAATCGTAATAGCGATCGAGTTATTACCCTGATTGCGGCAGCGTTTCGATAATTGTGTGTGTTTGTGAACTGTTTCGGCTATAACTCAGTATACAAAGTGAATTTGAACGTCGCAGTAACACCAAAGTTCAAGTGCCACTGCCCCCTATTTATATCTGAAAAACGTGTTCCCTCGCGTGTCGCGACAGGGAGACCTGGTCCTGTCGCGTGTCGCGACGGGTAACAATTTAGGGTAGGGTAGGTTCGTGTCCCAGTAGCTTGGATGAGTTGTTAATCAACGAAATTTTTACTTCTTCAGCAAGTTTAGAGGATAAACATCACTAGGGTTTAACCCCCCCCCCCTGAGTTTTAGGGGCCCTGATCCTAATTCCGATTGTTACGAAAATTTTAGGGTTTATGCGGAATTACTTGGGTTTCTCAATTAGGGTTTCCTTATTACCTAATTACCATCCTAATTATAGATTTTCATGACAGTTGTTACAATTTCTCTAAGAAGAAGGATAAGATGAAATCCTCCCTAGCATCAATGAAGAAGGAAATAGCTGGGTTTGCAGAGAAGGAAGCAGCGTGGAAGAAGGAGGTTGATGATTTGAAAAAGATGCATGATATTGAGATGGGTGATCTGAGGAAGAGCTTTGAAGCTAACTTGTTGAAGTTGAAGGCTGATCGAGAGGCCTTGGCTGTCCAGCAGCAGGCTTTTCGTGAAGAAAAGGAAGGGTTGAAAGCTTCATTTGGTCAAGTGACTGCGGACAATCAATGGTTGATCGAGCATGGTTTCCAGCAGGTTGTGAGTTATCTTTTGCATTCCAAGGAATTTAACTCTGCCCTTGGTGATGTTTACACCAAGCTTTTGAACCTGGGGAAGCATCAAGGCCTTACTGCTGGCTACAAACTTCATGAGTCTGGACAACCCTTGGAGAAGTCACCCATGTTTCGCCCCGAGGCTTCTGATATCTTCAAGGCTTCTGTTGAGCAGATGGAGAGGCTAACTTATCCTTACATTCATGAAGTATCATCTTGCTTTGGTAAGCCTTTGTCTGTTTTACAGGAATTGAAGCCTGAGGGGTTGAATGAGAAAGTTTGTGCTGAGGTTTTGGGTTCTTTGTCAAGGAAGAGGTCCTACTCTGGGGATTGTGATGATACCCTTTCGAGTTTGCCTGAAGCTTTGAAGGATGCTGGTTTAGAGACCTCTGCGATTGGTGGTGAAGAAGGTGCTAAGGCGAAGAAGACTAAGAAAGCCAAAAAGTCTAAGGCTGAAGGCTCCAAGCCTTCTGATAACTGATATTTATTCGTAGCTTTCTTAGCAAACACTTAATGTCTGTAATGTTTTAAACAATGTTAGGTTTTTGGGAACCCTTAAGGTTCCTGTGGTTGGTTAGGCCTGTATGGCCATTGAACACTAGTTTTATTTGCAAGTCACTAGGGCTTGCTTTGACTACCTTCTGAAGGTCTTTTATGTCCTTCCTAACTATGATATGATGGTTGCTATGTTGTTGGTGTTATTTTTGTTTGCTCCATTTGCTTGGTTTGCCTTGTGAGGTTTCAACCCTTCAGGCTTTTTGTGTAGTTGTTAATGGGTTGAAGCCTTTAACCTTTCAAGCTTATTTTCTGTTGGCTTGAAATTTGGGTAGCTTTTGGTTTGGTTTGTATGTTTAGTTGATAAGTTTCTTTATCTTTGTCCCTTATTTTTATTTTCTTGTCTTGTCTTTGTTTACTTTGTCTTTATGTTTTTTACACTTTAAAGGGTTCCGTGCTGCAGACACTTTACCTTAGTGTTTATTAACATCAAGACGTAGTATCTATCCTTTTTCTTATTTCTTTGTAGTTTTAGTTTTATTTCGTAAGTCTATTTATTGAGTATGTTTTTTAGACTTAAGGAACGATTGGTGTAGGCTGTTCAAACCTGTCTTTGAGACATTCTTGTTTTTTCTTAACAAATCTCATGGAGTTGTATTGATCTAGGAACTCACCCCTTATATAGGTCCATTCAACCCTTGAACCTATTGAGCGATATGGCCTGGGAGCTCATCCCCTTACATGGCCCTTGCCATGGAGTTTTTTGCTAGGTTCTCAACCTGATATTAGGATAGAAAGACAAGTTTGATAAAATGACTTCATTCATTCAAGCAATATCTGCTTTTACAAAAGGTTTCTGTTTTGATACAAACCAAACTTTCTAAACATAGAACTTTCTCAAGGTTTTTCCGTTCCAGTGCCTTGGGAGCCTTTTGCCTTCTAGATCTCCCAGCTTGTAGGACCCTCCTTTGTGTGCTTCGAGGATGGTGTATGGACCTTCCCATTTTGGGCCTAGTTTCCCTTGATTTTCTTTTTTGCTAGCTTCGTTGTTTCTGAGGACTAGATCCCTGGCCTGAATCGTTCGTTCTTGACCTTCTTGTTGTAGTAGCTTTCCATCTTTTGCTTGTATTTGGCTTCCTGTATTACTGCTTGATCTCGGGCCTCCTCTAGGAGTTGTAAGTTCAACATGGTCTCTTGCTTGTTTACTTCGGGATCCATGTTGACAATTCGTTGGGTTACAACTCCTATTTCAGCGGGGATTACGGCCTCGGATCCAAATACCAAGCTGTAAGGTGTCTTCTTGTGACTTGCTTTTTCTGTTGTTCTAATTGCCCATAAAACGCTAGGCAATTCTTCCAGCCAATTACTTTCATACCTCCCCAATCTTGTTTTGATGCCTTCCACTATGCTTCTGTTGGTCCTTTCAACCTGGCCGTTTGACTGCGGGTAAGCCACTGAGCTGAAGATTTGGTTGATCCTGTACTCCTTGCACCAAAGGCTGAAGGGTTTCTCGGCGAATTGTTTCCCATTATCGGTGACAATTACCCCTGGCAGCCCATAACGGCAGATGATGTTTTCCCAAACAAAGTCTATGACTTGCTTTCCTGTGATCTTGGCAAAGGGTTTAACCTCTGGCCATTTGCTGAAGTAGTCAATTGCTACCAACAAGAATTTTACTCCCCCTTTGCTTGGAGGGAATGGTCCAACAATGTCCATCCCCCATTTATGGAATGGCCATGCTGAGGTTATGGGGACCAAGTCATGTTTGGGACTTTTTGGTATTGGGGAGTGGATTTGACAGGCATCACATTTCTTCAATTGCTCGACGGTGTCACGATGCATTGAAGGCCAGAAATATCCCAGGTTCATGAGTTTTGCAACCACCGACCTAGCTCCAAAATGAGCTCCACATATTCCTTCATGCACTTCCTTAACCAAATACTTGCTTTGTTCAGGGCCCACACACCTTAGCAATGGTGCAAGGTAACCTTTTTTATAGAGAGTTTCTCCTTGCAACACATATTGTCTTGCTTTGATCTTTACCCTTTCAGCTTCCGTTTGATCATTAGGCAGTTCATTGTCTTGAAGGAATTTTTTGATAGGAGTCATCCAATTTGGATCTTCCTCGGTGACCACATCTTGCACTTCCAATTCATCAATTGACCGGGCCTTCAACACTTCAACAAACACCTTTTTCGTGAGGTGGGCGAATGTGAGAGATGCCAATTTGCTCAAGGCATCGGCCTTTTTGTTTTGGGATCTTGGAATCTGTTTGATGTTGCATGCCTGGAAGGTGTTCATTAATTCTTTAGATTTTTCTTTGTACTTTCTCATGTTGGGCTCCTTGGCGACATAGCTGTCGTTAACTTGGCTTGATACTAGTAGTGAATCAGTGAACACTTCAAGCTTTTTGACTTTCATTTCTTTGGCCAGCCGTAGACCGGCGATCAGTGCTTCGTATTCAGCCTCGTTATTGGTGGTCTGAAAATTAAAACGGAGAGCATACGTGAATTCTAGCCCCTCAGGGTTGATTAGGACTAAACCAGCTCCTGACCCTTCAACGCTTGAAGCCCCGTCAGTGAATAATTTCCAGGCTTCAGGGTTGGAGGGTTCAGCGGTTGTGGTGTTTACTTCTTCAATTGTTTGGCTTGGGACTTCGACTAGGAAGTCAGCCAGGACTTGAGCTTTAATGGCTTTTCGTGGGACGTAGGTGATGTTATGTTCACCTAGTTCCACTGCCCATTTTGCCAACCTTCCTGAGTTCTCAGGTTTTTCAAGCACACTCTTGACAGGTTGGTCAGTGACCACTTGTATAGGATGTGCTTGGAAGTATCTTCTAAGCCTTCTGGCTGTTTGAACCAGGGCTAGAGCGAGTTTTTCGAGAGGAGGGTATTTGGTTTCAGCTAGTTTTAGAGTTTTGCTGAAAAAATAAACGGGTACCTGAGCCTTGTCTCTTTCAATAGTGAGAACTGCACTGATGGCTTCGTCGGCAACTGAAAGGTACACCGATATGAGCTCCCCAGTTTCTGGTGCTGCGATATCAGGTAGGGAAGCTAAGTGCTGCTTCATTTGATTGAAAGCTTCTTCAGCTTCATCGGTCCATCTGAAATCTTTTTTATCTGAGCAGTTCTTGAGCGTTTTGTAGAATGGTAGAGACCTTTCGGCCAGTTTTGAGGTAAAACGCTTCAAGGCTGCAAGCTTCCCATTTAAGCTTTCAACCTCTTTCTTGGTTCTCGGTGGTTTAGCTTCAAGGACAGCTTTTACCTTGTTAGGGTTGGCTTTGATACTTTGCTTTCCAACGATGTGCCCCAGGAATTTTCCTTCATCGAATCCAAACGAGCATTTTTCCGGGTTGAGCTTCATGTTGATCTTTCTAAGGTTTTTGAAAGTCTCCTGGATATCATCAAGCATTTGGTACTCCGTTTTGCTCTTAATCACCAAGTCATCGACATATGCCTCCATGTTTCTACCAATTTGGTCTTCAAAGGCTTTGTCAACGAGTCGCTGGTAGGTGGCACCTGCATTTTTGAGGCCAAAAGGCATCTTTTGGTAACAAAAAATGCCCTTGTCTGTGTGGAAAGCTGTCTTTTCTTCATCCTCCTTCTTCATGAGGATTTGGTGATAACCTTTGTATGCATCGAGAAAACATTTAAACGGATACCCTGTGAGAGAATCAACCTTGAGATCAATTTCTGGGAGCGGGTAGCAATCCTTGGGACAAGCCTTGTTAAGATCTTTAAAATCTATACACATTCTCCAAGAGTTGTCGGGTTTTCTGACCATAACAGGATTTGCAATCCATGATTGGTACTTGACCTCTCGGAGAATGCCAGCTGATACAAGCTTTTCAACCTCTTGGCAAGCTGCCAGGCTTCTCTCGGGTGCCAGGCTTCTTTTCTTTTGAACCACCGGCTTGACATTGGGTGGTATCCTTAACTCGTGTTCAGCAATGTTTCGAGGGATCCCAGTCATATCTTCGGGAGACCAGGCGAATACATCGCTGTGATGTTTCAGCAGCTTTTCAAGGTATGAAAGAGTCTCTTGAGAAAGGTTGGGGTTGACCCTTATTCGTTGCTCAGGGTATTTAGGGTTGATGACTAACCCTTACTTGTCTTTCTCACCATTCGAACTTTCCCCTTCTATTAGATAAGCTTCCTGAGAGGGTTGAAGGGTTGCAATTCCTCTTTCAGTGGGAAATTTGACAGTGCCATGGCCAACAGACACTGCCATGTAGAATGCACATTGTCCGGGCCTCCCTATGATTACGTCATAGTTGGAAGGGATGTTGATAACCACGAAGGTTAGTGATCGGGTCCTTTCCTTTGATCCCTCCTTAAAACAGACATCAAGGGTTATTTGCCCCAAAGGCTTCAGGGTTATATCGGCGATACCTTTTATGGAGGTCCCGGAAGGTTGGAGCCTTGAACGCTCCTCATCGCTTAGTCGGTTGAAAAATTTCTCAAACATGATTTCAGTGGCTGCTCCCGTGTCTATGTATGCTTTGCATGTTTGTAAGGTGCCCACGGTGGCTTCAACCACAAGGGGACCAGGAAGTGGGTCCTTCCTTGTTGGGGGGAAGCAGACACACTGAAGCTCCCAATCTTCCAACCGTCGCTTCTTGTAAGGAACCTTTTCATCAGAATACACCATGTTTACTTCCTTCCCTTTGCCTTCAGCCATTTTATCTCGAACCCCTTTTACCAAATGAGCGAGCTCTCCTGACTTAACAGCCTCTTCAATCCTCTTTTTCAGTTGGAAGCAATCATTGGTGTGATGTCCCTTTTCTTCATGGAACTCACAGAACTGAGTGGAGTTCTCATTTTTTCGACTCTTGGGGAGAGGCCTGGGAGGTCTAAAGTTTTGCTTGACTTCTTCTGTTGCCAGGATTTCTTGAGGGGTTTTGGTGAGGGGAGTGAAACTCATGCCTTTATCTCTGCCTGAAGGGTTTCGCCCTTCAACCCTTCGAGGGTCTGAACCCTTTGGGCGTCTGTCGTAAGAGTTAAAGTTTCCTCTCTTTCTGGCTGGGCTACTGCTTCGCCAGCCAGGACCCCTTTTTCTTTGTTCTTTGATGTTCACAGCTTCCTCTCCCCGAATGTGAGCCTCGGCTCTTTCAAGGGCTTCTTCCAAGGTTTTGGGCAGAGATTTGTTGAAATCTCGTGTGAGATACTTGGAGGTTATGGCGTTCATAAAACCGGCCACTCTCATTTTCTCATCAGCCCCCACATAGGTTAGCCCTTCTTTCTTGTATCGTTCAATGAATGCCCGTAGGCTTTCATCATCGCGTTGTTTTATCTGGAAGATTACTGTTGCGTCTTTAACGTACCTCCTTTGCTGGGAGAAGTTTGCCAGAAAACCTCTGCTGAGATCATCAAAGCTTCGAATGCTTTGAGCAGGTAGGTCGTTGAACCAGATTCTAGCGGACCCAATAAGAGTCTGCATGAACATTAGGCAGCATTCAGCATTTGACCATTTTTCTATTCGAGCAGCACCAGTGAAGATCTGAAGATGATCTTCGGGATCTTCGGTCCCATCATACGTTCTGATGTGAGCTGGCATTTTGATCTTTGACTGAAAATCATAATCAGCTATCTGTCTTGAAAAACATGAAAGGTTACTTGGCTTGTAAGGTTTAGCCAAGTCTTCTTCAGGTCTCGTACCTACGTTGTTGTTATTGCCATGGTTTCCCTGGGTGGCAAGCACTTGGTTGATGAAGTGTTGCCAGGGGAAGTTGGCCATCATCTGAGACATCATGTTGGGTACGAAATTGAAACCCTGAAGGCTTCCCGGACCAAGTGAGCAACTTACCCCGAGAGGGGTGTTAGCAACAGCACTTCGTGCTAAAGGGAGCACGGACAGGGCTTGCTCCCATGTGGTAGTTAGAGAAGTGGGACAACTGGTCACCGGGGACTGTAGGAGTTGGTCGAGTGTTAACCCGTGTCCCAGAGGAGTGCCACTAGCAGTTGGTTGGGAAGAGAGAATAGGATGAACAGTGGGGTTTGTCATAGTGGATAGATAAGGATGAGGGTTTGAATGGTTGCTGGGACCAGCCTCACCTCTTGTAACAAAGGGTGGTAGAGGTGGCCCAGGAGACAACGTTGGCTCAGGTTCGTCGTAATCTAGGCGAATCCTTACCCCTTTTTCCCTTTCTCTGTTTACATGTTGGTTAAGAAGTGACCTCAGCTCAAGGAAGTTATTAGCGACCCCCTCGGGGGTAAGTTCAACACGTGCCGGAGTGTCTGACACACCAACGTTGGGAGACGGAGCTCCAGATCTGGATGGGGTTGGTGTGTTGAAGGTAAGGAACTCGGGTGTACTCCCCGGAGTTGAAAAAGGCGTTGTTATTGTTGTGTGAGCTTGACCACTTCCCGGGGTAGAGGTGTTAGGGATCTGGTTTACCTCTCCCGGAGATCCACTTTCTGACATGGTGGTTTTGAGCGAAAGGAGCTACACTTACCAGGTCTCTTTTGAGGAGAAACAGCGGCGTAGCCCCACGGTGGGCGCCAACTTGTTGATGCAACAAACACGGGACCAAGAATGGTAGCTAAGCTGGTTAGGCAAAAAGGCTGAAAGGTTCAGTTTTGCCTAACGCAGGTCGCGGGGTCCCTCCACGTTTGCAAAGCGTGGAAGGAGGTTCACTAGTATGTACTTGTTATTTGCTTTGAGGTTCTTTCTCCGAGGCCAGCTCGAATCCAGAAAAGAAAGCAAATAGAATGAATGTGATGAAGAGTTGTTTGGAAGTGACAAAGAACTCTTTGAATGACCAGAGATTAAGGAATCTCTGCCTTTTCGGAATGTCTCAGAAGTGAACATGAGCTGTCTTCTTATAGGAGAAGACATCTCCTGAAATGGCATAAACAAGACTAGCGAAACCTGTTTGCAATGGAGGGTTTCCCCTTTTGGGGTTGAAGGCTTTGGACCCCTGGTTAATAGAGTGTGCCTGTGCAGACCTGCTCTGAATTTGTGAGTTGGTGAGCATGAGTTGGTGAGACGAGTCCTTAGACATGACTGATTACTGTTTCTCGATTTCCTCATTTTACAGCTTTTCATCCGATGAACCTTTCAACCTTTTAAGCTCTTTGCATATTAATCATTTTATTTATCCTTGGGCTACCCCCGTCGTCACACATTGCTATGATATATAAAAAATTTACGTCTTAACTAGGTAACTTTAGTCCATAGTGTTTTTGGTTATGTTTATACTATAGTGTTTTACGTATAGTACAAACATGTTTTATTTTGCAGTTAATAAAGTGTGACATACAACACTTAACAAACTCACACCTCCAAATTGACGAACCCTTATATGTATATGTCCAATTTGCCGAACCCTTATATGTATATATGTAGTTTGGCAGAAGGATAATAATTTTTTAGGTTGCTTGTGGTCACTACTAATGCTTCAAACCCCGAGTTTATATGTGTTTCGAAAAAAAAAAAAAAAAAAATTTGCTACGCATTTCATTGACTTGTTTTTTTTTTTGTTTCTGTTGGGGAATTTAGTACGCATAGATGATCTCGAGAGACATGATTTCACTTTCAGATCAAATTTTTTTGTTGGTTCTCCCGAATAATTCAATCAGACACAACTCAAAATTTCGAGAACAAGAACTAGTATGTGTGTATGAGAATTCGAAATAAACCAGAAGAATGACCAAGAACCCTGATTTCGAATTTGGAGAAAACGCACGTTGAATAACTTTAGCTTTTAACTTGTTAAATCATGAAGCAGATTGTGTTGTGACCATCAAATCTGTTGCTAGACACGTTCCAATGGTTTTCTTGAGTGAGTCGAGGACGACTCCACTAAGATATATAGTGGTGCGAAAAGTTGCCACTCTTTAAAGTCTTTGTTTTTTTATTAATGTCTACTAGCAACACATTTCTTATATACCAGTTTCAAGCTGAAAGAGAAGATGCAGCATTCTCTCCCTCCATTATAAAATTTTGTACAACTTTGTTGTTTTAGCATTTTTAATATATTTTTCATGTTCTCTTTTGGACAACTTGTACTAAGACCGTAGCGTAAGCCCAAACCGGCAGTAATGATTCACTTTATATTCAATGGTCTGGTTTTGATTTTCAAGAATCAAAAACCGTTACTAACGGTTTGACTCATGCTTTGTTATGTACGAACCAATGTTATATGCATGGGAGTAGCATAGTGTCCCGCTCCCCTGAATTTTTCGCTCAGTAGTGGAGAGTATGTAGTTTTCGTATAGAAATTTTTGGGTATACACGTTTTTGACCCCCCGGTTTTTATAGAACTTTTTAGTCGAGCTCAGGCTCAGCTCAGCTCGTTTGCATCCCTAAAAAACATAATCATAAGAAGACTAGGTTATTCTCATTCCTGTATCAGTCATCTATGCAAACATTGCAACCAGGGGCGGAACCAAGCCCAGCCCAAGGTGGGCGGGCGCACCCCCGGGCAAAAAAAAAAATTTAGTGTTATGTTCCGTCGAAAATTCTGTCCGCAACCCTTGGAATTTTTCGACCGCACCCTTGAAATTTTTCGTCCGCACCCCTTAGGTAAAAAGTGTTATCAATTTATATTTTAAATTATTTTTTAGTAAACTCTTATTTTTTTTAAAAAAAAAAAGTACTACCTAAATTATATAACTTTTAATACCTAACTAACTAAACCCAAATACCCATACCTTTACCCACTTATAATTTCTAACTAGCTAGCCCACTAAGTCTTAGCCTATTAACCAAACCCAACAATATTTCAAACTATAATAAAATAATTAAAGCCCAAAGCCTTTAGAAATTCTCTCCCGCTCTCTCTCACTCTCTTGCGTCCTTGCACTGCCAACGAACAACATCACCCAGCGACAACAGTCCAGCAGCCGACGACCATCGTAATCAGCCACCATACCACCGTCGTTTGACACCAAATCTAACCGGAATTCGAACACGGGTAAGTTTCTTTGTTATTTTGATGATTTTGGTTGATATTATAGGAGAAAAAAGGGTAATAAAGTTGTTAAATAGGTTTGAAATTTTGTGTGTTTTGACGTTATTTATGGTTGTTTAGATGATTTTTAGGGTGATTATGTTGTTTATATATATTTTTAGGGTGATTACAACTTAGGTTATGATTTCCAGGGCTTGAATAGTTGAAAATTAAAATTAAAATTGAAACATTATGTTATGGAGCGATGAACTAATGTTATATAGAGAAAGAATTGCTTAAGAAATTAGTTTTAAATAATGTTTTGGATAGATTTCAAAAAATGAAAACCCGTAGGGCGTCGACATTTTAATTATGTTTGTAACAAGGTTTGACATGTTTTTGATGATTATATAAATTTAGTTTGATGTTCGTTTGTTTTACATGACCCGACCTGGCCCGATCCGATACGAACCGATTTTTTTTACTTATATACCTAGGGCCTAAAATTTTTAAAAATGTTCCGCACTCTCATGGAAAAATTCCTGAGTCCGCCACTGATTGCAACATCAACACCAACCACATTGTTAGGATAATAACTAGACAAGTTACCGTGTAAATCGCTTAATCGTTTCGACTTTGTATCAGTCATAAACAGAATCATATCCACATGTATCATAGCAAACGAAAGAGGAAGGGGGGGGGGGGGGGGGGTTGCTAGATTACAATATCAACAAACTATGTACCGACATCAAGCTTCTCAAGACGCAGCCTTGGACTTGTACACCTTCGCACATACGATATAAACGAGCATGTTCAACCCGCTAAGCCCAGCCAAAAGCCAAAAGAAGTAATCGAGATGGCCTTCGTTCAAATTATCCGGTATCCAACCGGGCTTCCCACCGCGCGCAGTAAAATACGTAACCATCGTCAAAATAAACGAACTCAAATAATTCCCCAACGCAGTGGTCAGCAACGAGAGCGCGCTACACAAGCTACGCATGGCATCAGGTGACTGATCGTAAAAGAACTCGAGCTGCCCGATGAAGAAAAACACTTCAGCAGCACCTAGAAAGATATACTGCGGTGCTTGCCAGAAGACACTAATCGGTACCGCAACGTTTTCGTTCGACAAATCAAGAGATTTCGCGAGATCAAGACGCTTTATTTCAACCAAAGCCGCAGCCGCCATGCAAAATACCGAGAGAAAAAGACCGATACCCATTCGTTGCAGTTCGGAAAAGCCTCGTCCCTTACCTGTGAATTTCCTTGCGATTGGTACGATGATTCTGTCGTAAACCGGGACCCAGAAGATGACACTGATGACGTCAAAAGTTGAAAGAGAAGCTGCAGGCAGTGTGAATGACCCGATTGTCGTGTCCATTGCCATTCCTTGCTCCACAAACATTGTCGACATTTGTGCGTAAACTGCTGAAAACACGATTCCTGTTGCCCAAATTGGAAACATCCGGATTAAGATTTTGAGTTCTTCTACTTGTGTTACGGTGCATAGCTTCCATGAATTCGAGTAGTTTCCATTTTCGTGTGCGGTTGATGACACCACTGCAGCTTTATCAAGAAACCTGCAAAGAAAAAATTAAAAAAAAAATAAATTTCAATATATAATTAAGAGTTAATTGCACGGATGGTCCCTGTGTTTTACGTGTTTTCACATTCAGTCCCCACCTTTTGAAAATAGCAGGTATGCTCCCTATGGTTTGTTATTTTGTTACTCGGATAGTCCCCTGAGTAGATGTCAGTTAGTTTCGAAATAGCAGGTATGCTCCCTATGGTTTGTCATTTTGTTACTCGGATAGTCCCCTGAGTAAATGTCAGGGGACTATCCGAGTAACAAGATGACAAACCATAGGGAGCATACCTGCTATTTCCAAAAGGTGGGGACTAAACGTGAAAAAAAGTGAAACCACAGGGACCATCCGGGCAATTAACTCTATAATTAACTTTGAAACGAGTAAAATGGCTTTTTCGTCCCTGAGGTTTGGGCAGTTTTGCGACTTCGTCCAAAGGTTTGTTTTTTAGCATCTGGATCCGAAAGGTTTAAAATCTTGTCATTTTCATCCGGTTCGTTAGCTCCATCCATTATCCTCCATTAAGTCAGGGGTATTTTCGTCTTTTTTGTTGACTTAAATGCCAATTCGGTGTTTTTTCCTCTGTGTACAAGCATTTAGCATAACGTAATTGCCCTTTAAGTTAACAAAAAAAGACGGAAATGCCCCTGACTTAACGAAGAAACATGGATGAAGTTAACGAGCCAGATGAAAATGGCAAGATTTCAAACCTTTTGATCCGGATGCGAAAAAACAAACCTTTGGGCGAAAGTCACAAAACTGGCCAAACCTCAGGGACGAAAATGGCATTTTATCCCAATTCGAGAAAATTACTTGAGCTCATCAGTATGCAAGATTTTCCGACTACCGCCAATCGCCGACAACTTATCAGGCGTTTCAAACAACAAAGAGCTGTCATCAGGGACCGGCACGTTTCTTTTGTGAAATGACGCAACCAAAACCTGACACATTCGGGTAATCGGGCTTCCCCCGGGTTTCTGAAACCTATAAAGAGGTGTTCCGATAAAGAAACTAAAGATAGCAACGCCCATGAAGAATGCCGGAATTCCAAACCCTAATCCCCATCCTTTGTTTTCTTGAATCCAAACAATATAAGTAGACGAGACCAACGCCCCAAGATTGATTGAAAAGTAAAACCAATTGAAGAACGATCCCTTTTTCACACGCTCCTTTGGATCAGTGTCGTCAAACTGATCCGCACCGAATGATGAAACGCATGGTTTGATTCCACCGGTTCCGAGTGCGATCAAGTAAAGCCCGGTAAAGAAAACAGCATATTGTACAGGGGTAGCTGAAGGACAAATAGCATCGACACATTCGACGGGTATCAAAGAGGGTACTGAAGCCGAAAGAGTCAATGTGCACATTCCCTGTAAACAAAAAGTTCGATAATTTCAGCAATGAGTAAATTACGTTTTTGGCCCCTGTGGTTATATCACTTTTACTATATTAGCCCAAAATAAGAATTTTTAACATATCTGTCCCCATGGTCTCTATAACTAACCATTTTGGCCCCTAAGTCTAGAGATCACGGGGGCCAAAATGGTTAGTTATAGAGACCATGGGGGCCAAAATGGTTAGACTTACAGGCTAAAATGGTTAGTTATAGAGACCATGGGGGCAGATATGTTAAAAATTCTTATTTTGGGCTAATATAGTAAAAGTGATATAACCACAGGGGCCAAAAACATAATTTACTCTTCAGCAATTGGTTACAAGAAATTATAATTTAGACGTAATTGCGGTTTTTAAGTAAGTTTTAAGTTTAATATATATCAATTTGCGGGAAAAAAATTTAAATGTAATTGTATTATAACATAATTTAAAAAGAGAAACTGACATAAAATTTTATAATTTAAATGTAATTGTATTATAACATAATTTAAAAAGAGAAACTGACATAAGATTTTATAATTTAAATGTAATTGCATTATATATTTGTGTTTTTTAAATAAGTTTTAATTTTAATATATCAATTTGTGGAAAAAAAACACAAAAATTCGGGTTGAACGGGTCGTGTTCGGGTCAACCCGGGAATATTCGTATCGTGTTCGGATTCATATGTGTGACACGATTTTTGGGTTCGGGTTCGGGTTCGCCTAAAATTTTCGGGTCCAGGTCGGGTTGAACCCGCCAACCCGCGAACACGACCCGTTTAGCACCCCTAGGTTAAAGACTTGATCATTACAATGAAATATATAATAGAGAAGATGGCGATAGTCCAATATCTTCCCCAATACGCGTCTGCCAACACAGCACCGATAAGAGGAGTGAGGTAGCACGTTCCTTGCCACGTGGTAACGTTGGTTGCAGCAACGGCGTTTCCTTGATGCAACTTTTTGGTAAGGTAGCTGACTAGATTAGTAGATATCCCGTAATAGGCTAAGCGTTCACAACACTCGTTACCTGTTTTCAACTCGAAACCGTTAAGAAAAAGACTGCATGAAACTTTTTTGTCAAATGTAAATGTTGTGAAACCAGTAGGAGTACCGAGTATAAAGGGGCAAGCTCTCCAGTTCCCAGTATTGCTTTTCAAAACAGGTTGCCCCTTAATGTCGACTGACCCGTCTCCTGTATACAGGCTGCTCTCACCCTACAAAAAAAAAAAAAAAAAAGATGTAAAGCAAACAGTGCATATTACAAAAGTAACATTTGAAAGCATTCACATCCCTTCCATCTTTTTTACCCTGTAATTTCACTAAAAACAACTACATTTTCTCTCTCCTTTCAGTTAAATAATATTTTTTATAGTTTTATCGTTACCTTTTCTCTCACCTCCACTCACAACCAGTTTCAAAATATATTAAAAAATTATAGAGGGAGAACAGTGTCCCCTCAAATTTACAGATGAACAGTGGCGGATCCAGCCAGTTTTTTCACTGGGTTCCTTTTTCCAAATCATACAAGGTTTACACTACAAAAAAACGTTTTTTTTTTCCAAATCATACAAGGTTTACACTACAAAAAAACGTTTTTTTCCAAATCGACTGGGTTCCTCAGAACCCGTAAAAAGGCTCTAAATCCGCCCCTGCAGATGAACAGTAACATTTTCTCTCTCCTCTACTCAAAACCACTTCTAACTAGCTACAATCACTTTTCATAATATAAAAGTTCCCTCTCATAGTTGTCCATAGCGAATAGCGGACGATAGCGACAAGCTACATATATGCTACATAGGGATAGCGATGAAATAGTAGACGCTTTTTCATGTTTAGCGACACGCTAGAAGAAAATTTAAGATATATTTTATATGTATATTTTATTAAAATATAAAAAAAAACAAAAATCTCGCTATTTGTCGCTAAATACTATATAGCGCCATCAATTCGCTTCGCTACATAGTGCGCTAAAGTGCTCGCTACGGGCACTATTGACATCTATGGACCCTCTCAAGGTCCTAGATCAAATTCCCTCTAGCAGAGGTCTCACTATCTCACTGGTTTTCTTCCTTTGACCCCCTTGAAGGTTGCTGCAAGTTGTGTTTTACCTGATGCCATTAGTTAGCAGGGAATTGGTGGGGCCCCATGAGTTTCCCGGTAACCGGTTCTTATGGTTACCAAAAACAGGCCCGAGATCTATTTGTGGATCGTAAACCTTTGTTCCTAGAGTGCTACATTAGTGGAATATTGTACATGATTGATATCTTCCATATTTAACGTGTGAACTACAATGAGATCAATTGTTTTCGTCTATTTTGTTTGATTTGATCTTGTTTTGTTTACGATATACTATATTCCTTAGCACTGTATAACATATTGTTTTAAGTTTTCACCTTTTTTGTGCAATCTTAATGCCATATTATTCCGATTTGTTCTTTCTTGCCGATTCCGAAACTTTTATTGGCCTCTGCAAGCTCTCAAAGCTCTAATGGCTTTTCCTTATCAGATTTTGGGCTTAATATATATTAACTAAAGAGTAAAATGCACGGATAGTCCCTGTGGTTTGTTGAAATTTCACCTTTAGTCCCCAACTTTTCAAAATTACACTCTTAGTCCCTGTGGTTTGACAAGTTGTTGCTCGGATAGTCCCCAAAGCGGATGGAGGTTAGTTTTTCTGGTTAAGTGGGTGTGAAATGACAAGGACTATCCGAGTAACAACTTGTCAAACCACAGGGACTATCCGAGTAACAACTTGTCAAACCACAGGGACTATCCGAGTAACAACTTGTCAAACCACAGGGACTATCCGAGTAACAACTTGTCAAACCACAGGGACTATCCGGGTAACCTTCATCCGCTTTGGGGACTATCCGAGTAACAACTTATCAAACCACAAGGACCAAGAGTGTAATTTTGAAAAGTTAGGGACTAAAGGTGAAATTTCACCAAACCACAGGGACTATCCGTGCATTTTACTCAATTTATTTTGTGTTCAACATTTAACAGTTTTAGTTTGAAGATAGTTCCCCCTATGACAAGAATCTATTTTTTTATATTCAAATATTCAATCATTTATCGCATTAGATCACTACCCGGATTCAGATTTTTGAACACTTCTATTGCTAAATCTGCATTAAACTCGGAGTAAGCATTTATATTTTCTGTATCTTAAGGGTGTTGGATACTTGGATCTGCCTTAAAAAGGTGATTATGCTAATCAACTGTAATAAAATAGACCGCAAAAGATAATGTTTGGAATTCTTTTCTGTGAAGTTGTGATAATAATCCGACCCCGAAGCCTAGGCGCTTAGAAAACAAGGGTATTTTTGAATAAGGCGCATAGTATAAAATACCTTTTTTAGAGGTTTTAGAGATGTTTTAAGCTTGTTTAGGGATGCTTTAGTGTGTTTCAGGGTTGTTTAGGACTTGTTTATGGCTCATTTAGGATGTTTTAGGGGTTTCAGGCGACTTTTAGCCTGAAACTGTGCCTCGGCGCCTAGAGGCACACCTCACCGATTGCAGCGTGCGCCTCGCTGCCCCTAAATCCCTAGCTTCTTTCGATTAGCGTTTCATACCAATGTATTCGATATTTCTTTTCAAAACTAACATGCTTGCAAAGATGCAATCATGCAAAAGACAAATACTCTAGTGCAGATAGGGCTGTTCATTTTTCTCCAAAACCCGAAACCCGACCCAAATTCAAAGCCACCTGAACCTGAATTAGCGAATACTCGAAAAACCTGAACCCACCCAACCCGAACTTTAAATAGTTCGGTTATCGGGCAACTTTTTCCCGGACAAAAACCTGAACAACCCGACCCGAAAAACCCGAAACCCGAACATTTATTGTTTTTTTATATAGAAGTGTTTAGATTTGGAGTCTTTGGTAGATGGAACATTAAGTTTTGGGACTTTTAAATATTAAAAATAGCATATTGTCAGGCTATACGGTATGGGGGTCGGCCCCGGCCCGTCGCGGGTCGGCGACGGTCCAAACACCGTGCCGCCCCCATACGTCGCCGTCCTCAGCGTCCCTTTTCGGACGTTCTCGACGAAGCAAAATGTTGTGGGCCCCTCCATATGACCGTTTGAAATATTAATAAAAAAAAAAAAAAATAACGGCTAGTTTTCAAATAAACACCCATTTCAATACCATTTTTATAAATACTCACACCCTTAACCCCTATTTTCACCACTTTTCACCCACTACCACCCCATCTCTCTCACATTTTATAAACCACTCATTTCTTTTTATAAAAAGTCTTCATATTTTGCATCATTTTTTACCCGCTTCCACACCATTTCTCGCTAAAAAATTATCATGGCTTCACCCGTTTCTTCAATTTCCTCAATTTCATCAATGTCTTCATCGTCTTCGTCCGAGTGGTATTCATCATCTTCGGAAGAGGATGTTATTATGCACAACATGATTATGAACGCGGCTCAAGTGTTCATGTCGGCCGCTGAAGGGTCGTCCCAACCGCTAACCAGACGAGCAAAATATAATCGAGACCAAGAAGGTATTTTAATTTTTTTTGTATGTTTTAAAATGTATGTTTTTTTTGTATGTTTTAAAATGTATGTTTTAATTAGTTTCATTTATTTTTTGTTCTAAATTTATAGCCGGCCACGATAAACTAGTTGCTGATTATTTTGCCGACGAACCCGTGTACCCAGCAGAGATTTTTCGACGTCGTTTCCGCATGAGTCGTCAACTGTTCTTACGTATTGCAGGCGACATGGCACAGTCTGATCCGTTTTTTACATTGCGAAACGATGCTAGAGGGCAAAGGGGGTTCAGCAATTTACAAAAATGTACGTCGGCCATTCGCCAACTTGCGTACGGTTACGCACCAGATGCATTAGACGAGTACATTAGGATGTCTGACAGAACCGCACGTCGTTGTTTGTACAAGTTTTGCCAATGGGTTGTCAAATTGTATAGCAAGCGATACCTGCGGAAACCGAACGCAAGCGACGTACAAAAATTATATCAGGCACACGAACAGAGACATGGTTTCCCAGGAATGCTCGGGAGCATTGATTGCATGCACTGGCAGTGGCAGAGTTGCCCGGTTGCATGGCAAGGTCAGTATACTAGGGGAGATCAGGGACATCCGACTATCATTTTAGAGGCTGTTGCGTCACAGGATCTCTGGATATGGCATGCTTTTTTTGGTCTACCCGGTTCACTCAACGACCTCAACATCATATACCAGTCCCAGATTTTTGATGATGTAGTGGCGGGTACAGGTCCAGACACAAGCTTTACGGTTTCAGGGGTGGAGTACAGGCGAGGTTACTACCTAGCCGATGGGATATACCCAACGTACTCGACAATTGTTAAAACTGTCCCGCACCCGACCGACGACAAACGGAAAAAATTTGCAAAGTTTCAGGAGGGCGCAAGAAAAGATATTGAACGGGCTTTTGGTGTTCTACAAAAAAAATGGCACATCATTTCTATTCCAGCACGTTCGCAAACACCAAGGAGGTTACGACACATTATGTACGCTTGTATCATCCTTCATAACATGATCATTGAAGACGAAGGGAGAGCGATATGCGATTACGACGAAAACGCGTCTACTGGAAATTCTGTTCCAGTTAGTGAGGAAGAACAAGATTTGAACGCCTTCGCTCTACGTAACGAGTTCACACATCACAACCTACAAGCGGACTTGGTGGAGCATATTTGGAACAACGCTGAAAACGAACCCGCCCACCACATGGAAGACGACGACTAGTAGCTTATTTTAGTATGTTAGGATATTTGTACGTTTTTTTTTTAACTTTAGGTTTTTAAGTTTATGTTTTTTTTAGTTTATTTTTTTTTAAGTTTAATTTTTTTTTATGTTTATGTAATGTTTTATAATATTAATTAAAATATTTTATTACTTTATTTGTTAAATGTTTAAAAAAAGATGGAGATTTAAAAAAAAAATATATATAAAAGTGGTGGAGGATGATGACTAGGACCATCCTCCCATGCCCCCTAGTTTTGGAGGATGATCCATCCTTGGGAGGACTATGATGTGGCGCCTACGTGGCGGATCATCCTCCAAGGATGGTCCATCACCATACCATGTAGTCTCAACTAATCTTTGAACTTTGATGATATTTTTAAAATAGCAAATATGAATTTTGATGATATTTTGTAAAAAAAAAAATTATTTTCATTTTACATCTAACCCGAAAACCGAATAACCCGTCCCGAACTAACCCAAACCCGACTAACTCGAACTTTAAAATTGGTTGGTTATCGAGTCAATTTTTCCCGGAGAAAAACCCAAACAACCCGACTCAAAGCCGGAAGAAAAAACCCGATGAACACCCCTAGCTGCAGAAACTGTTAACTGCTCCTCTATCATGAACAATTAACCCTACTTTATAACAAAAATTATCACAAATCAAAATACCTAAATTGCAAAATCCAAACCTATATTTGAAAAATCATGTAAATTACTTCAAAATTAACGAAAGATATAATCATATATGATCGTTAACCATACGTCCATACTAATCAGCAAATATCCAATCAATTTCATCTCAAGTTTCGAGAATCGAACGGCTAAGATGAGTAACCGAAATCGATGCCGTAAGATTCGAAGAAATAGTTCGACATAATCGATTTAAGAAAGATTGAATTGAAAGTAAAAACTAGTTTGAGAGTAGTAATAATAATAATAACCTCGGTGAGTGCATCTTCCAAGAGCAATGCTTCTTCTTCGTGACTACCCATCAGATCAGAAGTTTCAAAGGAGACGTGATTCAGGTGTTTGTGTTTGTGTTTGAGTAGCACAAAAGATTCAACAAATACAGCGAGGCAAGTAGATATTATAGGAACAAGGTGTGTCACATCATAGATATTAAACTTTAGATAAAAACAAATGTGTGAATATTTGTAATTGCAACTCTATATTTTAATTTAGAACCTTATAAATTCTAATTTAGAACCCAAATATGGAATAATATAAGATTGATTAAGAAAAGGTGCTTGTTATTTTGTTTTGAAACTGATTAGATAATGTAGAATATTGGGTTATAGTTATGAATTATTAAGAAACTAGTATCTAGGATTCGCGTTTTAGAGCGGGATTATTAAGCCGAACAAAAGGTGATATAAAATGATGAATCAGGCACACATGTTACGACGTGTAACTCGCGATTATTAAACTGAGTAAAATGTAGAAAAGATTAAGTAAGTTGATGTAGGACGCGCGAGTTTCGACGGAGCTGTTCAACTGTAAAAAAAAATAGACGTTAAAACTTTGAACAACAAATTTGTAAAAGATGTAAAGTACAAGAGACCAATGTTAAAAATAGAAAAATGTTGGGGTTAAAAATAAAAAAAAATGTTTGTGACAGATATGTAAAAGATGAAAACTATGGGGTTAAAAGTGTGAAAGATGAAAACTATGGGGCTATGTAAAAGAAATAAACTATTGAGGTGAAAGTATAAAAGATAAAAAGTAAAAGGGTTAAAAGTAAAATTGAAGAGTAAAGCAAAACTCAAAAAATCAAATAAAAATGAATAGTGAATATGTAATGAGGAGAATTTTTTATAACTAATATATAGTTAATATGTTTTTTAAAGGTAAACTTTATTAAAAAACGACCAATCTCAAACTGAGGGTTCCTAAACCACAAACGACATTACATAAGTACAAATTTACACCAATCGTGTCAAGAAATATCTTTAAACTTCGACCTATTTTTGAACCATAAAAAGCCCGTCGCCTTTATATCACTCGTAATGTCACAGATCTTAACTTCTTTGCTGTCAAATCTGGCTCTATTTCTAGCCTTCCAAATACACCAACACCCAATCCCAATGATCCCTTGAGCGCCTCCATCTTAACACCTTTTAGCCCCGCGTGATCATGAACCTCGGTAATATCTTTGAAATCAAAGAAAAACAAATTAGGGATACTACACCACTTACTGATTTGAAGCCAAACCACTGAAGCCACGTAACAGGAGGAGAAAATGTGCTCAACCGGTTAGGTTATTTTTGTTTGGTTGATATGATTGTTTGGGTATTATTGTATTTACTTTTATCATACTTTTTAATTTAAAACGGATTCAAATAGCTAACACTATATAATTTAAACATAACTAGACACTATCTAGTAGTCGTCGCTGTCATCCTTGTTAGAGAACAAATATAGTGGGTGAACATCTTGATCCGTTTAATCCGTTTTTTAAAGCTACTTGTTTGAATCGAACCTGTTTCAGCCAGTTAAAAACCAACCCTCAATTTTACCATGTATAATCAGACTAGTAGGGTGCCCGCGCGATGCGGCGGGGGCAACGCTTTGTATTGCGACACTCATTTGGTAGTTTTCTTATTCGTATAATATTTATGGTAGCATTATTTGCGAGTTTTCTTTTTAGAATAAATTAAAAAGGAGTTTGAGTAAATTGCCAAAATCGTCCCTGTTTATATTTGCCAGTTTCATCCAAATATCTTTCAACTTAACAGGAAAAGTAAACTACGTTAGTGGTTTGGATGAAAATGACAAAAAAATACCAAAGATGAAGGGCTGTTTAACAAAAAAAAAGTCATTTAGGATAGTGCCAAAGATGAAGGGTTGTTTAACAAAAAAAAGTCATTTATTTGTAATTATTATATTATTATAATTATGAATTATTATTATTATTATATAAGTCATTAGATTATAGTAAACACACAAATTTACGTAAGATATTGTCTTTTTTTCAATCTGTGTAATACACGAGTCAATAACATCGTAACGTAATATTGAGTTGAAATTTTTGTATTTAAAAAATCACTCAAAATCCAAAAGCATGATGCGGAATAGTCAAGCACCAATAAAGTACGAAAAGGAATGAAAACAAAACGACACTAGATGTGTGTTTAAAATATTCACGTCTAAGGACCTTAGTGGGCTCCCCACTAATATCTTCTTCCGACTACTTTACTTTGACAACAAGTATCCTCAAATTAATAAAATAGTTTATTGACGATTTCACATTTTTTTATAAAATCAAATAATATTAGGTTGATACACGACCATAACGGTAATAGTAGCGGTAACGATATAGATATATCAAAATTGAACAGAAACGAGTACCTAATAACATATCTAATGTAGTTAAGAGAAGTACCGATTAACGTACCTAATGTATTAGTTCGATATCGATATTGTACCAATATTTCGGTACTTAGCACTTTGGTACCACTAATATTTTTTTTGGTTACGAAACCTTTTTCCTGTTATTTTTATTAGTTTGTAAATTAAATAACTATCCTTGTTGCAAATTCTATTTAAATACATAAAACTATTTTGTGCCAAAAAATAACTTTAAATTTTTTGATATTCCAATCCTATAGCCAAACAATATCACATTAATTGGAATTCCGATTAAACAATAAATTTGAGCTTCGGAAGAGAAGCATAACATTTTGTGTGACTTACTATAGACTTGCAGATGATCAATTCCACATTTCAATACTATTGATTGATGTTTAATAAGTGACTAGCATTTTTACCCTCGCGCGTTGCGGCGAGGAGACGTTTTGTGTACATATTTCATGCCAAGCTCATGTAAAGATTTATGTTCATATAGATACATATAGCAGAAACGGGCATATGCATGTCGCGAGTTGCGATGAGGAGATATTCTGTGTAGATATTTGACGCCAAGTTCATGTAAAGATTTATATTCGTATACATCTATTTATGAGCCTGACCTTAGTATTATAGTTTAATATGCTGCTAACCCTTTTTCCATCTTGAAAAGGACCTGCATTCCTTTGCTTAACAATGGTGTATGCCCTCTCAAAAGATCTTAATTTGGCGGGTATCATTCAGATATCTATTTCAAGCAGTCCTGTTACCAACGGTTTTGGTCTTGGTACCGCCACCAAACCATTGCTATCGCATCTTTTGCGTTCCCGGCTGATGAAACAATGGTTAACCGGGCAGGGTTAACACACTGGTCTCGTCAAGAAGGGTTAATCCCTTCCTCTCGAGGATCGCTGGCTGGATCACCGGTGGTTGATCTCCTGCACAAGGAAACAAGTCGTGACTCGTAACAAGGAGGATGGGGTGGGGGGTGCTCCTTGTTACCACTCTCCGGCGTGAGAATCAGTAGTTTGCTTGGGAAGCAAAGTAAGATAGTAGTAGTAGTGAGAGAGTTGTGAAGAGATACCTCAAACCTGGTTTGGGGTTGGTATTTATAGCCGAGGAGTGAAGGAGGATGATGATGGATGGACTGACGACGTGCTGCACCTTTGCAGGTGTGTCAGGCTTGTCGGTTATGGAGGTTACGCCACGTCAGTCCATTGCTTACGTAGCTCTGACAGGAAACTGCCATTGGTGCCACTTGCACTGTGGTGTCAGTCCCACTTGTTGAATGCATAGGATGCGGTGCAAGCCGCATCGCTACGTGCGGTAACATCTGAAGTTACCGCGTCTCCTACTTGTGATCAAGGAATACGCGAGATGCGGTGCTAGCCGCATCGTCGTCTTGCCTGCATCCCTTGTCGTGACGAAAATGCCCGTATGGAGCGGTGTCAACCGCACCGTTACGTTCATCTCCTTCTGTGCCTAAGGTAAGGCTTTCTTTGTATTGATAGAAGTGTTCGCTGGATGCGGTGCGAGGCCGCATCGCTGTGAATACTTCCGTTTTCATACACCAGATGTGATGCTATGTCGCATCACTCTACCGTTCTCATGTTCCATGTAAGTCCTCCTTCGTTACTAGATAGATTGGATTCAACCCTTGTGCCGACGCGTTCTCGCATGGGCACAAGTAGGTTGTTAGCTAGTGGGGGTTTTGATAAGGGTAATGGTCACTCGTGGTCGATGCTGACGCGAGATCTGGGACCATACCCCTTCAAGTCCCCCCAGTCTAGTGTTGCTGCCACATACAAGTTGTATGTGGGAGGAGTACTGGACTATGGTGTTTGGAAGGTAGTTTGGAGTCTGGAGAAGATCCTAGACCATGTGTGGTCTTTTCCGTATGTAAATCAAGCTGGAGGTCTGGAAGGGTCATCTGACGCCTCTTCCGTATCGGTGAAGGAATCTTCGTCTGATGCGAGATTCTCAGCCGATTTATGTCACCAGGTGGCTTGCCACCTGTTGTTGTGCCGAAGGTCTCTTGGAGACCTTGTTAGTAATGCTGCACAAACTTCGAACCAACCTCTGAGATGGTGGTTTGAAGGTATGTAGAGGTTTCCCATCCTTTAAAGGTGGTCTTTTCTTCATACCAATTGTTGAATTGGTGCATGAAGAAGAAAAGAAACTTTTGGACCAATCTTTGAGACTGGGATCAAAAGTTGTTGATGCTTGTAAGTGCTTTGCTCAAGCTCTATGTTCAGCATCTAGCTATGAGACGACGATCCCTTTTTTGTTGGGTTTTCGTGTTTGTCGTCATAGCTCTCTAGTAACCGCACGTTCTTTGCGGTTACCTCGTTGCGTCATTGTTGGCCATGTTTGGTCGAACAATGTATATTCGTACTATGGGTAAATAAACATGGTCATAGGCAAGGGTATGCCCATCATTGTTTATTCTATGCGGCCCATAGGCGGGCAAACAAAGTCATAAGCAGACCTGTTCGGACGCTTGTTGTTCGACGAGGGCTCGTTTAGAGCGCTTATCTGCGTTCGTTTTGGAGCCACTTACCTTCCCGCTCCAATACCGAGTTTGCCTTGCAGTAGCATTGCTCGGTGATGTGGAGTGAGCTTGGCTTTTCCGTAGCAACCACTCTGCGGAAGCTATGGTTATGTCCGTAGCTCCTCGTGAGTGTCTGTGGTTTTGCATTACCACATTTGCTCGAAGCGGGTGTGGCTCGGATGTAGCTCTTGAAGGTTCAGGAGACAGGGTTGCTGATGTGCGTTCGCGTGCATTCCCTTCCTTCCTTTTGTTAAAGAAGGTGTTCATGTACCCTCTGCGGTTGTGAACCGGACAGGAGGGATTTGAAGCTTGAAGAGAATGAAGGCAATGCGGTTCCCCTGTGTCTGAGATGCGGTTCAGTCCAACGGACAACGCTGGTTCTGAGCATCTGACACACCTGAACGGGCTCGTGTGTGTCATGTCCGCATATTCCACGTGTGCTCGTGGGTAGTGCGGATATGTACTATACCCCCTTAGTGTAGAGATATATATTTTTACCTATTTTTAGGGGTATGTTAAAAAACGACATGCGGTATGGGTTATGGTGCGGTATACCAGAGAAACCGCATGCCGCTTATAATTGGATAATGTAGTCGCTTTTTGTTGCATACGTGGCTGATCTCACGTGTGAGTTGGTGGAAGTTGGTGAGATCTTCCTGGCATGTGCTGAAATGAAAGGACGTTTGCACTGCCCGAGGCATTAAATGCACTGTAGCGAAGAGTGTAAACGTCTCTTGTGTCAGGCGCGTGGGCGGCCACGCGCGCGTGATAACCGTCAGCGGAAACGGCGCTCGACACGTGGTGTCATGCGATTCGCTCTTTTTGAACGTGATGATTTGTTTTCTCCATCCGCATTAATTGCGATGGGTATATAAGGGGAAACCGTTCGTGGTTTCCCCTCACTTGTTTGAAATTTCGAAAATTTGCCGGTGAGAGAAACCTTGTTCTTTGTCTTCTCCGACGAAATTCCTTGAAGTTCCAGTGAGGGTTCTTTGTTTTTCTACTCACGTTCTTTCATATCTCTGATATTTTCTGATGGCTGAACCATCAAATCCACACAATGTGGAGGGTGAAAACCCTGAACAGCCGGTAGTATCGGCTGATGAAGACGAAGATGATGACGTTGACGTTCCCGGTGGTGGGTTACCGGTGTTGAAGTGGTAAAAGGGTGGTTTTAAACTCCTGATGGCCACTGTGCAGATGGCCAAAGATTGGGATGCTACCTACCCACAAGTGGGGGACACCGGAGCCGATGCTCCGGCCGGTTATATAACCTTGTGGGCTGATTTTTTCACCGACGGCAACCTTAGGTTGCCGGTGACGGTGTTTGTTGCGGAGGTATTGGAGTATTATCATCTCCATATCTCCCAACTTAGTCCTTTTGGAATGTTCCGAATTAGGAACTTTGAATACACATTCCGTGCCCATGGCTTGCCCATTACAGTGGAAAATTTCCGACGGTTCTACCAGTTGACGGTGAACACCGGTTTTTTCTCGTTTACTCAACGGCATGGGAGCTTGAAGTTGATGACGCCCCCTAAGGGTGTGACAGGCTGGAAGAAGAGGTTCTTCTATGTGAAAGCCTGTGCGGTCTATGCTACCATGTCTTTCAGGAATGTCAACGTTGGAGTTTCTGATGAAGATATTCCTGTTGCTACCGCAAAGACCGTGAACTGGTTCTCTAGGCTGCGGCCTATTGAACTCAAGAAGTTGGATAACGATCAACTGTGGATATTGCGGATGATGCTCTCGAGACCAGATAGGAAGGAAAGGCCCGTTTTGCGGGAAAAGGGTGGTGGTAAGCTCTTTACACTTTGTTATTTTCCTTACTTCCTAAGCCTTTGTAGTAACCTGCATGCATGTATCAGCGGATGCGGTTGGCTTGTGGAGAATGTTTGAGCCCGATTTCGAGAGCCAGGTTGAACTGATTGCGGTTGAGCTGAAGAAAGGGTTCAACCTTGAAATTCTTAGCAACTTCCGCGTACCGTCGCGTGCGGTGCTGGATGCCCCGGTTCCGGGAGACGCAAGAGGTATGTCGTATGTGACATTAGTTTTTTCAGTTTATCTTTTTGACTGGTTTTGTTGATTGTGTCAATCCAGGTATCCTTGCGGATTTGGGGAAGTTTGAGAAACGCGTCCCCAAAAACACTGTGGAGAAGAAAATGGTGAAGAAAACCGTGCGGAGTCGTGGCAAGGGGAGTGCTGAGGGCTCAGTTGCCCCTTCTTCAGTTTCTGAAGCCGCAGGTACCTATCGATCTTGTTATCGGGGATATACCGATTACGTGGTAGTGTCTGACACCCTTGAGGGTTTGGGTGTTATAGGTAGTGGTGCGGCTGCGGGTGGAACTGTTGTGGTTCCCCCCGTTGTTGGTGAGAAAAGAGGACCAGAGCAGAAGGCTGCTGGTGGTGGTGAAACGGAACGTCGGAGACTGCAGACCAAGAGGGTTGCTCCGGCGCAAAAGAAACCTGCAGTTGCTGCTGGTAAGTATATCCCTTTTCTTTGTTTTGTATGTACAATAGGTGGGAATAATCATTGATGCTCTTTGTGTTGCAGAATCCCGAGATGCAGGGTATTCCTTCTTTGACTTCCCTTCGTCTCCTCTGCATACCGCTGCTGCGGGTGCGGGGGTGTCGAAGGAGACTGTCGCGCCCAAGGAGCCTACGGCCCCTTTTGTTGGGCCGGTTCGCGATCCCCCCTTGGAGAAAACGGTGGAAACGACTGCTGACCGGATATTCGACACCGTGGATTCCTCGGACAATCTGATCTCTCCTAATGAGGGTGATGGATTGGACTTGAGGTTTTCAGATACGGGTAAGCAGAAGTCTGATGCGGAGGCGCAGAAGACTGCTAATGAGCCGCAGAGCTCTTCTGCTGGTGTGAAGGTTACCGGTGCTGATGCCGGTGGTGCGGGTTATGATGGGCCTCCAATTCAGCCTGTGGAGACTGAGTTAGAGTATTATTACCGCACATACTCCCAGGGTCGCAGTATGATGTATCACCGACCCCCCTGAACTGTTATGCAGGGGGACGATATTTCTAATGACCCTGCGGTATGCAAGGAGATTCTGGGTGGCCTGGGCACCCCTTTTGAAGTCGAGCGTGCCCGTGCCGCACCCCGAGAGCTGCGTATAAACCAGCTCTCAACAATGCTGGTAGGGACTTCCATTGTGGCAAATGCCATTTTGGAAGATTATAAAGTGCTGGGTCGCCGCGAGGAGGAGGCTGCTCGTATGCGGGCGGAAGCGGAAAAGTTGGCACAGGCTGCGCGCGCGGGTGCGGAGGAGCTCGAGAAGGACAAGGCTGCTTTTGAGAAGCAGAAGCAGACTTCTGAATGGGCTGCCGCTGCCCAGCTGAAACAGGTGCGTGCCCTTGCTAAACTTCTTGCTGATGAGCGCAAGAGTTGGAATGAAAAAATGTCCAATGAGCGCAAGAAGTGGAATGCATCGTGGGCTAAGCAGAATGACATTCTGTTTCATGCTCGGCAGGAGTTGAAAAATGCCAAGGCAGCGAACGCTACCTTGAGCCAGAAGAAGGCTGCGGCTGAGGCCATTTCTGTTAAAGCGCTGCAGGCGAAGGCCGACGCCCTGAAGGCGCTTGGAGAGGCCAAAGAAGCCGAGGCTCGTACCGCGAAAGCCCTTGAGGAGGCTGAAGAGAGGGAGAGCCGTGCTTATAAGGCTCTTGAAGAGGCGAATGCGGAGCGCATTCGTTTGGACAAAGTTGTTGCCAGCCTGCAGGTATGTTTCTTTAACTGTGTTACTTTCTTCCGTGTTTCGTAAATGTTTATCGTGTAAACTGTTTATTATTTTTTGACAGGCTGAGGTTCAGGCCCGGGAGGTCGCGGTTACAGACCTTACTGCCCGCGTGTCTGTTGCGGAGAAGCGGGCTGACGCCGCTGCTGAGGCCAAGGATGCCTTGGTGTCCTCTTTTAACCAGCTGGAGGCTGACCGTGAGTGGTTGCGGGCTCACGGTATCGCGCGTGTAAGTATCCCTTTTATTTAGATTTGCTTGGACTAATATCCGAGACTTATGATCCTTTTATTGCAGATTGTTGAGGCTATCATGAATGCCCCTGAGACCGCATCTGGTTTGGACCTGGTTAAGTAACGTGCGCGCGATGCTGGCTTTAAAGCTGGTTATAACCGCTGCATTGGGCATATCAATGTATTATCCGCAGACGGTTATACTGATAAGGGATCCGGGTTCCGTGATGTGGATACCGAAGGTCGCCTGAAAGCGGCTGTAGCCTCCTTTTATGATACGCCTCTCTCCTGTGTGGAGAAGTTGGACGACTGTTTAGAGGCTGCGGATTATGTAGATCGGCTGCGGATGCTCTATGCCGATGCGGAAGAGGAGGATCCCGCTGGTGGTGCTGGAGACGACGCTGGTACCAGCGGTACGAAATAGGGTTTAGGTTGGCAAGTGTGCCCCCTTCTTGTTTTCCTCTTGTATATATTAGGAACTTTATGTAAATCCATTAAGCACCGTGTGGGTGTTTGAATTTTTTGAATATAAAGTTTTTTGTTCAATGTGTACAAGTGTGTTTAATTCTTGCATGTTTGAACATATGTATGCGGAAACCCATTTGTGAATGGGGTCAAGTAGACTCCATACTTTTTGTCGTATGAGGACGCGTCAATTCTGTTATTTACCGCGTTAGGGTTTTAGAATTGCGTAAGCTTTGTAAAAGCTTATATATCCGGAACTCTACCCATTTGTGAATGGGGTCAAGTGTACTCCATACCTTTGTCGTATGAGTCCGTGTCAATTCCATTGTTTGCCTTTTTGGGCTCAGGAATTGTGTTGTCTAACAAAAACTTATTTATCCGGCCGGATAAATATGCAAGTCTTTTTGCCTTTTGCTGGCCTATTACAATATTTGTGTGTGGTTACCACTTTGTATGGGTATCGCGAATGAAGATTTTGCCAATCTGTTTTTGGGATACCGCAAAGTGGAACACGCATTTGTAATAGTAATAACAAACAATAATGTATAAAATTGCTTATTTATTTATTTGCAAATGGCCTGCGGCCCGATAGGTTACATAGAGAAATGTAAGAACATGGCTTACATATAACAGCGTCGAAGCTGTTGTGCATTCCATGTGCGTGCGATAGGTTCGCCTTCTAGTGTTTGCAATTTGTACGCGCCTTTCCCTAAGACCTCTTTGATGAGGTAGGGTCCTTCCCACTTGGGGGCGAGTTTGCCTGGGCGCTCGGCATTAGATGCCTCATTGTCGCGTAGGACGTAGTCTCCTGGGTTGAAAGTACAAACGCGGACGCGCGCGTTGTAGTACTTTTCAAGTTTGGATTTATATTTGGCCTCGTTGATGGCAGCGTTTTCGCGCCTTTCTTCCAAGAGGTCCAAATCGATCCTGCGTTCCATGTTGTTGTCTAGTTTTTCAATAGCCAACATTCTAGGAGAGGGGAGACCTACTTCTGCGGGGATCACCGCTTCTGAACCGTAGACTAGGCTGAAGGGTGTTTCCCCATTGCTTGTTTTTGGGCTTGTACGGTGAGCCCATAAGATACTTGGGAGTTCATCGACCCAGCCACGCCTGGCCGTTCCCAACCGTGCCTTGATCCCTTCGACTAGGCTTTTATTGATACTCTCGACTTGGCCGTTCCCTTGTGGGTGTGCGACTGATGAGAATATGTGCTCAATATGTAGTTCTTTTAGCCATTTTTGAAATTCGTCGGCAGCGAAGTTGGTGCCGTTATCGGTGACAATGCACATTGGTAAACCGAAACGGCAGATGATGTGTTCCCAAATGAACTTCCTTGTTATCATAGCAGTGGTTGAGGCGAGCGGTTTTGCTTCCACCCATTTTGTGAAGTAATCAACCGCTACTATGATAAATTTAACCGCACCTGGAGCGTCAGGGAAAGGTCCCACAACGTCAATTGCCCATTTCTGAATGGGCCATGCGGTTGTGACGGGGACTAAGTTGTTTTTTGACCGCAAGGTTTTTGGAGCATGACGTTGACAGTCGATGCACTTGCGCAACTCTTTGACGGCGTCCAGGTGTATGCCTGGCCAGTAATACCCGGCATTCATGATTTTGGCCACTACCATGCGTGGTCCAGCATGTATGCCACATATGCCCTCGTGTATCTCTCGAATGAGGTATGTGGCATCCTGGGGGTTGACGCATCGTAGTAGTGGCCCGAGGTATGATTTGCGGTATAAGATACCGTCTCCCATTTGATAATGGCACGCTTTGTATTGTAGTTTGCGTGCTTCTGATTTGCTTTCGGGAGTCACACCTGACTGTAGATATGCGATAATAGGTGTCATCCATGATGTTGAGCCGTATTGAATGACGTTGACTTGGCGCAGGGGTACCGAAGGATTTTGCAGGATTTCGATGCGTATCTCCTTTGCCAAGTGTTGGAAGCTGTTAGATGCAAGTTTCGATAGTGCGTCTGCGGACTTGTTTTCGCTTCGATTAATATGGCGAATATTGAACGAAGCGAATTTGGATTTTAGTTGCAGGACTTGCTCGAGGTAGAGGATCATGATATCCCCCTTTGCGGCATAGTCGCCGCGTACTTGGCCTGCAACTAACAAAGAGTCGACGTGTGCTTCCAGATGTTGCACGCCGATTTTTACTGCTAAACGTAGCCCCGCTAACAGAGCCTCATATTCTGCCTCGTTGTTTGTGCTTTTGAATTCGAGGCGGATTGCATATGTAAGCTCTTGGCCGTCAGGGCTGACGAGTCGCAGACCTGCACCCGCACCTTCGTCGTTGGAGGCACCATCTGTGAAGAGTGCCCATGTCTCTGAGGAGGGTGGCGTTGGTGCAGGAGTTTGTGCTTCTTCGCATTCTTGGATGCGATTCACCGGTACTTCAGCGGCGAAATCAGCTAAGATCTGGCCTTTAATCGCGGGGCGCGGTTTATAGTGTATCGTGTGCGCGCCCAGCTCGATTGCCCACTTCGCTAATCTCCCAGAGATGTCGGGTTTGGATAGGATCGGGCCGATCCTGTAATTGGTTAGCACTGTGATGACGTGGTTTACGCAGTAGCGTCGCAACCGTCTTGAATCGTGCACTAATGCTAGCACCAATTTCTCCATTATTGAGTATCTCGTCTCTGGGTCGTTGAGCATCTTGCTGATGTAATAGATGGTGTTTGAACCCCCTTTCGCTCCACTATTAATACCGCACCCACCGCGTTATCCGCGGCGGATAGGTATAATATGAGTGGCTCGTCTTTGCGTGGTGCGGTTAAAGTTGGGAGTTGTATCAAACACTCCTTCATTTCCCGAAAGGCCTGTTCAGCCTCTGCGGTCCACTGGAATTGTTCTTTCTTTGAACAGCTCCGCAGGGTCTTGATGAACGGATAAGACTTAGCTGCGTGGTTAGCTAAGAATCTGTTA
This sequence comes from Helianthus annuus, assembly GCF_002127325.2. Taxonomy (NCBI): domain Eukaryota; kingdom Viridiplantae; phylum Streptophyta; class Magnoliopsida; order Asterales; family Asteraceae; genus Helianthus; species Helianthus annuus. The sequence continues at coordinate 189,408,987 of NC_035448.2, forward strand.
AGTGCCGCTAGCCTGCCGGCTAGCCGTTGCATATCCTTCATCGATAAAGGCGATGGCATGCGCTCCATCGCCTGGACTTTCTCCGGGTTTACCTTGAATCCATCTTTAGTGACGATGAACCCAAGGAATTTGCCTTCTTCCATTCCAAACGAGCATTTTCCTGGATTGAGCTTTATGTTAACGCTGCGCAGAGTTTGGAATGTTCTTTCAATATCTGTGAGCATGGTATCCTCTTCCATGCTCATGACGACCAGGTCGTCCATGTAGATTTCGACGCTTTTGCTTATTTGGCCGCGTAAAGTGTCGTTCATCAACTTTTGGTAGGTTGAGCCCGCGTTGCGCAACCCAAACGGCATTTTTGTGTAGCAGTAATTTCCGGTGGGAGTCCGGAATGCCGTTTTGTCTTCATCCTCGATTGCCATTTGTACTTGATGGTACCCTTTGTAGCAATCGAGGAAACACTTCCACCTGAATGGTGCGAGATTATCAACTTTTTCGTCGATTTCTGGAAGCGCGTAACAGTCCTTGGGGCAGGCTTTGTTAAGGTCTTTGTAATCGACGCACATGCGCCAGCCCCCGGACGGTTTTTCTACCATGACTGGATTGGATAACCACGTCTGGTATTTGACTTCCCGCGGGATGCCTGCGGAGAGCAGTTCTTCAATCTGCTCTTGCATCGCCTGATTTTTAGCTGACCCAAGGTGGCGTTGGCCTTGGATTACTGGCTTAATACCTGGCAAGGTATTCAAATGATGTTGCGCAATATCACGTGGGACCCCGGTCATGTCTGCGGGTGTCCACGCGAAGATGTCCTGGTTCCTGAAGAGAAGCTGCTTCAGTTGCGCTTTTGTGGTCAATGATAAGGCGTGACCCAATGTGACCTTTTGTTCTGGGTATCTCGCGTTGAGAACCCATTTTTCTGGTTGGTCGTTGGGAGTGGGCCTTGCGACCTTGGTCGGACGTACTTCGTCCGACATCATGACGTCCCTGCGGGCGTAGATTATCGCGACCCCCGATTCGGTTGGGAAACCAACCGCAGAGTGGGGGACCGACGTAATCATATTGAAATCTCCTTGGGATTCTCTCCCGAGGAGTACGTCATATCTGGAGGTGTGAGGTAAAACCATGAAGTTTACCTCTTCTGTCCTTGTGCGGTTTCCGCTGGAAAGACGCACAGGGAAAGTAATTTGGCCTAGGGGAAAGACAGTTTCCCCTGCGAACCCGGTTAACGGGTAATCTACTGCTTGCAACCGATCTTTGTCCTCCTGGTCGAACTGGTTGAAGCATTGTTCGTAGATTATATCAGATGTACTGCCCGGGTCGATGAATAGACGCTCGGTGCAGTAGTGTGCCAGTTGGCCTGAAATGACGACGGCGCGCCTATCGCGCGGTCCGCCTCGGACTTTTGGAAAGACGATTTTCTCGTCTTTCCAGTCACATTCCGGCCTTCTTGCCGCTTTTCGCGGCCTGCCCTTGCCTCCGTGGATCATGTGGGTGGAAGCCACGTGCATGGTTCTCTTCCCGGAGGAGGTACCTTCGCCATGAGGGGTAATGCGCTTGGTGGGTTTTTGCCCACCTGGCAAAAGATGTTGCAGTTTCCCCTCCTTTAAGGCGCGCTCAATCTCCAGTCGGAGACTGATGCAGTTGTTGGTGGTGTGGCCCGAGTCCTTGTGGTACTCACAGTAGAGTGTGAGGTCCTGATTTTTCTTGGACTTCATTGGTTGGGCCGGTCGCAAGAACTGTGGGTCCGCAAGGAGGACCTCACTTGGCGACATGGTGATCTCGGTCCAGTTGCGGTCCCGAGATTCTTTTTTTGACGCCCGACTATCTCGGGCGGGGTTGTAGTTCTTTGGGTCGAACGTGTTGGTTCGCGGGAAGTATGGTTTGGAAATATCGCGATTTCCAACGTCTCGGTTGCGTTTATTGTTACGCTTGGACCCTTGGTGGGATGTTTCGGCTTGGGGCTTTGCCTTTGTCACATGCGGTTCAAGTGACCGCTGTGTCTGAGCGTATGTCTTGACCGCGGTCATGACATCTTCCCATTTTTTGGGCAAGCCCTCCTTGCCAGAGATGGTCATGATCATCTCTCTGTCTTTGACGGCCCGGATGAAGTGGTTTCGTGCCATCTGGTCTGCCACATCACCTATCTCCAGGCACTCTTTATTATATCGGACGACGAATGCTTCGAGCGATTCGTCGTCCCTTCGCCAGATGTTAATGACGTCCAACGAATCTCGTTCGTGGCGTCGCTGCTGGCAAAAATGGGCGAGGAACTTGGTACGCAAGTCCTCGAATGAATCCAGTGATCCCACTAGCAAAGAATCGAACCATGCCCTGGCCAGGCCCGTAAGGGTCTGGGGGAAAAAATTACACCAAGTGGGTTCATCCCACTGGCCGTTGATGCCCGCGCCCATGAAGATGTTCATGTGGTCCTCCGGGTCGGTCGACCCACTGTATTTCCCAACGTTGAATGGGAACTTTGTCGTGGTGACATGGGCGTTGGCAATTCGCGTGCCGAACTTGGAATTTTCGGCCGCTGCCTTTGGCCTGTATGGCTCGTTCGCAGGGCGCTTTGCCGCCCTAAGGTATGTGTTGCGGGGGTGACTGGGAGGAACATAGTTGCGTCCTCCCGGTCTGCTACTGGTGTCATGCGAATCACCGCGGTAGCTATGGTCGTCAGGGTCGGTATGACCGTACCCTTCGGTGTATGGTTGTGGGCCCAATCGGCTCTGAATGCCTGGGCCGTGTCTGGAGGTTGATCGCCTCCTGTCCTCGCCATGGGGGCCAAGGCGGGTATGTACTGGTCCTCTGGTGTGGGACCCGTATGAGGAATCATCCTCGTTGAGGGTGTGGACCGAACAGTAAGACGATCCCCGTTCTTCACGTCGGCTTCTTGAAGCCGGGCGTGAATGTATCCTGCCGTCGTATTGTAAAATACGCTCAACAGGGGTGTGCGGTGCTGGGGGAAGCCCAGCTCGTATATTCGCTTCAGTACAAGCGCGGTTGTATGCTGCGGTCAGCGTGGCTGCCTGCTGCTCGTACCAGGCATGAATGGTCATGCCTTGTGGGATCACAGATGGGAACTGTGATAAGTCATGTCCAAACATAAAGGAGGGGCTCCTTTGTGTGGACGTGCCGATGTGTCCGGGTTGGGAGGTCGAGGCATTGACCCCTACCGGGTTTGGGATTGGAGGATTTTGGTTATCCGCAGTGTTGTTTTGGTGATCAGTCATGATCGTGAGAGAGGAAAAAGGATGGTTTAGAAAATGCTAAGAGTAGCGGTGGGCGCCAATGATGAAACAATGGTTAACCGGGCAGGGTTAACACACTGGTCTCGTCAAGAAGGGTTAATCCTTTCCTCTCGAGGATCGCTGGCTGGATCACCGGTGGTTGATCTCCTGCACAAGGAAACAAGCCGTGACTCGTAACAAGGAGGATGGGGTGGGGGGTGCTCCTTGTTACCACTCTCCGGCGTGAGAATCAGTAGTTTGCTTGGGAAGCAAAGTAAGATAGTAGTAGTAGTGAGAGAGTTGTGAAGAGATACCTCAAACCTGGTTTGGGGTTGGTATTTATAGCCGAGGAGTGAAGGAGGATGATGATGGATGGACTGACGACGTGCTGCACCTTTGCAGGTGTGTCAGGCTTGTCGGTTATGGAGGTTACGCCACGTCAGTCCATTGCTTACGTAGCTCTGACAGGAAACTGCCATTGGTGCCACTTGCACTGTGGTGTCAGTCCCACTTGTTGAATGCATAGGATGCGGTGCAAGCCGCATCGCTACGTGCGGTAACATCTGAAGTTACCGCGTCTCCTACTTGTGATCAAGGAATACGCGAGATGCGGTGCTAGCCGCATCGTCGTCTTGCCTGCATCCCTTGTCGTGACGAAAATGCCCGTATGGAGCGGTGTCAACCGCACCGTTACGTTCATCTCCTTCTGTGCCTAAGGTAAGGCTTTCTTTGTATTGATAGAAGTGTTCGCTGGATGCGGTGCGAGGCCGCATCGCTGTGAATACTTCCGTTTTCATACACCAGATGTGATGCTATGTCGCATCACTCTACCGTTCTCATGTTCCATGTAAGTCCTCCTTCGTTACTAGATAGATTGGATTCAACCCTTGTGCCGACGCGTTCTCGCATGGGCACAAGTAGGTTGTTAGCTAGTGGGGGTTTTGATAAGGGTAATGGTCACTCGCGGTCGATGCTGACGCGAGATCTGGGACCATACCCCTTCACCGGCGACCAAAATCACTTATCTAATGGAACAAAACAACACTAAGGCATTAAGAATTCCAATAGTTGAAACAACACTCCTGCAATTTATGTTCTATCCAAAGAAATGGGGAATGTGTTCATAAATTTATAATTTTTTGATGATAATAATAATGCTAAAAAAAATGTTTACCGTAATAATCTAAATCTTGGATAAAATACTTTAGGAGATTGTATGTGTTAATTTTTTTACCAGTTTTACGCATTTGACCAGTTCTCCATGTGGCTAAGTTTTTTGCTAGCCAGTTTAACATAAACAACACCACTCAAATCAATCCATCCATAATTAAATAGCCAAAATAGCCGCATCTCGCAATGAACCATCCTATAATTTTGTATACACAACTACCATAGCATAACTTTATAACAGTCAAAGTTTTACGTATAAATATTAAGGCCTATAAAAGCACATTGTATAAACTAATATAAGCTAAAAAAAAGGAAAATCTTGATGTGCATATATAGTTGCTATTACTAAGGATAAAAAAATGTGACTCTAGTTTTGTGAAAAGTTTGGATTCAAGATTTTTTAATTGTATAAGAGAAATATCAAAAGGAGAACATTATTTCTGGTTTTTTTTTCTAATCCAGCAGATTCTCATAAGAAAGCAACTAACGTAACTTGAAAAGCACATCCCGGTAACGCAAACTTGAAGCAAATAAGGATAGCTACAAACAAAATATAAGGTAACTAAGAACCATAAAATGCATTTGTGGCTAACTCATTGTTAATCATGTCTCTGTTACTTTAAACAGAAAACAGAGTAAGCAAAAACGGAATTTGAAATTAAGAAATCAAACCGTTTATCAATTTAGGGATTTCAAGATTTAGGCTCACCTATCAACATACCAATTACCGATTTAGGGTTTATCAATTTCAAGAGATCGATTTATGCTTCACCTGTAAAGACATGACCATTGCGATACACACTGGCAAACAGAAATAGGAAGTAGGAAGGACAAAACTCAGCGATTTTTAGGAAAAAGGTTAATCTGGAACACTGTATGAAGCAAGATTGGGAAAAGATAGGGGGAGAACGTGAGATTTTGTGAGAGGCGTGGAGATAGAATACGTGTCGTAGAGTTTAGCAGTCAGTCACTGAGGGTAATATTGTAATTTCGACGGTAACACCGACATTGTTCTTTAAGATATAGATAATTTATATCATCGTGGAAACTTTCAAAGAAAAAATCTTCAAAATCCAATTCTGTACCAAATAGTGAAATACCAAAAAAAAAAAAAAGATATCTATACCGGTTTTTACCAAATACCTAAATCAATAATTTCTAAAACTTGGTAGTGGTAGGCTCAATCGGTGTGATACCAGTATTCGAAAAAAAAAAAATTCTCATCTCTGGATTGGAAATTGGTATGCGACGATAATTTCAAGCCTTATATAAAAATAAAGTAATGTATTAAGAAAATTCACTTCAAACCATTGCTTTGTAATTGTCTTTTTTCGTGTGGAATGATATTGATGGTGCTATATATTATATATTAAAAAAAAGTCCAAAAAACTAAAATTTTATTAGTTTTTTTTAAATGGCAAGATGTAAAATTGTGTGTATTTTTAATCACCTTTAGGTTAAAATAACAATTTAAAAACCAGCATCCTTGACCTCTATTTTATTTTCTAACTCCTAATTGTTATATATATTATTGAAAAGTTGTTACTTGTTAGCTACACTGGAAATTGTATTAATATGTAGGTGACTCACAAACATAATTTTATCTAACCATGTAGAATATGATGTCATTTCATTAATTAATACATATATTAAATGAATAATCTAAATTAATATTGTTATAATTTTCATTACTTCTATATTTATTTAATAAATTATTTTTTTGAGGTAACATCCTTCTTTTATAATTAAAACTAAATTAAAATGAATAATAAATAGAATTAATTCTTATAAAGTCATATGAGTTTAGTATTTGTGTCATGTGTATATTTACTAGAAGTCTGTAAGTAATTGACAAGTTCAATTTAAAACAATCCATGAGATCTTAACTATGATTAATAAATACAAAATTGCGGTAAGATGTAGGTTCAACCTCATTAACACATCATGAGATCCGACTACAATTGATTTCTCAAACAACTTGGATTTTTTCTTTAAAGACAATTGCAAAAAAAAAAAAAAGGAAAGAAAACATATGCTCAAATCACATTAAAAAAAACGGCCTCGCAATGCGGGGAATCAGTTCCAGTTAACTTAATAAATTTAAACTTAAAAATAAACTCTTGGGCAATAGAAGGCGGAATAGAATGGATCATTCTAATGTAATAAAAATAAACATGTTTGGTTATCATGTGGTAATGTCATTGACAAAAATATAACAATTTTCATTCCTCTATAACGTGATGTTTTTTTTTCATTCCTTTAAGGAATGGAGAAAGATATATTATTATTATTATTATTGTTATTGTTATTGTTATTGTTATTGTTATTGTTATTGTTATTGTTATTGTTATTGTTATTGTTAATATTGTTGTTTAAATAACCCACCACCGTCATTCACCTCCTTCGTTACACGCCATCACCACCGCCACCACCCACGGGCGACACCACTACCGACACAGTCGTCGCTGTTACTACTGTTGCCGCCACCCATCGCCGTCGTCACCCACTTTCGCCGCCACCACCACCACCACCACCCACCTCCACCTCCACCCCAACCGTCACCCGTCACCACCCACATCCGCTCTTGTTATCACCCGTCACCACCCACCTCCGCCCCTGTTGTCACCCACCGCCGACACCTCCGCTCACGCCGTCACCCGTCTCCACCCACCACCCCCGCCACAGCCGCCACTCACCCCCACCTCCTCCGTCACCCGCCACCCACCTCCACCGCCGACGTCACCCACCACCATTGTCGTCTCCGCCACCTACCTCCGGCCCAACCACCTGCCTCCGCCTAGCCACCACCCATCGTCGTCGCCACCCACTACCACCACCCCCAACCACCGCTACAACTGCCACCTATCACTACCACCGACTACCGTCACTCACCACTGATTTTATTCTTTCGTCTATTCTTTCCTACCAAACAACACAAAGTAATTATTCATTTCATTCTCACATGGTAACCAAACAAGACATGGAATGGTAATGATCAATTCCATTCCATTCCATTACCTCGTTAATTCCATTCCATCGCCCATTCCATTAAGCCAAACCAAACATTCGGAGAACATGCTAAAATCATAAACTTTTATAGAAAAAAGATCATAATATTTGTATTAATTAATTTTATAACATTAAATAGACAAACCCATATCATAAAAATCTTAACTGTTTCACCCTATAGGCCTAATACTGATAACATAAAATTCCAATAACCCTGATTTTGTAAAAAAATGCCATATCAATTTAGGACCCATATTAAAGATTTAAATGACAGTACTCTGAAACTATATGTCGTATAAATTAATATTGATTACCTAATTATTGTAAAGATGATAAAAAATGAATATAATATTAATTGAAATGGTTAGAAGTATAGAATCAAGCGTAAATGGGTCCAGCCCAAGCTGTTGTATCCTGTGATCCAGTGGACATAAGTTGTTAGTAGGATGGGCCATGACCCACCCAAAAGTAGTTTCCAGCGGTACATTATTAACGATAAACACTCATAAAAATTTTGGGACTGAATCCATTAAAAGGTATGAGACTTGTCCTACAACAGTTGTATAACCAACTACTGTGGGGTTTATAACCCAAATGACACCCACTTCCACTAGGCTAGTCTTTTAGGACCATTTCTACGATTTGGGTTTTAATAAAAAATCAATAAAAGCAAAACTTGCACCATTCTACAAGTTTTTTCCCTTTTTCTATAGCTATAGTTTCACCCATTGAGGGTTCACTGGATTGGGTTGAGATGCAAGAAGAAAATGGTGCAATCAGGGAATTGCATTCGAGAAAAACGGGAACACCGTTCCCTCGAAATTGGTGAAATAGGAATGCTATGGGGAATCAGGACGAGTTTGTTCCCCATTACACAATATATAAAATACATTTTTAACTAATTTATTTTTAGTGCTTTGATTTTTTTGGCAATAACTTTTGTTGGTTAACATTAAAAAAATTTGAATACATAGTTGTTTTTAGTTTTTCATTGACATTTCGATATAAATCTGAATGAAGACGGATTTGTATTCAAAATCGAGCACTCTACCATTTGGGTTTTAATAAAAAATCAATAAAAGCAAAACTTGCACCATTCTACAAGTTTTTTCCCTTTTTCTATAGCTATAGTTTCACCCATTGAGGGTTCACTGGATTGGGTTGAGATGCAAGAAGAAAATGGTGCAATCAAGGAATTGCATTCGAGAAAAACGGGAACATCGTTCCCTCGAAATTGGTGAAATAGGAATGTTATGGGGAATCAGGACGAGTTTGTGCCCCATTACACAATATATAAAATACATTTTTAACTAATTTATTTTTAGTGCTTTGATTTTTTTGGCAATAACTTTCGTTGGTTAACATTAAAAAAATTTGAATACATAGCTGTGTTTAGTTTTTCATTGACATTTCGATATAAATCTGAATGAAGACGAATTTGTATTCAAAATCGAGTATTTTTTGTACCGTACACTATAGCGACTACGAGTGATGTACCGGTACCATGATGCATATGCTTTCTTTCAACGATTCCATCTATCTTGTTGAGGGGTGTGTGGGTAAGTGGTTTCAACTAAGATGGCTTTCTTTCTATAACAAATCATCATGTCATTTGATGTGAATTTCCCACCCATACATCTAACTCTCTTAATGTCTTTTCTGAATTTTGTAAACACTTTCGTGAAAATCCCTTAAACATCTACTAGCCTGATTTTTGGATTTTAGAAGAAATACTAGAGGGCTCTACTATAATAATCAACGATGATTAAAAAATAATTTGCCTTGGTGAGAGGCTATGGGTATTTTCCCCAAATATCACAATGCAACAAATCAAAACATACATTTTTTCTAACAATGCTCGAAAAGGGAAGTGTAGCGTGTTGGCCTAGTAACAAGAATCATACAATATATTAAAAGAAGAGTTAAATGCCATTTTAGTCCCTGTGGTTTGGGTCATTTTGCCAGTTTAGTCCAAGTGTTTCATTTTTAACCTGTGGGTCCAAAAAGGTTTCACAGTTGTCATTTTAGTCCACTGGGTTAACTTCATCCATTTTTTCTGTTAACGAGAAGACCAATTCGGTCATTTTATATGGCTGAATTGCCCTTTTAGTTAACAGAATTACATACAAAATGACCGAATTGGCCTTCTCGTTAACAGAAAAAATGGATGAAGTTAACCAAGTGGACTAAAATGGCAACTGTGAAACCTTTTTGGACCCACAGGTTAAAAATGAAACCTTTGGACTAAACTGACAAAATGACGCAAACCACAAGGACTAAAATGGCATTTAACTCAAACATTCTTAAGAAACTAATCCCATTCAGCTTTTCATCGAAAGTGTGTTCCAACCTTCCTTGATCTTTAAACTTCAAAAACCAATCAACACATGACAACACATTCATCTTTCCCACAATACCTTCCTTTATCTTTAAACTTCAAAAACCCTACAAATAAACCCTCACCATTTCATCTCTTCTTCGATCTATACATTCTTCCGGCAACATTTTCTCCTCCGTCTCCATCGCTGCTAATGGAGAAAAAAATCATCTGTTTCCTCTTCTTCTACATGATGTTTTTCACATGTGTGTTCGCTCACATGGCACCTTCTCTCGCTCCATCTTCACTCAAGCAAGATGAAATCTGCAAAGCCCCGAGGAGTACCAACACTAGTATGCTTTGCTCATAACACATTCTCTTTCTCTAACTATCTTTAAGTTTAATTTACTATCATTTTGGTTTCCATGCATGCTTGCTAATTGCAGGTGATGATGGTTTCTTTACCTTCCAAGAATTCTACCCAATTGAGTGTAGTAGAGACAATTCCTGCACAAGAATATGCTCTCTGTTCAATGAGCCAGAAGACATCATGAGAACATCAGCTTGTGTCGACAACATTTGCATTTGTTGCTACTGGCCGAAGATGTCTTCCACCATGAGCCCGCACTGAAATCATAATCTCTTCACATCCTATATAAGTATTAGGGTTCATTATGTAATTAGTAGATAGATAGTTTAGATTTATTATTAAGTGGCGGTTATGAAGTTGAAGGACCAAAGTTGACAAAGTGGAAGTTGGAAACTTCCATCAATAACCGAATGGGTGTGTCTCCTACACACACCATTTCCGAACCGGTATCAAGGCAACAAGGAAAGGACGCAACTGTTGATCATGCGGACGAGAATCAACACACCTTTTCAAGTTCCAATCACAACCACACATCCAAGAGACATGACTTTTCACGAAGAGACACGTCTATTCACTCGTACCCGTAGGAAACTATAAATAGAGATAGTTAGATTCATTTGTACTAGTTCATTACATTCGAAATCAATTGTATTACTCTTATTCATTCAATAAAGGTTAGTTTATTCGTTCATTGTGATTATTCATTGTTCGTTATCAAGATTCTGGGCAACAGTGGTATCAGAGCCTAGGGCTCAAATTCGTTTCGGGAAGATAATCATCAGGCGGGTGGTTGAATTCCCTGACAATTCTGATCACGCAGGAGGCGTTGATTGGGTTGTTCTTTGTTAAGTTTTAACATCAATCGCATCAAGCGGGTACGATTGTTGTTCGTTTCGTTAATCGTTCATCAGGAGGGTGTTCGATTTTTATCTGATCATCACTGAGGGTGTTCAGAGATTCTGAGTTTTTTATTAATTCAAATCACGGCAAGAGGCTACGATTCGGGTTAAGAAGACGGAAGCAAATCTGAGAAGTTTGTATTCCGGTTTAAAGAAGCAATCGCAAATCTGAGAAGTTTGGGTTGTTTGAAGTTTGCAAAAGACACAAAATCTGAGAAATTTTGTGATATCAAAGCATCAAGAGGGTGTTCATTTGAGAAGTTTAGTCGCAAATCAAGCGGGTTTGGGGCTGATTTTTTTTGGTTTGTATTTAGAGAGTCACGAATCAAGCAGAAAGAAGAAAAAAACGCAGCCAAGAGGGTTGTTAAGAAAAGTCAGAAAACCGTGCGGTGAATCACGATAAGAGAAGTCGGTCGGTTCGCAAATTCCAGGTTCTACGTTCTATTTTTCTGGAATTTATATAAGGTTTAGAAATTGTTTTGATTCCACGTTAGAAAGTTAGTGTGAATTTTTTTGGAATCATAGACTTCGGTTTTAGGAGAAAATCAAAGTTTAGAAAGTGAAAATTGTTGGAAAAGAAATTATGGCGGATTCAGGAGGAGCCTCTCCGTCAAACGCGGTAGTAATTAGAGAGGGTAGTTCGTTCTCCCAGTTTCAGTGTCCTATTTTAAAGTCTACAAATTATACGGTATGGGCAATCCGTATAAAAACCATTTTGAGGGCAAACGGTTTATGGGAAATGATAGAACCAAAAGAAAATACGCAAGCGGATGAAAAGAAGGATATGATGGCGACCGCTTATTTATTTCAAGCACTACCGGAAGATATGATAATACAAGTTGCAAGTTGCAAGAGTGCAAAAGAAATTTGGGATGCATTAAAGACTAGGCACGTCGGTGCAGATCGAGTGCAAAAGGCACGTCTTCAAACGCTCAAAACAGAGTTTGAGATGTTAAAGATGAAGGAGGAAGACACTATCGATTCGTTCACTGCAAGACTAAATAGCATTGTCACGAGGGCAAGTGGTCTTGGATCAACTTTTGATCAACCGACTTTAGTACGGAAACTTCTGAGTTCTGTACCAAAAAGGTTCGTTCAAATTGTTGCAACCATTGAACAATTCGCTGATTTAGAAACAACGACGCTAGACGAGACAATTGGAAGGTTGAAAGCCTATGAAGAAAGGACCGGTTTGGTGGATGAAAACCCGGTATATAATCAAGAGAAACTTATGTATACGCGACGCGGCAAGAACTATGGTCGTGGAAGGCGTTTTGGAAAGAATGGACAAGGAAGGTTCAACTCATCGCAAGGCAAGTGGCGTGATGGAAAGTTCAAACAACAAGAAGAAGAAGATGATGAAGACTCATCATATGATGCTTACAAGAGTAGAAGCAACCAAAGGAAGTTTGGGAAGGATTTAAGCAAGATAAAATGCTACAATTGCCAAAAGTTTGGTCATTATGCCTCAGATTGTCCTGAATCAAACGAAAGAGAAGAAGAAACAAATCTGGTGCAGGAAGACGAGGAACCAACTCTCCTAATGGCAATCAAAGAAGACTACAATGATCTACTTCAACAAGCGCATGATGGCAAGCAAGACATGGAGAAAGATCAAGGTGCAACTTAAGGATGTTCGAGACTAGGGGGGTGAATGAAATCATAATCTCTTCACATCCTATATAAGTATTAGGGTTCATTATGTAATTAGTAGATAGATAGTTTAGATTTATTATTAAGTGGCGGTTATGAAGTTGAAGGACCAAAGTTGACAAAGTGGAAGTTGGAAACTTCCATCAATAACCGAATGGGTGTGTCTCCTACACACACCATTTCCGAACCGGTATCAAGGCAACAAGGAAAGGACGCAACTGTTGATCATGCGGACGAGAATCAACACACCTTTTCAAGTTCCAATCACAACCACACATCCAAGAGACATGACTTTTCACGAAGAGACACGTCTATTCACTCGTACCCGTAGGAAACTATAAATAGAGATAGTTAGATTCATTTGTACTAGTTCATTACATTCGAAATCAATTGTATTACTCTTATTCATTCAATAAAGGTTAGTTTATTCGTTCATTGTGATTATTCATTGTTCGTTATCAAGATTCTGGGCAACACGCACTTAGTTATCATCTTTGTCGTTATGGCTATCCTTGGCGCCATTGACCCTATCTGCCCGACCCAGTCTAGTGAAGTTGATTAGTTTAAGGTTTACTGGTATGGTACTCCTAGATATATAATATAGTTTATTCTCAGCTCCAAATGTTGCTCATTGACTCAAATACTCTACCGCTTTTATTAATTGATCACATATATATTGTAGTTAATATTTACTGTTTTTGTGTATTTATGTACTAGTGCTGTAAACGAGATGAGCCGAACCGAACTATGGTGCGCTCAGGCTTGGCTGGTTTAAAAATCGAATCGAGCCGAGCCGGCACATTTTTCTTAACGATCTGGAAAGTTGGGCTCGGGTTTGGCTCGTCAAAAGCTCAAGCTAGCTCGTGGCTCGTCGAGCCGGCTTGTTTGTTTAAAAAAGTTTATATTTTTTGTATTTTTTTTACACATAATGGTATACACAAAACCAAAAAAACAATAAATAAAACATTATTTAGGCTAATAGAATAGTAATTTTAGGCAAACTATAAATAAAACGAACAAGAAAAGATTATAACTTAACAATCAATATTACTAATTAACACTATAACTTAATGATGTGCGGGTGTAAACACGTCATATTATGTATAGTTTGTGTAGGTTTTACGCATTAGAGTGTGTTTATTCATAGTGATTTGTATACTTATTGGTTGTCGGGTTTTTCAGGCTTAACAGCGCGTAAATGCAGCACAATGACCATTCAAGCTGGAAAACGGGTATTACAAGGCAATACGGAGTGAGGAAGCGGAAATGCTTGAAAACATACTCCCTCGCGCCACGCGAGGGAGTCTATGTAAGGTGTCGTGTGGCGCGACAGGTGGAAGTCAACGAGCAGTCAAACCATGTTTCTTCGCGCCACGCGAGGGAGTCCATGTGAGCTGTAACGTGGCGCGACAGTGGTACAGCGCGGAAAAGTGTGATTTTAACCTAGTTCGAGAAAAAACGTGGAGCATTCACTACACAGCCGCCAGAGGACGTTTTGGAGCACTTTTGGGCAATTACTTTCATCATCTTCGATCTTTGGAAGCAAGTAGGTCATGTTTAATCAATTTCTAGCAAATCTTGAAGAAACGATGACTATGATGCGCGGCTAATTCGCTTGTAACTTCTACTCGGATGAACTTTTGCTTAGTTTTGCATTGAACTTTGTTTACGGAATCTTGTAACTGGTACAGCTTGACCACTCGTGTTGGATTCTTGGTAAACGTTTATTGTGTTTGAATTATTTGTCGTTTATTAAGCGTATTGGCAACTTTCTTGCGTTGTTAGCGAGTTGGTAAATCGGTGGGTAGTTGACACAATCAAACGGGTTATTAGGTTGCATAGTGAATCTTAAAAACTATCCTTGATAACTAATCAGGTTCATTAATCCCGAGGCCATGTCTATGTGGTGTTTTGAATCAGTAAACAGGTTTTGATGTTAAACGGGTAATTGGGATTCTGGGTAGAGGTTACTCTTTCTCGTATTGATTACAACCTTATTAATTAGCTTTCTAGTTTTTATAATCAAATTCACAAAACCCCCATTCTAGTTAATTTAGTTCTTAGTTAAAAACGCGACACTGACCACAAATTCCCCGTGGATACGATACCCTACTTACGCTATCTACGTAGCTTATTTAGGTTTTTGCATGACCCTTACGACAGTCATCAAAATGGCGCCGTTGCCGGGGAATTAGTGCGCTTAGTGTTAGTTTAGTAGTAGTCGTTTCTTTTATTGTTTTTGAAAAAAAAAAAACCATAAAAACCCAAAAATATTTCTTTTTATTTAGTTTTGTCTTGTTCGGTATTACGCTCTGTTTTCTTGTTTACTTGTGTGCAGGTGATCTCTTTTTGCATGCATACTCGGTTTTCAGGAAGATCCTCTCCGCTCTTGTTCGATCCCGAAATTGAAAAGACCGCACGCCAGAATCTGCTTCTTCGTTCAGCTTTGAAAGGAAAAGCAATTCAAGACACCATGAATCCATCAGAAAACCAATCCACTCCACAACAGCAAACACCACAACAAACATCAACTACTGAACTGCCACCAATGCCACCGCCTCCATTCACATCTGAACCACAACAACAGTCTACACCCATTGCACCATCATCAAGCACAACCACCCAACCAACCTCTGCTCCAACTGGAGAATTTCATTTTATTGGTGGACCACTCTATTCTCTAGAAAGCCGATTACCACAGCCCGATCCTTTACGGACCGTGAATCAACCAAACCTGGTGCCACACCCGAACCGGTCGGGTGCTATGTTTGAGCAAGTGGATCATAGGGCAAGAACAGAGACATGGGATGATGGATACGGAGACGATGAATGGGGGATAAACGATGGGTATATGGGATATCCAGCTGGGTACCAAAATCAGCCAGTTAATCGCAATCAACCGATGTATCAGCAACCAAGACAGCCACGGGGAGTAGATGCTTATCAGACCCCGCCACAGGTTCATAGGGCACCGGTTGCACCTCGACAAAGACAAAGAGATCCTCGTTTCCCGGATCCGAATATTCGAGGGGTTGAGAGCCACTTCAGGCCACATATTGCTGAGCATGCATCACCGATAGTGATGCCAGTCGCACCGGGTAATGTAGAACGTTCGTTTGAAGCAAAACCACATATTCTGAACATGCTACCTACCTTTCACGGGAAAGGTAATGAAGAGCCATATGCACACATAGCAGATTTTGAGGCAGTTTGTGGTATGATTGCGGGACACGGTTTCACTCCAGATCAGGTTAAGTTGGTATTGTTTCAGTTTTCATTAAAGGATGCTGCGAGGGATTGGTTTACATCGTTGCCATATGCTAGCATTTATACATGGCAAGAGCTGCAACAACAATTTTTGGATGAGTACTATACCCCGCAAAGAACTAAAACGGGGAGATTAGCAATCAGAGAGTTCCAACAATTACCGGGTGAGCTTCTTTACGAGGCTTGGAAACGGTTCAATCAATTGATCCGTAATTGTCCTCACCACGGTATTCAAAGATGGGAGTTGATCACTGCATTCCACGATGGGATTTCCAATGAGGATAGACGGGATATTAAGGCTATCACTGGGGGTACATTTTTGAAAAATCATGTGGATGTAGATTGGGATTATTTGGATATTGTTGCAGCAGATTCGAAGAGGCAGGCACAGTCGGATAGGAATAAAAAGTATCCAATTGTGGCACCATCAAGTACAGGAGCCTCTAATGCAAGGGTTGCTCAGTTAGAGAGAGAAAAGGAGGCATTGGAACGCCAGTTAGTGAAATTTCGAGGTTTGGGAGAACGGGATGCAGTGCATGCGACGCAAACCTACCCGGTTTGTGATTCGTGTGGAAATTTGGGACATACGGTGGATGCATGTCCGGGTCAGTTTGTAGCGGCTGAGGAGGACGTGAACATGGTTTATGGAGAGCAAAGGAATTATGATATGAATTCAAACACATATCATCCAGGTTTGCGTAATCATCCAAATTTTCGGTATAGTAATACTAATCAATTGAATCCTCATTTTCAGGTACCGAATCAAGGAAGCCAGCCGTACCAGAACCGTCAATCGAATTATAATCAGAATTACCCTCAAGGAAATTACAACAAGGGCAACCAAAGAAGTTATCAACAACAGCAGGAGCAAAGCAAGGCAAATACTTCAAACGAGGAGGTTTCCAATCGGGAGATTATGGAAATGTTGAAACAAATGAAAAAAGACCAAGAAGTGCAAGCTAAATCCCATCAAGCATTGGAAAAGCAAGTCGGTCAACTGGCGACCGAGATGGCACAAGGGAGAAAAGATTCGAGTCGATTACCTAGTGATACCACGAAGAATCCACAGCATCAAGGGAGTTCGTCTAACGCCAGAGTTAATCAGGTAAGTATTCTTCGTTCTGGGAAAGTTTATGATAATCAGGTTGGGACTCCTCCACAGTTTGTTGAAGGTGTGGTGGAAGAGGTTGATGAGGAAAACGAGTCCGACGCGGAACCGGAACCTATTAGCCCTAAAAAGAATAAAAAAGAAAATCTTGAAAATAATAGGGTGATAGATACTGAAACGGGTGATAAAAAGGAGAAAGGTATGGAGGGTGATACCGTACCATTTCCTAAGGCTTTAATTAATCCCGAAACAAAAGTTGTTAATAAACGGGGCCCACAACAGGATGAGATGTGGGAAGTTTTTAAACAAGTGAAAATTAATCTCCCGTTATTAGACACGATCAAGCAGGTTCCGGCGTATGCAAAATATTTGAAAGAGCTTTGCACCCAAAAACGGCACAACAAATTTCCGAAAAAGATAGCTTTAACCGAAAAAGTTAGTGCCGTTTTATCGGGCGATCTTCCACCAAAGCTCCGAGATCCAGGTGCTCCTCTAATCCCCATTCAAGTGGGTGAATTTAAGATGAGTCGAGCCTTGCTGGATTTGGGAGCAAGTGTTAGCATCTTACCAGGAAGTTTATACGATCAATACGACTTCGGACCATTGAAACAAGCCGACACCACCGTGGTGTTGGCCGACTTGACGTTAAAACTACCCCGGGGGATCTTACGTGATGTCATTGTCAAAGTTGACGAGTTTTATTACCCAGTTGACTTCTTGGTTTTAGACTATGTGCAAATTGAAAATACTAAACAACCTAATGTCATACTTGGTAGACCATTTTTAGCAACCGCTAATGCACTAATCGATTGTAGAAATGGTACGGTTGACATCACGTTTGGAAATCGTAAGGTCCGATTAAATGCTTTTGCCCGTGCATCTGATTCTCTAGTCAATGATGAATGCTTTATGGCGGACATTATTGACGGGTGTTATCCTCACGAAAGTGGGGAATGCACTAGAGAGACGTGTTTTGTTTGTGACAGGGAGTTGGCAGAAATAGAGGTGGAATTGGAATATGCGGAAGAAGAGTTGGAGGTGATGGCTGCTACGGAATTGAAGCCGACTTGGACACATCAAGTCGAGAATTTACCGGATCATATTGACACTCAATTGAAGCCATCACTTGAGTCACCTCCACAAGTCGAGTTGAAGACATTACCAAAGCATTTGAAGTATGCTTTTGTGGGCGACAACAACACCTTACCGGTAATTATTGCTTCCAATTTGTCACTTGAACAGGAAAAAGCTTTGATGGAAGTGTTGATAGCCAACCGGGCTGCAATTAGGTGGACAATCGCTGATCTAAAGGGGATTAGTCCATCCATTGTTATGCACAAGATCATCACGGAGGAGGGAGCAAAACCGGCTCGAGATGCTCAACGAAGACTGAGCCCAAACATGCGGGAAATTGTGAAAAAGGAAGTTTTAAAGTGGCTGGATGCAGGGATCATCTATCCCATATCGGACAGTACTTGGGTGAGTCCGACACAGACGGTGCCTAAAAAGGCAGGCATCCAGATTGTTACAGGTGAAGACGGTAAGGAAGTGGCCACCCGGCCGGTAACCGGGTGGAGAATTTGCATAGATTATAGAAAGTTGAATGCTGCAACTTCAAAGGATCACTTCCCACTTCCTTTTATTGATCAGATTGTGGAAAAGCTCGCAGGTTGTAACACCTCGAAATTTTGTGTCCAATGATGTGTTAACACGTGTCATTTGATTACACGTGGCATCTATAATAAATAAAGGACTAATTTTGACAAACCTTGAAAATATATAAATTCGAGGGTTATAAATGTCAACAAGGGTAAATATACTGTATAGTATCCCTAAAATAATGCTTAAACCTTCAAACGAATAAATTATAGATCGTACAAATATAAAACGCGGAAGAAAGTGGGAGATTACAAACTACAGGGGTTAACTGTGTCAACATGTTTAATAATACCTCTGAGTGACCCTTTAACGTTCCAAAGACTTTGTAACGGTATTATACCCTCACTAAAATAATATATATGAATTTCGCGAAGTTTCGATATGAAACAAGAAAGTTACGATCGAATTCGTAGAAGAAGGGTTAAAAGCGTCAACAGGGAAAGTTAAGGCTTTCCAATATAATTAATAAATAAACCGGGGACTTAATAATGCGGGTGATTAACACGAGGCCCCTATCGGTAAATAACCGAGGGCCAAACCGCAAAGTTACCCCTTCAAAACCGAAAGGTCAGGCGAATCATTACGAAAGATTTCGTTATTAATGGCCAGATTCTGTAATAATTACAAAAAGATTTAAAAATTCAGAAAATATAACCTTAGGCGACCCGCGTAAGGTTTCAACATAAGTTGAGGCGGGCCGCGAGCCTCCTCTATTTCGCGTCTGATTTTTGAACTTTAGGCGACCCGCGTTAAAATGGCATGGAACTCCCATGCGGGCCGCGTAAAGTGCCCAGATGCAGAAACCTTGTAACTACTTGGCTTTTGGCACCTTTGAACGATCATTTGATCAATTATGGCAGCATGGGTGCCCCCTACACGACCCATACATCTCTAGGACACATGCCACTGATCCACATTCATCCCTAGCATGAGTTGTAATGATCTTGGAGCTTGTTCTTGGCTATAAATAGCACCTTAGTGCTCATAACCTTCATCACACTCAAAACACACTATCTGATCATTCTAAGGAGCTCTCTAGCTTTTCTTCTGCTCTATAGTCAAGAACACAACCTCTGTAAGTGATCTCACCCTTTGTGGTGTCACATTTCCATAGTTATAGCCTATAAACGCAACCGTCGTAACTAACGGTTGTCATTGCAATATCTTGCAAACGATTCAGTCTTATGACGAATCAAAAATGGTTATGAGTTGGTATTTATGTGGGTATTAAACCTCTAAAATGGTTCCCCCTGATCACCACTCTAACTATGTCAAATATCGAGTCAAACGCGCGGTTAAAAAGTCAACAGAAAGCTATTTTAGCGATTTAAGCATAATCTGTAATATATATGTTATGGAACCTGTTTTGATAATCATAAAACATGATAATAAGTATATAAACATGTTTGCGCTCGTTTGAATCGATCATTTACCATATAGAACCGGTTCGGAGCCGAATGTCGCAAAAGTTTGACTTTTGCTTTGACTTCAGTTCTGACCCGTTTTAGTGAGGTATAAATATACCTTAGGACTCTCTTAGGACCAGGTCACATGTTGGTATACGCCTCTGTGGTCGGTTCATGAGTTATCCGAGTCTTTTACGTATTTCCATCATTCGCCTAAAAGTTGACCGTAACGACCTTTTAAAATTAAAACGGGTATTTCGGACACGTGAACGGACCAAAACCTTGCTTATTAAATTATAAGCATGCCCCTGAAGTTTCACGTCAATCCGAGGTCTAGAATGAGAGTTATGCTAAAAGGCGCACTTTTAAGAAAGTTTTGTAATTAACGGCGCAATTTGCATAACGCTCATCTAACCCAAGTTTTCGTCACCAAGACTTTTACCCACTGTGGTAAAATAATATTTTGGGAATTTTAAAGATTTTTAATAATTTTTACCTTGCTCATAACCTGCGGTTATGGCTACGGTTCGGTAATTACCGAATATGCCCTTTTTGGCCAAAACGGGAGTTCTACAAGGTCTTTTGACCCGATTCCAGTTGCCACTGGTTTTAAATAATAAATAAAGTATTTTAAACTTTATAAACTGTTCGGGAAACTCAGATTTCCTGTAGAACTCGAAAATCCCTTTTAAAGTCTTTAAAATGACCGAAAAGCCCCTACGGGGCATAATATAAACTTAAACTCGTTACGGGCATTACGGAAGGTATCCTACTGATACCAGAATACTTTTAAGGCATATTGACTTAGGAAATAAGCGTAGGACTCTTATGGTTAACCGTTTCGCCTATTTGCGCACACGGTACGGCCCACGGAACTAGTTTTCGTGCAATAGCCGATATGGGTCAAATTATATTATTTGAACCCCAAAATCCAGAGTATGAACTATAAACCCATATAAAACAAGTCACTGAACTTGTTGGGTCCAAATCATACTCCATTCTCGGTTTTCGCCTTTCCATGCGAATTAACCATATCTATATATCGGAATCAACCGGTTTAAGCTACGGCTAATACAAGGACCGTTAGGATTCTAAGAGGTTAATTAAAACCTTCGTTCCAGATTAGGAGCCCCAGTAAAAGCTATCGGTGACTTGATCTAAATTAAGGATTAATACTTGCAAAGGTAAATACTTTTGACTTATTTCCCCTATATGGGCTTGGGTTACGGTATATTAATACCGCTTGATTGAGCACTATATTCGTCCATCGCTTAGGTGGATAACTAAATAATATGATCGGCTCATTTAAACAGTTTTGTTGCTTATAAGCCTTTGGGGGGTTTAATGACCGTTGTCCCGGATATCCTTGGCATCATTTTACGAAATGGCCACGACCATCGACATCCCGGTGTAGGCGTACACCCGGTATAAAGTGTCGACATTAAAACTAAAAGACGTAGCCGTTGGTTTCTGTACTACGGTTTTACGCAAACGTGGTGTGTCTATAAATCTTTAACCCGGCACGACCCGGGCTACTGAACGCATAAAAGAACATGTAAAACGTTCACAAGATCATTATGAATTTTCCCAAGTTATAAAAGAGTTTGTGCCTTGTGCATTCAAATCAATTTTAATAAACATTTTCAAATGTGTCAGTTGAATGTATTTACCAGTGTAAACTGACGTATTTTCCCCAAAAAGATTAAGTGCAGGTACCTAAACGTAATTGGCTGGTATTAGCTCCCTAGCGTCGGGATAAGCCTCGCAAGCTTGATTGCAGTATCTAATGGAACAATACTTTATCTTTATTTTCGATCCGCTGTGGATATTCAACTCTGTGATACATTATGATATTACATTCAGAGGTTGAAATTTATATATTTATCTTATGCTTCCGCTGTGCATTATATAATTGTGTGGTTTGACTATATTGTTGCCAACATCGTCACGGTAATCCCCCACCGGGCCCACCGGTGAGACACGTGAAAATCGGGGTGTGACAGGTTGGTATCAGAGCCAACATTGAGTGAATTAAACACTACCCTATTGTGTTTAATCTCAATGACACAATTGCACATACTTGAGTCTAGACAAGAACTTAGGACAAACTCGGATTAATACTCCTTTTTGTCTTTATTTTCGATTTGATTTTTAATAAGTTTTGGAGCAGGAAAATGCCACCTGTTATATTCCGAGGAAGAGGAAGGGGACGAAGAGGCCGAGGAGAAATCGTGACACATCACGATCAAGAAGCTGGACCATCTGGTACAAGACATCCTTCGATGACAAGGAGCGAAGAGCCACAACGACGAAGAGATCTTTATGAACCAGCGAGGCATTCCACTTCGCACAGCTCGACGCCATCCTACCGGCACTCCTTTGGGCCAGATTCAGAAAATAATCCCAACAACCCACAACCTTCCTTCATACCTCTACAACGTTCGGTTTCGCACCGAAACTACGACGACCCTAGTCCATACTACGTAGCTCAGTTTAATCCGGCTGACTACATACAGGAACCTTCAGGTTTTGTTCCACTAGGGCCACAAGACCATTTTTCTGAAGATCCCATGGAGGAAGATGAGGATCCAACTGAACCAGCTCGTGGTACGCCCACGCATCCGATAGAAGTATCTGATGGATCTTCATATCATGGTCCGCAGTATCAAGGCCCAGATAGCTTTATGGCCTTGTTTGACCGACATGAGTGGTACAACACACCATCTCATCAGACATCGCAACCGAGACATCCACAGGATCCCTCTGAGGATTCACGCTTTGAGGCAGTTACGCCACCACCTCCGCCACCGGCACAACCAGTAATACCTGATCCGCCGAGGCGTAGGAGGACCAATGCTCGTATGTCTACACGAGGAGGAGGGGGTAACCACTTCAGCACTCCTCGACATTCTAGTAGTAGCCACTATCCGCCACTACATGAAGAAGGACCTTCAAGTCCTATACAAGAAGCGAACTCCGCACCTACTGCACGAAATTCGCCACCATTTGGGTATGACCAACCCATACCAGCTTACACAGGTCCAACGGCTTACAACCCGTTTGAACCGTCACAAGCACAATACAACTACGGCTATGAGCGCGACCCATATGTGGTGTCGGCTAGATATAATGCGCGCTACCCTGACGGAGCACATGGAAACATGGGACCACCGGACTACTCAGCTCATGGGTATCCAATACCTCCCAGACCTCCAGTTCCGCATCAAGCGCCACAACCACGATTCTCTCCTCCTGAACAGGAAGAAATACTCCATCGACTAGATCGTGTGGAGAGAGAGTTCGAGGAAGAAAAGAAAAGCCACCGAGGATTTCTCAAGGGCTTGGCAAATCTACTAAAGGGCAAAAAGAAGAAACGTGACCACTAGCCTTAATAGTAGTACTACTGAAATTTCTACTTTGAAATAAGTCCCTGCGTGGACAACTTATCGTATTTCAGTCCCTACGTGGACTTATCTTTAGTCCTTGCATGGACACCTATCTTATATTAGTCCCTGCGTGGACTTGTCACTTATTTTAAAACCTCTATGGAGGTATGTATTATTTGAAAGACCCGTTTAGGGCAATATGTAATTGTATTTGAAATTTCAGAATGTATGTTATGAGTTTTGTTTTAATATATATAAAAATAAATCAAAACCATTCCTTTTATATTGATCTGCCTAATAAAGAATCTTAAGGGGGTGAAACCTAGCTTGGGGTCTTTTAAGATCAGTCAAGATGGTACGACCTAGCTGAAAAGATTCTGATTCCTTGTTAACCTCTGTACGCATGTTAACATTCATGGCAGATGTGATTCGTTATAATCACGCACGTCATTCTTATACAATAATCCTTTGAGGATTTCAAAACCCAACTAAATGATATATAGATCGTGGGTTAAATCACCAATGAAGGTGGTCAATATTATAAAGACATCCATTTAGCGATGCAATGCCTACGGGCCAGTACTATAAAGACATCCATTTAGCGATGCAATGCCTACGGGCCAATATTATAAAGACATCCATTTAGCGATGCAATGCCTACGGGCCAGTACTATAAAGACATCCATTTAGCGATGCAATGCCTACGGGCCAATATTATAAAGACATCCATTTAGTGATGCAATGCCTACGGGCCAGTATTATAAAGACATCCATTAGGGATGCAGTGCCTACGGGCCAAAATTACCAAAACATCCATTAGTGATGTAGTGCCTACGGGCCAACCATATTAAGACACCCATTAGAGGTGTAGTGCCTATGGGCCATAATAATTGTCTTATAAAGACAAAAGGCAGTAGTAGTCTATGACTCTCTGCCAGGAAGAGATATAAGAACCACGGTTCAAATCTCTATGCCTCTGATTCTATGAAATCTCGGCTAATATTATAAAACATCATCATGATTAGGCTTCATGCCACCAATACTATTTATATAGTTAAAATAGGATATATTCAAATCCTAATATTTAAAGAGTTAATAGGTTAACCGAATATGGTCTCTGTACCATGGTTGACAAATTGTCATAAAAGACAATCACATAATAATCTCCTAAATTAAAATTTTGTTATCTTCTGTAACAGATTCAAGTTACAAATGGCGGATCCCAATGGTGAGAACAGCCACACGAATGAAGATGACTATGACAATGCGTCAGTTCATTTGACAGGCGCACAGCTAAAGGCTCTGATCGACAATGCTGTCCAGGCAGCGATTGATCGTCAAAATACTGAGTCTCAAGGCAGATCTGTGTCAAAACCACCCTCTAAACCAAAGACACACTCCAAACCACCCTCTGAACCCAAGAAAGATGACGACAAGCATTCGTCTACTGAGCACAGCGTTCATCGCGATAGAGAATATACTGATGCGTCCAGTGCTAAGGGTTGCACCTACAAATACTTTGTATCATGTAAGCCCCGTGAATTTACAGGGGAGAAAGGTGCGGTTGACTGTATCACCTGGCTGGACGAGATGGACACGATTGTGGACATCAGCGGGTGCGCTGAGAGGGATGTGGTTAAGTTTGTGTCCCAGTCATTCAAGGGCGAGGCCCTGGCGTGGTGGAGAGCTCTGGTGCAGGCTTCAGGTAAGTCTGCCTTGTACAAAATGTCATGGGGGGAGTTTATTACCCTCATAAAAGAAAACTACTGCCCTCAGCACGAGGTTGAGAAGATTGAGGCGGATTTTGTCTCACTGGTGATGACAAACCTGGATTGTCAAGCTTATCTGACAAGCTTTAACACTATGTCACGCCTGGTGCCATATCTTGTGACACCAGAACCACGAAGAATTGCCCGATTCATTGGGGGCTTAGAGCCGGCGATCAAGGCCAGCGTAAAGGCTTCTAGGCCAACGACCTTCAGGTCAGTTACTGACCTCTCCTTGTCTCTTACACTTGACGCTGTCCGTCTGAGGGCACAAAGGAGCAAGGAGGCTGAAAAGCGAAAGCGTGAGGATGATACCTCACGAAAGTCCGGTAAAAAGCACCGTGGAAATGGTGAGGGCAAGAAAGGGTCGGAGGCAAGGAAGGAGGGGCAATCTGATGGAAGACCTTACTGCAAGGTCTGTAAGAAACCTCACTCCGGGAAGTGTAGGTTTGCGTCTGGTTCACAGTCGCAACAAAAGACTCCATCCTGTGGACTATGCAAGTCCAAGGACCATAAGACGGTGGAGTGTAAAAAGATAAAGGACGCAACCTGCTTTAATTGCAATGAAAAGGGGCACATAAAGAGTAATTGCCCGAAGTATGCCAAGAAGGCGGAAGAGACGAAGAAATCAAATGCGAGAATTTTTCGTTTGGATGCAAAGGAAGCGGTCAAGGACGACACTGTGCTTACAGGTACTTTTCTCGTAAATAATATATTTGCAAGAGTACTGTTCGATTCTGGCGCTGATAAGTCCTTTGTAGACCAGAAATTTTGCCAACTACTAAATATGCCAATCAAAACCCTTGACGTGAAATACGAAGTAGAGTTAGCAGACGGCACGATAGAAACCGTCTCTACCATTCTAGAAGAATGTGAAATATCCATTAGGAACCATTCTTTTCCTTTATCTCTACTTCCTTTCAAACTTGCGGGTTTTGACATCGTGCTAGGCATGGACTGGTTATCCCATAACCAGGCCCAAATCATTTGCGGCAAAAGGCAAATAGTCTTAAAGACTCCGAGTGGTGAATCTCTTACCATTCGAGGGGATACGCACTACGGATTGCCCGAAGACGTATCTATGCTGAAAGCTTCAAGGTGTTTGAACAGAGGCTGTGTAATTTACATGGCTCAGGTGATAATTGAAGAACCAAAGCCGAAGATCGAGGATCTTCCTGTCATTTCTGAATACCCCGAGGTTTTTCCTGAAGAACTACCTGGTTTGCCACCAGATAGACAAGTGGAGTTCAGAATTGACATCATTCCTGGAGCAGCTCCGATAGCAAGAGCACCTTACAGACTAGCGCCAACGGAAATGAAAGAACTAAGGACCCAGTTGGATGAACTGCTGGCAAAAGGTTTTATCAGACCTAGTTCATCTCCCTGGGGAGCTCCTGTCCTGTTTGTAAAGAAGAAGGACGGATCAATGCGGTTGTGCATTGATTACCGTGAGCTGAACAAAGTCACCATAAAGAATAGATATCCTTTACCAAGGATCGATGATCTGTTCGATCAACTGCAAGGAGCAAGCTACTTCTCCAAGATCGACTTAAGGTCGGGTTATCATCAACTAAGGGTCAGAGATGAAGATGTACACAAGACTGCATTTAGGACTCGCTATGGTCATTACGAGTTCCTAGTGATGCCTTTTGGGCTCACAAATGCACCGGCTGCGTTCATGGATCTCATGAATCGCGTGTGCAAGCCGTATTTAGATAAATTCGTCATAGTCTTCATAGACGATATCCTGATCTATTCTAAAAGCCAAGATGACCACGAGAAGCATCTCCGTTGCATTCTCGAATTACTACAACGTGAGAAACTCTACGCCAAATTCTCGAAATGTGAGTTCTGGCTAAGAGAAGTTCAGTTTTTAGGACACGTTGTGAGTGAGCGTGGTATCCAAGTGGATCCCGCTAAGGTAGAGGCGGTCATGAACTGGCAAGAGCCAAAGACGCCTACCGAGATTCGTAGCTTCCTGGGTTTAGCAGGATACTACAGAAGATTTATTGAAAATTTTTCAAGGATTGCTGCGCCCTTGACTTCCTTGACCAAGAAGAAAGAAAAGTACATTTGGGGCCCGAAGCAGCAAGAGTCCTTTGAGATACTGAAGCAGAAGCTAAGCAACGCACCTGTGTTGACCTTACCAGAGGGTACAGATGAATTCGTAGTTTACTGCAATGCATCACACACAGGCATGGGGTGTGTTCTTATGCAAAAGGGCAAGGTGATTGCCTATGCTTCAAGGCAATTAAAGGTGCATGAAAAGAATTACACCACCCATGACTTGGAGTTGGGTGCCGTTGTATTTGCACTTAAGTTGTGGAGGCACTACCTTTATGGCATTAAATTTGTGGTTTATTCTGATCACAAAAGCCTCCAGCACCTGTTCAACCAGAAAGAGTTGAACATGAGACAGCGCCGTTGGATGGAAACCCTGAATGATTATGACTGCGAAATCAGGTACCATCCCGGCAAGGCGAATGTAGTCGCCGATGCATTGAGCAGGAAAGAAAGGGTAAAACCCATTCGAATCAATGCCAAGAGCATTGAAGTTAGAAATAATTTAATTGAAAGGATTTTGGCTGCACAGCGAGAGGCTGTGTTGGAAGCTAATTATCCTAATGAAAAGCTGGGAGTAACTGAGGAGCAGTTGACTCTTAGCAAGGATGGAATTCTTAGGCTGAATGGACGTATATGGGTTCCGATTTATGGGGGACTACGAGATGTTGTTCTCCAGGAAGCCCATAGTTCCAAATACTCAGTCCATCCTGGTGCTGACAAAATGTACCAAGACTTAAAGGCAAATTATTGGTGGATAGGCTTGAAAAAGTCTGTAGCCGCCCATGTAGCAAAGTGCTTGACTTGTGCTCAAGTCAAAGCCGAGCACCAAAAGCCGTCTGGCTTGCTACAACAGCCTGAACTTCCCGAGTGGAAGTGGGAATGCGTAACTATGGACTTCATAACCAAGTTACCCAAGACCAGGAAGGGAAACGATACAATATGGGTCATAGTCGATAGGCTGACTAAATCAGCACATTTTCTACCCATCAAGGAGACGTATAGCTCCGATATGCTAGCCCAACTATATGTTGATAAGATTGTAGCCTTACACGGCATACCTGTGTCTATTATCTCCGACAGGGATACCAGATACACGTCACACTTCTGGAAGAGTTTCCAGCAATCTTTGGGCACGCGTTTGAACTTTAGTACGGCTTACCATCCACAGACGGACGGTCAAAGTGAGCGTACTATCCAAACGCTAGAAGACATGCTTCGTGCATGTGCGATCGATCTAGGTGGTAACTGGGATAAGAACCTACCCCTGATCGAATTCTCCTACAATAATAGCTACCACACCAGCATAAAGGCTGCGCCATTTGAGGCATTATATGGTAGGAGATGTAGATCGCCTGTTTGTTGGGCGGAAGTAGGAGAGGTCCAATTATCGGGACCAGAGATTGTTTTCCAGACGACGGACAAGATTGTCCAGATCCGGGAACGTCTCAAGGCTGCCCGCGATAGGCAGAAGAGCTACGCTGATCCAAAGCGTAAGGATTTTCACTTCGAAGTAGGTGAAAAGGTATTACTTAAGGTGTCACCCTGGAAGGGGGTGATGCGTTTCGGCAAGAAGGGCAAGCTGAGTCCAAGATACATAGGGCCTTTTGAGGTCATTGAACGAGTCGGATCAGTTGCCTATAAACTGAACTTGCCTGAAGAGCTCAATGGAATTCACAATGTGTTCCACATCTGCAATCTCAAAAAGTGCTTCGCCAACGAGTCGTTGGTGATTCCACACACAGATGTGCATATAGATGAGAGCTTAAAGTTTATAGAAAAACCCTTGTCGATTGAAGATCGACAGGTGAAGAAGCTTCGCAGAAAGCACGTACCGATTGTAAAGGTCAAATGGGATGCTCGTAGAGGTCCCGAATATACGTGGGAAGTCGAAGCTACAATGAAAGAAAAATACCCCTATTTATTTGAGTAAATCTCGGGTCGAGATTTATTTTAAGGGGGTGAGGATGTAACACCTCGAAATTTTGTGTCCAATGATGTGTTAACACGTGTCATTTGATTACACGTGGCATCTATAATAAATAAAGGACTAATTTTGACAAACCTTGAAAATATATAAATTCGAGGGTTATAAATGTCAACAAGGGTAAATATACTGTATAGTATCCCTAAAATAATGCTTAAACCTTCAAACGAATAAATTATAGATCGTACAAATATAAAACGCGGAAGAAAGTGGGAGATTACAAACTACAGGGGTTAACTGTGTCAACATGTTTAATAATACCTCTGAGTGACCCTTTAACGTTCCAAAGACTTTGTAACGGTATTATACCCTCACTAAAATAATATATATGAATTTCGCGAAGTTTCGATATGAAACAAGAAAGTTACGATCGAATTCGTAGAAGAAGGGTTAAAAGCGTCAACAGGGAAAGTTAAGGCTTTCCAATATAATTAATAAATAAACCGGGGACTTAATAATGCGGGTGATTAACACGAGGCCCCTATCGGTAAATAACCGAGGGCCAAACCGCAAAGTTACCCCTTCAAAACCGAAAGGTCAGGCGAATCATTACGAAAGATTTCGTTATTAATGGCCAGATTCTGTAATAATTACAAAAAGATTTAAAAATTCAGAAAATATAACCTTAGGCGACCCGCGTAAGGTTTCAACATAAGTTGAGGCGGGCCGCGAGCCTCCTCTATTTCGCGTCTGATTTTTGAACTTTAGGCGACCCGCGTTAAAATGGCATGGAACTCCCATGCGGGCCGCGTAAAGTGCCCAGATGCAGAAACCTTGTAACTACTTGGCTTTTGGCACCTTTGAACGATCATTTGATCAATTATGGCAGCATGGGTGCCCCCTACACGACCCATACATCTCTAGGACACATGCCACTGATCCACATTCATCCCTAGCATGAGTTGTAATGATCTTGGAGCTTGTTCTTGGCTATAAATAGCACCTTAGTGCTCATAACCTTCATCACACTCAAAACACACTATCTGATCATTCTAAGGAGCTCTCTAGCTTTTCTTCTGCTCTATAGTCAAGAACACAACCTCTGTAAGTGATCTCACCCTTTGTGGTGTCACATTTCCATAGTTATAGCCTATAAACGCAACCGTCGTAACTAACGGTTGTCATTGCAATATCTTGCAAACGATTCAGTCTTATGACGAATCAAAAATGGTTATGAGTTGGTATTTATGTGGGTATTAAACCTCTAAAATGGTTCCCCCTGATCACCACTCTAACTATGTCAAATATCGAGTCAAACGCGCGGTTAAAAAGTCAACAGAAAGCTATTTTAGCGATTTAAGCATAATCTGTAATATATATGTTATGGAACCTGTTTTGATAATCATAAAACATGATAATAAGTATATAAACATGTTTGCGCTCGTTTGAATCGATCATTTACCATATAGAACCGGTTCGGAGCCGAATGTCGCAAAAGTTTGACTTTTGCTTTGACTTCAGTTCTGACCCGTTTTAGTGAGGTATAAATATACCTTAGGACTCTCTTAGGACCAGGTCACATGTTGGTATACGCCTCTGTGGTCGGTTCATGAGTTATCCGAGTCTTTTACGTATTTCCATCATTCGCCTAAAAGTTGACCGTAACGACCTTTTAAAATTAAAACGGGTATTTCGGACACGTGAACGGACCAAAACCTTGCTTATTAAATTATAAGCATGCCCCTGAAGTTTCACGTCAATCCGAGGTCTAGAATGAGAGTTATGCTAAAAGGCGCACTTTTAAGAAAGTTTTGTAATTAACGGCGCAATTTGCATAACGCTCATCTAACCCAAGTTTTCGTCACCAAGACTTTTACCCACTGTGGTAAAATAATATTTTGGGAATTTTAAAGATTTTTAATAATTTTTACCTTGCTCATAACCTGCGGTTATGGCTACGGTTCGGTAATTACCGAATATGCCCTTTTTGGCCAAAACGGGAGTTCTACAAGGTCTTTTGACCCGATTCCAGTTGCCACTGGTTTTAAATAATAAATAAAGTATTTTAAACTTTATAAACTGTTCGGGAAACTCAGATTTCCTGTAGAACTCGAAAATCCCTTTTAAAGTCTTTAAAATGACCGAAAAGCCCCTACGGGGCATAATATAAACTTAAACTCGTTACGGGCATTACGGAAGGTATCCTACTGATACCAGAATACTTTTAAGGCATATTGACTTAGGAAATAAGCGTAGGACTCTTATGGTTAACCGTTTCGCCTATTTGCGCACACGGTACGGCCCACGGAACTAGTTTTCGTGCAATAGCCGATATGGGTCAAATTATATTATTTGAACCCCAAAATCCAGAGTATGAACTATAAACCCATATAAAACAAGTCACTGAACTTGTTGGGTCCAAATCATACTCCATTCTCGGTTTTCGCCTTTCCATGCGAATTAACCATATCTATATATCGGAATCAACCGGTTTAAGCTACGGCTAATACAAGGACCGTTAGGATTCTAAGAGGTTAATTAAAACCTTCGTTCCAGATTAGGAGCCCCAGTAAAAGCTATCGGTGACTTGATCTAAATTAAGGATTAATACTTGCAAAGGTAAATACTTTTGACTTATTTCCCCTATATGGGCTTGGGTTACGGTATATTAATACCGCTTGATTGAGCACTATATTCGTCCATCGCTTAGGTGGATAACTAAATAATATGATCGGCTCATTTAAACAGTTTTGTTGCTTATAAGCCTTTGGGGGGTTTAATGACCGTTGTCCCGGA
This sequence comes from Helianthus annuus, assembly GCF_002127325.2. NCBI lineage: Eukaryota > Viridiplantae > Streptophyta > Magnoliopsida > Asterales > Asteraceae > Helianthus > Helianthus annuus. Next base: position 189,441,011 of record NC_035448.2, read on the forward strand.
TATCCTTGGCATCATTTTACGAAATGGCCACGACCATCGACATCCCGGTGTAGGCGTACACCCGGTATAAAGTGTCGACATTAAAACTAAAAGACGTAGCCGTTGGTTTCTGTACTACGGTTTTACGCAAACGTGGTGTGTCTATAAATCTTTAACCCGGCACGACCCGGGCTACTGAACGCATAAAAGAACATGTAAAACGTTCACAAGATCATTATGAATTTTCCCAAGTTATAAAAGAGTTTGTGCCTTGTGCATTCAAATCAATTTTAATAAACATTTTCAAATGTGTCAGTTGAATGTATTTACCAGTGTAAACTGACGTATTTTCCCCAAAAAGATTAAGTGCAGGTACCTAAACGTAATTGGCTGGTATTAGCTCCCTAGCGTCGGGATAAGCCTCGCAAGCTTGATTGCAGTATCTAATGGAACAATACTTTATCTTTATTTTCGATCCGCTGTGGATATTCAACTCTGTGATACATTATGATATTACATTCAGAGGTTGAAATTTATATATTTATCTTATGCTTCCGCTGTGCATTATATAATTGTGTGGTTTGACTATATTGTTGCCAACATCGTCACGGTAATCCCCCACCGGGCCCACCGGTGAGACACGTGAAAATCGGGGTGTGACACAGGTCAGAAATTTTACTGTTTTCTTGATGGTTATTCAGGTTATAATCAGATTGCTATTCATCCTGATGATCAACAAAAGACTACGTTTACCTGTCCTTACGGTACTTTTGCGTTTAGGCGAATGCCGTTTGGACTGTGTAATGCCCCGGCCACCTTCCAAAGGTGTATGATGAGTATCTTTTCAGATATGGTCGGGGAGTCTTTAGAAATTTTTATGGATGATTTTTCAATCTTTGGCACATCTTTTGAGGCCTGTTTGGAACAATTGTCACGAGTGCTAAAAAGATGTGTTGAAACAAACCTGGTATTAAGTTGGGAAAAGAGCCATTTTATGGTTCAGGAAGGCATCGTGTTGGGACATGTTGTCTCGAGTAAGGGGATTGAAGTGGACCACGCAAAAATTCAAGTAATTTCGACCTTACCACCACCCACAAGTGTCAAAGGCGTCCGTTCCTTTCTTGGACACGCCGGTTTTTACAGACGGTTCATTAAAAATTTTTCAGTTATCACAAAACCGTTGTGTAATCTCTTGTTAAAAGATGTCCCATTTGTTTTTGACAAGCATTGTAAAAGATCTTTTGAGACACTAAAACAAAAGTTAGTTGAAGCACCCATCCTACAATCCCCTGATTGGTCACTTCCGTTTGAAATAATGTGCGATGCTAGTGACTATGCAGTAGGTGCAGTTTTGGGACAGAGAGTTGACAAGAAACCGGTGGCAATCTATTATGCGAGCAAGACTCTCGCGGATGCTCAGTTGAATTACACAACCACGGAAAAGGAGCTACTTGCTGTTGTCTATGCTTTAGACAAGTTTAGACCTTATATTTGTGGTAGTAAAGTAATTGTGTTTTCTGATCACTCTGCCATCAGGTATCTTATGGAGAAAAAGGATGCAAAGCCGAGGCTTATCAGGTGGATCCTCTTATTGCAAGAATTTGACTTGGAGATACGAGATAAGAAGGGAAGCGAAAATGTGGTGGCGGACCACCTGTCACGAGTGGTGAACGAGATCGAAGGACCTGAACACGATATTCTGGAAACTTTTCCAGATGAGCATTTACTTACTATTGATACGCAACCATGGTTTGCTAACTTTGCTAATTATGCTCATTCAGGTATCATTCCGGACCATTGGTCGAGATCTAGGAAGGCACACTTTCTTTCACAAGCAAAGCAGTATATATGGGATGAACCGGATCTGTTTAAAGTTGGAGCTGATCAGATTATCCGGAAGTGTGTTGAGGATGAAGAAATTCCATTAGTTCTGTCATTAGTGCACGAATCCGCATGTGGTGGACATTTCAGTGGACAGAAAACAACACGAAAAGTGCTATCGTGTGGGCTATATTGGCCTACGGTGTTTAGGGATTCGTTTGAATACGCTAAGAACTGTTTACGATGTCAACAGATGGGTAGCATTTCGAAACGGGATGAGATGCCCATGCAGCCAATCCTCGTTGTCGATATCTTCGACGTATGGGGAATTGACTTTATGGGCCCATTCCCGAATTCGTTTGGAAATCTTTACATCTTGGTGGCAGTGGATTATGTGTCCAAATGGGTTGAGGCCATTGCCACCAGGACTAACGACCATAAGGTTGTTTGCAAGTTCATTCAATCGAACATTTTTTCGAGATTCGGTGTCCCTCGTGTGATCATAAGTGATGGGGGGTCTCATTTCAAGAATTTCAACTTTGGCAAACTCCTTAAGAGATATGGTGTTGATCATCGAATTGCCACTCCGTATCATCCGCAAACGAGTGGGCAAGTCGAAGTTTCTAATCGACAAATTAAAGAAATTTTACAAAAAACTGTGCGAGCCGACCGCAAGGATTGGTCCAATAAATTGGATGACGCTTTGTGGGCGTATCGTACAGCGTACAAAACACCGATTGAACAACACCGTATCGATTGGTCTATGGGAAAGGATGTCACTTACCGGTTGAAATTGCACACCGTGCATTTTGGGCAGTTAAACAGATTAACATTGATTATGATACTGCAGGTAAGGAGAGACAATTGACATTGGGTGAACTGGAAGAGATAAGGAATGAAGCGTACGACTGTGCTGCTGCATATAAGGATAAGATGAAGAAAGTACACGACGCGAAGATTAAGCCGAAGGTGTTTGAAGTCGGCCAGCTTGTGTGGTTATACAATTCCAGGTTGAAACTGTTCCCTGGAAAGCTGAAGAGTAAGTGGACAGGGCCTTATCGTGTGACGAAGGTCGGAAAACACGGTGATTTTGAGATTGAGGACTTTGATGATCATATCCGCCAGATGGTGAACGGCCACAGACTGAAGCCGTACTTCAATGCTCGAGAAATTAACGGTCCTGGGAAGAACGTGGAGGTGCTATACGTGAGCACAGTCCGCGAGGATGTTGAGTAATCGCACAGGTACGATCTGGCTGAAGATCTAAAACTTAGCGCTCTTAGGAGGCAGCCTAAGTCTCATTTGTAATTATTTCTCTTGCTTTTGTAGTTAGTTAGACTATTTTTAGTGAGTTTTCGAGTATAACCGTGCCGTTAATCAAGTGTGGGGATTTTCGGGTGGTTTGGTTAAGCTGTAGTGCAGTTGGGGGCAACGCACATTCGTTTGGGGGTAGGACAAGGTGATTTTCGGGTGGAAAAATCAGTTTTTGGGGCATTTTTGCACAATTTTCGGTTGTTTTCGGGTTGTTTACGGAGTATTGCAGGGATATGAGATGATTCGGAAAAAGAAAACTATCAGAAAAGGAGCCTCAGGTATGTTGCTATTACTAAATCTTCATAAAAACTCGTTTGGGGGTGAAAGAAGGAAAACAAGAAAATTAAAAAAAATTTTCTAAGGCATGAAGCCATAAAAAAGAGCACACCCGCTGGAAAACGTATTTCTTCGCGCCACGCGAAGGGTTAACGTTTCTGGCGCGCCACGCGAGGGGTCGCGTTTCCGGCCCCAATTTGTTTGACCTAAAGGTCCGTTCTTTTCTCACAATTCACTCATTCCCTTGTCGTTCTCTCTCACCTTTCCCACATCCACCGATAACCACCACCACGTTCCTCCCCCATAACCACCGGCGACCATCTCACCTCCATCTCCGATCGATACCCCCCCTCACTTCAGCCGACCATCCTAACCACCATCTCCTTCCTCGACGACCGGCCACCACCTACCACTCATCATCATCGATTACCCTCGCCGGCGACCACCACACCACCGTCGATCATAAATCCACCCCGGCTGACCACCGTCGGAACTTTCAACCTCGGAGCAGCGACCAGATTTGTTCAATTACAAGCATCATAATTTCTCTATTTTTCAGTTTGAAAGGAATCCAGGATGTCGGACGAAGGTGCATCAAGCGCAGGAGGAAAACGCAAGCGCAAAGCAACGAAAAAGAATCAACCGGTCCAATATAGGATGCCAGAGGAGCGTCCGGAACCTAATGCAGTGGCAGTGCCTCTTGATCAACGGGAGCTGCGAACTCACACATTGTTACAGTTCATGTTGGGCACCGACGAATATGAGAGATGCGAAAAGTTTTTGGAAATGGAGTTGTTTCAGCACAGGACCGTAAATTGGGGAATGATTGATGCTATGGGTCAGCGAGAGAGATTGGAAGGATTGTTGGGACGTAGATGGTTAGAGGCGATACGGTGCGCAGAGCCACAGTATGCAGAACTCACTGTTGAGTTTCATTCGACTTTTAAGTACTCGCCTGAGTGGTTCATGCAACCATATACGGTTCAGTTTATGTTGGGGCGTCAACCGTTCAGAATGAGTGTTCCCCAGTTCGCAGAGGCGATTGGGTTGTACACCAGGGAGGAGTCAAGTGTAGTGGGTTTTAGGAGATCGTTACGGGGAGTTACAGTTAATCGAGAGGATTATCATGTGACGGAAGCAGAGTTAGCTGAGTTTTGGCTGACGATAGCGGACTCAGAATGGTCGACACGTGCGGTGGCATCTTCGATTCGGGACCCGTTTGTCAGATATATTCATAGGATCATCGCATGCACAGTCATGGGTAGGAAGGGTGGAGAAGATAAGGTGAGTCAGAATGATCTGTTCTGTTTGTATTGCATTATGACTAGGAAAGAAGTGAATTTGGCGACGGTGATGCTGACATCATTCGCACGGGGTCGGCGAAAGGGTGGTCAAGCTAGGCTGCCGTTGGGTACTTATGTGACTAGGTTGGCGAGGCATTTGGAGGTTACTGATATATATGAGGAGCGTTTGTTGACTCCTGGTCCAGTTACAGTGGAGTTTGGGATTGAAGAGCTGCGTCGAGCGCAGATGATTTGTTTGGATGAACCGCTTCGTTGGGAGGCGGTAAAGCAGGGTCCTCCTCACAGACAGAGAGTGCGTCTACAGTCTGAGCGCCCCCCGTCTGCGCACCCTCGCGCGCAACGTCAGGTACGTGCGCCTGCATCAGCACCAGTGACACTGGAGTCATTGAGGGATATGTTGCTGGTTCAAAATGACGTCTTGAGATATATTATGGAGCGTCAGCACATAGAGGTCCCGGATTGGTTTCTACCACCACAGCAGGCTGCTGGGGGTGATGAGGAGTCTGGAGGAGATGACGAGTAGATGGTTCTAGCAGTATCAGCGCCGGTGATTTTGGTGATCTTTTGTATTTTTCCCTTTTATTTTGTTTTTAGGTGATGATGGTCTGTACTTAACTTGATATTTGACACATTGGGGAAAATTGTAAGGGTAACCGGTTGGGCTGATACATATATATATATTATGCTATGATTATGTTGGTGATGTTGCTAGAATTAATCATGAGTGGTATTTGGCCGGGAACTGTGGTTGGAGTATTAATGCGCTTTGGAAGGCATGGAACTAGACAGATGCAGAGCGACACGGAAACCAGGAGAGTCTGTTCCATTTGTTGTTGTTGTAATTTTTAGTTTTATTTCCATTTTTATTTTCAGTTTGTTTGAGTCATAGTTTCCTTCTTTATTGAGGACAATGAAGGGAATAAGTGTGGGGAGGGGGAAACTATTGTCTAGTTTAGGTCGTCGTGTCATTGTGTCGTTTAAAAAAATAAATAAATAAATAAAAATAAAAAAAATAAAAAAAAAATTTGAAAAAATAGAAAATGTCCCGTAAAGGTTGTCGCATAAAATGGAAAATGATAGGTGTAATTAAATCAATGGCTTTTCGATTACTATATATATAAGATAATAAATAATCGGCTACACGTCTAATTTAGGATATGTGGGTAGGCCCAGCCGGTTGAAAGGTTCCTTAGGCTTGATATAAAATAACTTAAAATAGGAGTCTTGTGGGTTCCCGACTTAGGAGCTATAGTGAAACTGAAACTGTGGAAGGTATAAGAGGTACGTCATAAGTAAGAAACTTATAAGTTTCTCCGATTAAACTGGCACACCTGTTTCTTTTTGTGAAAACAAATCCGAAACAGTGTGGCGCCCGAAAAAAAAATATATTATCATTCCATCCATCCATTCATCTGAGCACATGTAAAAAGAAAAAAAAAACGTGAGGTTTATGGCATTAACCATGGGGATGGTGACTCGTGTGGCGTATGTCCGCTAAACTGATCGTATACAAAAGCATGTAAGCTCGCAATATCATCCATTCTTCCATCATAAAGTTTAATCGGACTAACATAAGAGTTTTTTATATAAGACGGTAGATTTAATATCTTTTAATCTCATAAGCCTGAAGTGGGAATAGGTGGAATCGTAGTCTTTTGAGAGTGGGATCCATAGGCAACTATATATTACTTGAACTTAACGGATCGAAAATAAGGGCTTGGAAACTGGCGGTTGGGTTTAAGTGGATCGTATATTCACAATCTTGGTTAACGTGTGGTTAGATTTGTCTAATAATATAATTGAATATATCGGAAGCCATTTGCTTTGATTGTGATTCCATTGCGAATAATTTTTTCGGGGACGAAAAAAGATAAGTGTGGGGATGTGATGTGCGGGTGTAAACACGTCATATTATGTATAGTTTGTGTAGGTTTTACGCATTAGAGTGTGTTTATTCATAGTGATTTGTATACTTATTGGTTGTCGGGTTTTTCAGGCTTAACAGCGCGTAAATGCAGCACAATGACCATTCAAGCTGGAAAACGGGTATTACAAGGCAATACGGAGTGAGGAAGCGGAAATGCTTGAAAACATACTCCCTCGCGCCACGCGAGGGAGTCTATGTAAGGTGTCGCGTGGCGCGACAGGTGGAAGTCAACGAGCAGTCAAACCATGTTTCTTCGCGCCACGCGAGGGAGTCCATGTGAGCTGTAACGTGGCGCGACAGTGGTACAGCGCGGAAAAGTGTGATTTTAACCTAGTTCGAGAAAAAACGTGGAGCATTCACTACACAGCCGCCAGAGGACGTTTTGGAGCACTTTTGGGCAATTACTTTCATCATCTTCGATCTTTGGAAGCAAGTAGGTCATGTTTAATCAATTTCTAGCAAATCTTGAAGAAACGATGACTATGATGCGCGGCTAATTCGCTTGTAACTTCTACTCGGATGAACTTTTGCTTAGTTTTGCATTGAACTTTGTTTACGGAATCTTGTAACTGGTACAGCTTGACCACTCGTGTTGGATTCTTGGTAAACGTTTATTGTGTTTGAATTATTTGTCGTTTATTAAGCGTATTGGCAACTTTCTTGCGTTGTTAGCGGGTTGGTAAATCGGTGGGTAGTTGACACAATCAAACGGGTTATTAGGTTGCATAGTGAATCTTAAAAACTATCCTTGATAACTAATCAGGTTCATTAATCCCGAGGCCATGTCTATGTGGTGTTTTGAATCAGTAAACAGGTTTTGATGTTAAACGGGTAATTGGGATTCTGGGTAGAGGTTACTCTTTCTCGTATTGATTACAACCTTATTAATTAGCTTTCTAGTTTTTATAATCAAATTCACAAAACCCCCATTCTAGTTAATTTAGTTCTTAGTTAAAAACGCGACACTGACCACAAATTCCCCGTGGATACGACACCCTACTTACGCTATCTACGTAGCTTATTTAGGTTTTTGCATGACCCTTACGACAGTCATCACTTAACAATCTATTTCTTTCCATAAAAAAAATAACCATGCTACTAATTAAACAACATTTCTTAAATATTAGGATACACACACGCACACATATATAATTTAGGGTTTAATTTAAACGAGCAAACCAAGCGAGCCGCGAATCGAACCTACCTTGGCTCGGGCTCGGCTCGTTTACAAGCCGAGCTAACTTTGAACCGTAACTTTGAACCGAGCTTTTTTCGAGCGAATTCGAGCAAGCCTCGAGCCACCGACTTTTTGAATGGCCCTATTATTAACTTAGTTAGGATTAGGATACAATGTTTTCGTTCACTTCATATTAGCATAGTCACTAAAATATGATAACTAGGGCAATACATTAAAGGGAAAATCACAGATTTGTACATTGCCCAGATGGAAAAGGGAAAATGAACATATGAAGCGTCTAACGTTAGACGGTAACCAAGAACATGTAACGTCTAAACCAGACATTACAACTCCTCCAATTTTCAGCTAGTGGTATTGATGAAACACTGATTAACACTAGGTTAATCAGTGGGGTTACTTCGTCTATGGGGTTCAACCTCTTTCCTTACTCGTATCAATGGCTTGAGATCTGCAAAACAGTAAACACCGTCAGTCTCGTTAAGAGGGGGAGAAAGGGGATTTCCCTCTTAACCAGGCTCCGGCGTGAGAATAAGTACTGTTCTGAGAGAAATAAACAGTGTGTGTATAGAGTGAGTATGGAGAGTAAAAATCCTGAACCTGAATGATGAAGGGTCCTATTTATAGCCGGAGGGTAAAGGAGGGAGGAGCAGCTGTGCCAGCTGTGGGTGCGCGCCAGCTGTCCGATCAGGGGGAATATCCTCTTGGTCTGCTCTGTTGTGGCAGGCGTAGTGGTACACGTGGCGAGCTTGCATTTGCCCACGCTGGAAACCTTGTACTGACGTCGTCAGTTCTGCTCCCTGATTCGCTGCAGGCCTACGTGGCGTCCTGCGGTTGGTGACACGTTTTGTCCTTTATGTCTGGTAGAGCATCTTTGGTGCCACCTGCAGATCTTCCAGAAGTTTCTAGAAGCTTCTGGATTGCTTTGCTGATGAGGCTGCCAAGTGTGCTCAGAAAGTGGTGTGATCCCTGCCTGAATTGGGACCATACCTCTTCAAGTCCCCCCAGTCCAGTGTGCCTTCTAGTTGAGTTGATCGTCTAGGAGGGATTCTGGACTTATAAGAATAGTGGTTTTTACGGCGTGTGGAGTTTGGTGATTTGGAATAAAGATTTGGACCAAATGGACGCGCCACGCATGGGTCTTGGTACTTTATAAAAAATGAGCCAAATGGACGCGTGGCGCGTGGGTCTTGGCTCCTTGTTAAAAGGTGAGCCAAATGGACGCATGGCGCATGGGTTTTGGCCCTTTGTAAAAAATGAGCCAAATGGACGCATGGCGCATGGGTTTTGGCCCTTTGTAAAAATTGAGCCAAATGGACGCATGGCGCGTGGGTTTTTGCTCCTTGTAAAAAGTGAGCCAAATGGACGCATGGCGCATGGGTTTTGGCTCCTTGTAAAAAGTGAGCCAAATGGACGCATGGCGCATGGGTTTTGGCTCCTTGTAAAAAGTGAGCCGAATGGACGCATGGCGCATGGGTTTTGGCTCCTTGTTGTTTCCTTCTGATGGAAGCTTGGTGGTCATGGGGAAGTGTTTGGTGTGACTATCTGACATCCCTGTCTTATTGGAGGTGAACACTTGCTTTTGCAGTTACTTTCTGTCATGTCAGCGGTTCTGTTGCCCATGCTTCCCGAAAAAAGAGCTGACGTCTTCTCTCTCTTCTGACGTGTCACTCCTTTATTGGTTCCTCTTTCTGTACTCTGACGGTCCACTACCCATCGCATTAAATGCGATGGGTATAAATAGGAGGCGGTTACTCGTTCCCCTTCACTTTTTTAAATTTCAAGTGTGTTTTCCTTCTATCTTCTCTCTTCATTCTCCGTTGTTTCAATAGTTTTCTTGAATTCTTATTTCCGACTTCTCTGTATTTACACCATGTCTGTTACAAATCCTTCTCAACGGAAGAGGAAATATAAGGGTAGGGCTCCTCCTGGTCCTGACCAGGCGGTCATTGGGTGGAAGGAGGAAGAGTTCATGAATCTTGTGCGGGGGATGGGTTTCCGTCCCGAGTGGGGAGCCCAGTATCCTCCTGCCGGTTCTACTGCCTTAGACGCCCCTCCGGGCCATATCACTTTATATGCTGCATTTTTTCGGGAAGGTAGTTTCAGATTACCTATTACAAAGTTTACTGTTGCCGTGTTGAGGGGTTATGGGCTTCATATTTCACAAACTAATGCTATTGGGCTTCCACGCATTACTCATTTTGAGTATATCTGTAGGGCTTACCGTATTGAGCCTACGTTTGAGATGTTTAATGTGTTTTATAGTGTTACCTATGCTAGTGGTTTCTATTCGTTTCAAGCACGAGCGGGTGTTGCTCCGGTGTGCTCTGTGCCTTTGAAGAGCCTTCATGACTGGAAACAGAAATTCTTCTACATCCGCCGTGGTGTATTTCCGATAGATATGCCCTATCGGCAGGTGAGCCAAGGGATTCCAAAGGTAGACGTTATGGAGGATTAGGTTGCCCAGGACTGGTACAAGAAGATAACCCACAAGGCGACTGCCATTTCCCAGCTGGAGGAGATGGCTTTGGTTGGTGCCGGGATGAGTTTGTTGTGGATGCCCAAGAATCCATTGGGTCAACCTGTATATAGCTATCAGGGCAAATGTATGTTTCTTTCATAAGTTACTGCTGAGTTATTTCCTCTTTTGTTGTTTTTTTGTGTGTTTTCTTATCTTCTTGCCTTTTTGTAGTTGGTTACAGCTTGATAAATGTCTTGGATCCGAGGTCGGCAGGTGCCATGGTTGAGGCTATTCAAGAAGATGGGAAACCGACGTGGTTAGACCAAATCCGGGGTCGTTTTTTGCATCCAACTGATGACAACTTGAGTAGATATGCCAGCGAGGTTCTAGGTGAAGATGTTTGGAATGATCCTGTCGACCCGGGTCGAGAGGAAGTCATTGTTCTTTCAAGTGGAAGTTCTGACCAAAACCTTGAAGGTCTAACCTCTCGTTGCGCGCGTGCAGGTACCGCGCAGGGTGATGCTTCTGAACCCGTGCATGAGGTTGCTGGTGATGATGATGATGTAGAAGTGCCTGTTGATCCTTCTGCTCAGTTGGAGCCGAGGAAGAAAGCAAGAACTAATAAGTCTGGGAGGAAAGAGGGAAAGGCTGAGGGTAAAGCTGCTGGTTCTTCTCGTAAGCAACCCTCTACTCTTCCTTGTCTAGATTATGTGGTAGTTTCTGACACGTTGTCTGGCCTAGGGGTTGGTGAGAGAAGTCGAGAATCGGATCCTAATGACAGTGCTACCCTGACTGAGCACATGAGGAAGAAGGCCCTCGAGGATCACAAGCGCAAGCTTGATGAGCAGTCTGCTGCTCTTTTTGCTGCTAAAAAAGCGAAACTTCATAAGGAGGCCCCCCAGCACCTTCTGAATCTGAGGTTGATCTTGGTGTTTTTAGTGGAGGTCGTGGAAATCTTCTGGAGGAGATATTTGCTGCGTCTGCCCCTCCTACTGGTAATTGGCCTTTAGTTGTATGCTTCCCTTTGTTTTACCGAGTTGTTTTTTAATTGTTGGTTCGTGACAGTGGTCAAGACTGGTAAGAAGCCTCGTGTGGTGGATATTTCCCAGATCACGCCGCCCGATTCCCCACCATCGAGGACGGTTGGTCTGACCCCTCCTCGTGATGATGTTGAGGCGGACAAAAAGGGTGCGGAAGGGACTACTGAAGATGTGGGTGAAGGTGGTGGTGATGCTGGAGTTGTTGGTGGTGAGGGTGGAGTTGATAAGGGTAAGGGTGTTGAGGTGGAGGTGGAATCTAGTGAAACTACTCCACACCAAACCATTTATACCAAGCGTCCTTCTGGTGGAGGTGGGGCTACTTCTGGTGTGGTGCGTAGCCCGCAATTTGAAAATAATCCTGCTGATTCTTGGGGTACCCGGAATCCTGCTTGCGATGACTTACCACACGCCCCTCGCTGGAACCTTACTCAGGGTTCCAGGATGAATGACGTGAACAACTGCCATGAATTTTTTGCTATGTCTCTTCCTACTGCTGAGAGGATGTTCCAGAAAAACCACAATCGATTTGCCTTGTTGGACGACCATGTTCGTGCCGGGGTTAATTACTTTGCCACTTCTCAGGAAATTCTTCGTGAGTGGCGGTTGATGGGAGAGGAGACGCTCGAGTTTGAGGAGTCAAAGAAGTTGTTTGCTGAAGAGAGGGAGAGATTTAATGCGAAGAAGAAAGGTTTGCAGTGGAGGGTATCTGATGCTGAACAGAAGCTTGAAGAGCAAAAACAGTTGAATGTTCAGAAACAGAAAGATTGGGAAGCCGCGTGTGAGCGCACGAATGTTGAGATGCAATCTCAGCGTGATGCGATCGTGCGGTTGTCCAGTGAAAAAGCAGAACTTGCTGAAGAGGCTCAGCAGGCGCGTGTTGCGGCCGAGAAAAAAGAGAAAGAATATGTTGATCGGATTGATAAGTTAGAAGTTCTTGCCCAGTAGAAGGCGGCTGAGTGTGAGGCTGCACAGCGCCTTCTTGCTGAGAAGACCGCTGAATGTCGGGCAGCTGAACTTCTTGCTGAGGAGGCAGCTGCTGACACCAGATGGTTGCTTTCTCGTGGTGTACCCTTGGTAATTTCTTTTGTCTTTTGTCGCTCTTTCGTCTTCTTTTATTTTTGTGATCTTTTATTTGGTTGCCCTGTTTTATGCAGCTTGCTGACCGCATTCTGAATTAAACTGAACTTGCCACGTACATGTTCGAATTGGGCCGAGCGGGTTATAATAGCGTTCGTAAGTTTGGATATGCCGAGGGCAAGGCTGCAGCTATCAACAAGGAGAAAGATTACCATTTTGAGTTGTATAAAGAAGATTGTGACGGTGCTTATGCTGCTAAGCGCAAGGAGTTTTCGACCCTTGACTTTGCTATTGTCCGGGCTGCGCAAAAGTTATCTCGGAAACCAGATGGAGTTGCTCTTCTGAAGAAAGCCCTTGGAGACGATGCTGATGCGGCAGGGGGTGCTGGCACCAGCCATGCTTGATTGGTGAAGTCCGGCCTGTGAGCAGCGTATGGCCTTGATTGGCCTTGTAATGTTGATGGTTTGGACAATTTTATTCTGTTTTACCTGTTATGGTCGTATGTACTTGATCGTAATTGCTTGATGGATATTTTGTTATCGTTTTTGTGTTTATGCGAATTTTGTTATCGTCATAATATGTGCATGTGTAATTACTTTGATTAGGTGTCACGAATGAATGATGGCGCTTACAGGTGATGTTGTGTTACTACAACGTTTTATTCTGTCGTGTTGATGCGCGCGCTTATTTTGTGACTTACGAAGTGAGCGAGTTGCAGGTTATTGTGTGAGCTCAGCTGTGTTCAGCCTTGGGAGCATTACAATGTTCAGTTACCTTGCTATCGATATTTTCGTGTTTATGTGGGCACGAAGTTTTAGTTTTGGCGTTTTGTAGGCTTTGGTTGTGTTTCCGACCCGGCTGTGCACTTGGTTGTGACGAGCCTTGGAGGTCTACAACGTTTCCTATGGTCGAGCCATTCGATGTTTTCGTGTACGCCCAAAGTAATAAATGCAGTTGTGACAAGAAATTTGCATGAAGTAAAAGTAGCCAAACACTTCTTGTATTATAGTAAATGTGTTGGCGATTCGGCCTTTGCGATTACATAATTGTTTTACATGTAGCACTTCCTAAGTTGCTGAGCGTTCCAGGTTCGCGGAACCTCCTTGTTGTTGATGGTGCGTAATTTGTAAGCTCCTTTGCCGAGTACTGCATCGATGATATATGAGCCTTCCCACTTGGGGGCTAGTTTTCCGGGCTTTTCTGCGTTCGAAGCTTCATTGTCCCTTAGGACGTAATCTCCCGGATTGAAAGTGCAGACTCGGACTCTGGAGTTGTAGTATTTCTCCAGCTTTGTTTTGTACTTGGCCTCGGTGATTGCTGCCATCTCTCTCCGTTCTTCTAGGAGGTCCAGATCGATCCTCCTTTCTTCTTCATTGTTGATTAAGTTCATTGAGAGCATTCGTGGAGATGGCAGCCCTATTTCTGCTGGAATGACCGCCTCAGACCCGTAGACTAGGCTGAACGGTGTCTCACCGTTGCTTGTCTTTGGCATTGTCCTATGGGCCCACAGTATGCTGGGCAGTTCGTCCACCCAGCCTCTTCTCTTCTCGCCTAACCTCGCTTTGATACCATCAACGATACTCTTATTGACTGCCTCTACTTGACCGTTCCCTTGCGGGTGCGCAACCAAAGAGAAGGTGTGTTCGATGTGTAATTCTTTGAACCATCGTTCGAGGTCGTCTGCTGCGAAGTTAGTTCCGTTATCGGTGATGATTCTGAGAGGTAGGCGAAAGCGGCATATGATTTGTTCCCATATGAATCGCTTGACTACTGCCGATGTGGTTGATGCAAGTGCTTTAGCCTCTACCCATTTGGTGAAATAGTCGACTGCGACTATTATGAATTTGACCGCCCCTGGTGCTTACGGGAAAGGACCTACCATGTCTATGCCCCATTGTTGAAAAGGCCATGCGGTTGTGACTGGTACTAGTTCATTTTTGGGGCGCATGGTCTTGGGCGCATGTCTCTGGCAGCCACTGCACTTCCTCAACTCTTTCACAGCATCCAGATGCATCCCGGGCCAGTAGTATCCGGCATTCATCACTCTTGCCACCACCATTCGAGGCCCGGCATGAATACCACAAATTCCTTCATGAACTTCCCGGATTAGGTAGTTTGCGTCGTCGGCGTCAACACATCTCAGCAGCGGGCCGAGATACGACTTTCGGTACAGTATCCCATCTGCCATCTGATAGTGTTCTGCTTTGTATTGGATCTTTCGCGCCTCGGCTTTGTTTTCGGGAAGTATCCCTGACTGTAAGTACATGATTATCGGTGTCATCCAGGACGTTGTTCCTGTCTGGATGACACTTACTTCTCTGAGTGGAACGGATGGGTTGCTCAAAACCTCTATGCGCACATCCTTTGCTAGGTGCTGGAAACTTGTTGATGCGAGTTTACTCAACGCGTCTGCCGGCTTGTTCTCGCTTCTGTTTATGTGGTGCACCTTGTAAGAGTAGAAGGTTTGTAGCAATGTTTTTGCTTGGCTGAGGTAGAGTGCCATGACATCCCCTTTGGCTTCGTATTGGCCGTTGATTTGCCCTGCTACCAGCATGGAGTCCACATGCGCTTCGATGTGTCGGACCCCCATTTTGATTGCCAATCGTAGGCCAGCCAGGAAAGCTTCATACTCTGCTTCGTTGTTTCTGCTTTTAAAATCCAGGCGTATGGCGTACGTGAATTCATGTTTATCGGGGCTTACCAGCCTTAGCCCTGCGCCTGCTCCATCTTCGTTGGACGCTCCGTCGGTATATAACAACCATGGCTCTTCTGTTTGCTTTTTCTCAGCTTTTTCCATTGCTTTACATTCTCTTTCTTTGTCATCCGGGACTTCGGTCATAAAATCTGCCAAGACTTGGCCTTTGATTGATGGTCGTGGTCTGAAAACCACGTTGTGACCTCCCAGTTCTATTGCCCATTTGGCTAGCCTTCCTGATACTTCTGGCCTTGCAAGGATGTTGCTGATGTTGTAGTTTGTTAGCACGTGGATGACGTGATTGGCAAAGTATCTGCGCAGCCGTCTTGAAGCGTGAATCAGTGCAAGGACTAATTTTCCATGATTGCATATCAGGTTTCTGGGTCGGTCAAGGTTCGTGACACGTAGTAAACTGGTGTCTGAGTCCCTTGACGATCGACGAGTAAGACTGCTCCGACTGCCTTATCGGAAGCTGATAGGTAGAGTACCAAAGGTTCACCTTTGTTTGGTGTGGTTAATGTTGGCAGTTTGATGAGACAGTCTTTCATCTCGCGGAACGCGCTCTCTGCTTCCGGAGTCCACTGAAACTGGCTTTTCTTCATACAATTGCGCAAGGTTTTGATGAACGGAAAAGATTTTGCAGCATGATTAGCTAGGAAACGATTGAGCGCGGCTAGTCGTCCTGCTAACTTTTGCATGTCTTTGATGTTTGATGGTGAAGGCATCCTTTCTATGGCTTGGACTTTTTCCGGATTCACCTTAAAGCCATCTTTTGTGACGATGAAGCCTAAGAACTTTCCTTCCTCCATACCGAATGAGCATTTTGCTGGGTTCAGCTTGATACTCACGCTGCGCAGCGTGTTGAAAGTTTTCTGGATGTTCGCCAGCATCGTGCTCTCTTCTTTGCTCATAATTACCAGATCATCCATGTACACTTCTATGTACTTGCCGATGGCGTCACTGAATGTTTCGTTCATCAATCTTTGGTAAGTTGCGCCCACATTCTTCAAACCGAAAGGCATCTTGGTGTAACAATACAGCCCTGTCGGCGTGCGAAATGCGGTCTTATCTTCATCTTGGACAGCCATTTGAACCTGGTGATACCCCTTGTAGCAATCAAGAAAGCATTTCCACCTGAATGTTGCCAGAGAATCGATTTTTTCATCTATGTCTGGTAAGGCGTAGCAGTCGCGTGGGCATGCCTTGTTTAAGTCTTTGTAGTCGACGCACATTCTCCAGCTGCCGTTTGGTTTCTTTACCATCACTGGGCTTGCTACCCATGTTTGGTATCTGACTTCTCTGATGATGCCTGCATTCAGGAGTTCTAGTACTTGCTCTTTAATGGCGTCGTGCTTTACATCGCCCAGGTGGCGCTTGGCGTGTACCACTGGCTTTGCGTCCTCTGAGACGTTTAGACGGTGCTCTGCAATGTGGCGTGGAACACCAACCATGTCAGCTGGTGTCCAGGAGAACACGTCCATATTCTCGTGTAACAACTTCTTGAGCGCTGCGCGTGTTAAATCGGACATCGCTGGTCCCAGGGTAACTGTTTATTCTGGGTGAGCGCTGTTCAACACCCATTTTTCTGCCTCTGCGCGTGGCGCTGGTTTACTTGCTTTTGTAGGCCTTATTTCATCTGTTGCTAAGACTTCCTTACTTGCGTATATCAGTGCGATGCCTGTTTCCGTTGGGAATCCGACGGGCGAATGTGGTGCAGAGCAAATCATACTGAAGTCTCCCTGGGATTCTCTTCCTAGGAGGATGTCGTGTCTTGAGTGTGCAGGTAGCACCATGAACGTGACTTCTTCTGTTCTTGAATTTCGTCCGTCCGAAAGTAACACAGGGAATGATATCTGTCTCAGGGGAAAGACGGCCTCGTTGCAGAAACCAGTTAATGGGTAGTCTACTGGCTCCAAGCGCGCCTTGTCCTCCTGGTCAAATTGATTGAAGCATTGTTCGTATATGATATCCGCGGTGCTCCCCGGATCGATGAAGATGTAGTCTGTTTGATAATGACCAATCACTCCTGGAATAACTATTGGTCGTTCTTCCCTTGGGCCTCCTCTAACAACTGGGAAGATGACTTGCTTCTCGCGCCATGAATCATCTTGTGTGCGCTTGTTGTAATTTTTCTTTGGTCTTCGTGGACCTCCCTGCTCCATGTGGGTTTCTAACTTCTTGAGTTTTTTGTTATCTGGCCCTTCGTCTCTCCTTTGGATTTGGCGGTAGTCGCGCTTTCTGCCCTTGACCAGGTGAGTGAGCTTTCCATCTCTTAGGGCCCTTTCAATTTCTTGCTTCAAGCTAAAACAGTCATCGGTTAGGTGTCCTGTATCCTTGTGGAATTCATAGTAGAGATTGGGATCTTGACCCCTTTTGTTGCGCATCTGCAGGGGTGGTTTAAATTGGTGATTTTCTGTGGCGAAGACCTCCGAAGGGGTCTTTGTTAATGGCGTCCACTGCTTCTCTCTGTTTTCCTTCTTTACTTCTTTTCGGTGTGCTATCTGATTGATTGTGTGTCGCGCATCTTCTCTTGGTGGGCTTCTTTCTCTATGACTGGAAGGCCTCCATGACTGGCCGCTGCCTTTTCGACCATGTCGGTCATTATAGTTATGTGCGTGTTGACGGTGGTCATCACCGGTCAACTGTTTGTCTGTCTGTGCTATTGTTTTGGCGGCTTCAATGAAGGTTTCCCAATCTTTGGGTCCTCCGTCTCTTCCTTTCACGCGCTTGATTAGATCATCACACTTGACTGCCATCATGAAATGTGCGCACATCACTTTTTCTCCCACATCTCCAATCTCCAAACATTCCTTGTTATATCTTGTGATAAAATCTTCCACGCTTTCGTGGTCTCGACGCCATATGTTTAGACAATCTGCTGGGTCCCTGGCGTGCCTCCGCTGTTGAGAGAAGTATACCAGGAACTTCTCTCTGAAGTCGACCCATGATTTAATTTTTCCTGCTGGTAAGCTGTCGAACCAGACGTGCGCTGCGCCCACGAACGTTTGTGCGAACAGGTGACACCAAGTTGGTAGGTTCCACCCACATGTTGCTCCTGCGCCTTTGAAAACCTGGAGATGATCATCTGGATCTGTCAGTCCATTGTATTTGCCAACGTTGTGCGGCAGCTTGGTTATGTCTATAGCGGCTGTGGCAATCTCCCTGATGAATTTCGAATCTTCAGCCATGTCGTCTGGACGATAGCTTAAGGTATAATCATGCTCTGCCTTTGGGTTGTACCCTGCGCGCTTTGCGGGCTTGTATGCTTCATGCTCTGGATGAAGTCTGCTAAACACTGTGGTTTCCCCTTTGTATGTTGGGTCGTCTTCTTCTTCATCCCATTATGTGTTCATATTGCGTGCGCCCAAACGAGCCTGGATCGGTTTTCTTTGCAAGTTGAGGTTTTGTACAAAGTTGCTTTCTGTTTCGCCGTAGGTATCGCGCGTGTCGTGTGCGCTTGGTCTTCTCACATTTTGAACTGGTCTTTTCTCCGGACGTAGGTTCCACGCGTTAGTCTGCTGAGTTGTATGTGTACTCAGAGACCTTGGTTGTGGAGTTACAAATGCTGACTGGTTAGCTTGTGCTTGGAGTAGAGCTTGCTGTGCGCTGAGTTGCGTATAAACGAGGTTTATGGACGCCATCTGTTCGGCATACCAGGAAGCTAGAGTTTTTCCTTCGGGTAGCCCTAAAAGTGCGGAGTAATTGAGTTGTGCTTGTTCCGATGGAGCTGAGGGGCCAGCTCCATGGCTTGGTGTCAGCATTGATGGTGGTGTCTGGTGCAACACCCCGGTCGGAGTTTGGAATGCGGCTCCGTTTGTGGTTTGAGTGATGATCCTTGCTAGTGGAGTTTGGAAAGTGGGTCCAGTTGTGGTTTGGCTAACAACCCTGGATACACTCCCAAAGATAGGAGGAAAATCATTGTTCAGTTGTCCCTCTTGGATGGTTTCGTTCCTTTGACCCCTTTGGACGTGTGCTGTGTCCGAAACGAGTTCGAAGGAAGAAACTTCTCCGTCGACTGGGTGTGAGGGATTTTGTTCGACCATTTTTTACGAGTGTTTTTTAATAGGGAAAAGAGATGAGATTGGTTTTGCAAAAAGCGGATGGCGCCAATGATGAAACACTGATTAACACTAGGTTAATCAGTGGGGTTACTTCGTCTATGGGGTTCAACCTCTTTCCTTACTCGTATCAATAGCTCGAGATCTGCAAAACAGTAAACACCGTAAGTCTCGTTAAGAGGGGGAGAAAGGGGATTTCCCTCTTAACCAGGCTCCGGCGTGAGAATAAGTACTGTTCTGAGAGAAATAAACAGTGTGTGTATAGAGTGAGTATGGAGAGTAAAAATCCTGAACCTGAATGATGAAGGGTCCTATTTATAGCCGGAGGGTAAAGGAGGGAGGAGCAGCTGTGCCAGCTGTGGGTGCGCGCCAGCTGTCCGACCAGGGGGAATATTCTCTTGGTCTGCTCTGTTGTGGCAGGCGTAGTGGTACACGTGGCGCGCTTGCATTTGCCCACGCTAGAAACCTTGTACTGACGTCGTCAGTTCTGCTCCCTGATTCGCTGCAGGCCTACGTGGCGTCCTGCGGTTGGTGACACGTTTTGTCCTTTATGTCTGGTAGAGCATCTTTGGTGCCACCTGCAGATCTTTCAGAAGTTTCTAGAAGCTTCTGGATTACTTTGCTGATGTGGCTGCCAAGTGTGCTCAGAAAGTAGTGTGGTCCCTACCATGTAGGCAGGGAATTGAGACCATACCTCTTCAGGTATTTTGACATGTGTGTTGGTTAAAAAGGTAGCGTCTAGTAGAAGTTTCATCCGGTAGCGTCTATTAGACGTTTCTTGTCGATGTGGTGTTGATTTTCTATTGGTTAAAAAAAGGTAGTGTGTCTGCTAGATGTTTCAACAAAAAACATGTGCTTTTGTTTTTACAATTTTAATGGCTATTATGTGTACTTATATCACTTTTGTAAAATTTGCTAGATTTGAGATTTTCTTGGTGTTTAATCTGTAATCCTATGAGCTTTGATGTTAATAATTGTAAAATTAACGAGTCCAACAATTTATATAAATACAACTGAATAATGGGCTCAACAAAACATATGCATACAAGAACATAACTTTTTCAAAGGTAGAATGATATAAAATTAATAAGATAAATCAAGCAAATAAAATGAGCATGTATTATTGTATTAAAAGAGAAAATCAACACTAAAATTACGCCAACGGACAAATAACTTTTTTTGAATAAAATTCAGTAAGACTAGAAGGTATGGGGCTGGCTAAGGCCCGGCTAGGACTGGCGCTGGTCTCCCACACCGCCCCCTGGGGCTCGGCTCGGCACAACCGGCACCCCACAGCCGGGGTAGCCGGTCCCATCTCATTGAAAACTAGCCGTTGGTAACGGCTTTATTATATAAAAAAAATCCTTTTCATTTTAAATAAATACCACAATCTCATCCATTTTTATGCAATTCTCTCCCATTCTACTCCCATTCTTCTCCAATTCTCTTCCTTTTTTATACAAAACACTCCATATTTTTTATACAATTTGCTCTAATCATGAATCCATTCAACCCAAACAACCCCAACCCAAACAACCCCAACCCGAATAATCCCAATCCGAACCAACCTAATTTTTTTTCGAGTCCCGCTTACACTCCGACTATGGATCCTTCGTGGGGGGCTTCGCAATTTCCGTTTTCGGGTTCCCAACAAACACCCAACGCCTTCTCACAAATGTCTCAACTTCAACAAATGCAACAATACCAAGCACTCCAACAAATCATGCAACGCAACACGTTTGAACAACTCCAATCGCAACCGCAACCCCCGGTTCAACTTGACGATGATGATGAAGAAGTCGTCCCCGAATCGCCACCGCAAGAGCTCACGCGCAAAAAAAAAACAAGGGGAAGGGAAAGAAGGTTGTACTCGAAACCGCGCCAAAATCGAGAGCAAAGGGGAGACCTTGGACGAAAGTAGAGGAGGAGGCGCTAGCAATGGCGTTTGTTAAGTCCTCTACTTGCCCGATAGTCGCTATAAACCAAACTTTTAATTTAAATTTTAAAACATTTATTTTTTTTACTAATGCAATATTTTTTAAAATTTAGGAAACAACCAAACGGGTAGTAGTTTTTGGAAGAAGACAACGGATAGATTTAACACGATTATGGAGCATGGTCCGGCTCGTGATATCGAATCCGTCTCGGGCAAGTGGCGTAAAATGATCAAGGTCCCGTCAACGCCTTTAACCAGATTTATAACCAAATTTACCTTTCTCCTCCTAGCGGGAGTAACGACGAGGACATTCTTAACCTTGCTATCGCCAAGTGGGACTCTCAAAATTCAACGCCTTTCCCCCACTTCCGAGCATGGAGCGTTGTAAGGAAAGAACAAAAATGGAAGCCGGTTCCAAATGAGGTCGCAACGGCCAAACGGACTAAAACTTCCGAGTCCGGAAGTTATAGTGCGGGAGGCTCCACCGCTCGTTGTCAAATCGACATAAACGACGACCCGGAAGATGACGAGGATGTGTTGCCCGTTCACGAGTCGGAACGTCCAACCGGGAGGGACAAAGCAAAAAAAGAAGCGGCCAGAAAGCAAAAAGGGGCCGGCTCGAGTGGAGGTGGGGCCGAGAAGGCATCGTCGAAAATGGACGACTTGATAAACGAATTCCGTTCGTTCAAAGAGTTCGCGGCCGAAAAATATACTCACAAGAAAACCGTGTCGGCCGACTATGCTCGAGCGGAAGATTTTAGGATTATGAGGTTGGATCTCGACTCGGTTCCGGAGGATGAACGCGAGGTTTATCGGAGGATGAAAGAAGAGGTGAAAAAAAATGGATGTCGTAGGTTGTCTAGTTTTTTAATCGTATCGTATCGTAATTTTTTTTCGTTTTTTATGTTTTTCGTTTTTAGGACTACTAATTTTTATGTAATTTTTTTAATGTTATGAAATAAATTTATTTAAGTTGTTTTATGTTGTAATTTTTAATGTTTTTAAAGTTTTTATTAAATTAACAAAAAAACGTAGGAAATAATAAAATATTAACGTGAGACCTCATCCTCCACCCCCCTCAAAAGTGAAGGAAGTCCATCCCCTACGAGCCGGTGATGTGGCGCCAAGGTGGTGGCCCATCCTCGTAGGAATGGACCTCACCATACCCATTAGTCTCCCATTAGTCTAATAGCATTACTTAAATCACATGACACTGACGTGAAAAAAGTTTTAAAAACAAGGGCAAAATTGATATTTGGGGAATGTCAAAAGTAAAGATTTTACCATTTTTGTAGAGAATAAATAAAAGGAACTGCTATGTTGCTAAGCCATCTATAGCAACTAGTTGAGTTGATGGAGGTAGCTGGCTCGTGTTTTTTCTTTGGTGTTGTCACTAGAATTACTACTCGCCGCAATGCGGTGAGGGATTCATTAATTATATATCATGTTAGATGAAAGACAAATATTTCTTACATGACCACGTGCCTGTGTGTAAAACCGAGAAAAAAATAACTAAGTCGATCTCTGACTCGCACGCTGCAACAGACCTATTAAACAGGGAAAAATAGACGCGCTGCGACGGACATGTCAAACAGGAAAAAAAATAGATGAAAAAACGTTGAACCGCACACGCACGTTGCGGCGTGTTAAGTCGGAAATTTAGAACGACACGTTAAATGGAGAATTTATGAAAGATAAAATTATATAAGAGACTAAAGTTGAAATTAAAATAAGTGTTGAGATTAAATTGCAAAAGATTAAAAGCTTTGGGATGAAAGTAAAAAAAAATTAAAGGGGCTAAATTGAAAAAGATGAAAACTTTTGAATTAGAAGTGAAAAATTAAATTAATCAAAGGGGTTAAAATACCAAAGATTGAAACTTTAGAGTTAAAAAAGAAATCAATTAAACAAAAGAGATAAATAGATTTAGTTAAACTGATGTTTAATATTATTATTGAGAACTTAAAAAGTATATAAGAGACTAAAGTTGAAATTAAAAAAAAGTGTTAAGATGAAATTGCAAAAGATGAAAATCTTTGGGTTGAAAGTAAAAAAAATTAAAGGGGCTAAACTGCAAAAGATGAAAACTTTTGAATTAGAAGTGAAAAATTAAATAATCAAAGGGGTTAAAATACCAAAGATTGAAACTTTAAACTTAAATTGCCAAAGATTGAAACTTTAGAGTTAAAAAAGAAATCAATTAAACAAAAGAGATAAATAGATTTAGTTAAATTGATGTTTATTATTATTATTTAATAAAAGAGATAAATAAAAAATAAGGGTGAAAAATTATCAGAGAATGACACGTGTCCAAAAAGGATTTTTGTTTATTAGTATAGAAAGATCTGTAAAAGGAACTGTATGTTGATTTAATTTTATTAGGATAAATTGTTTTCTTAGTGTTTTAACTAGTTGAGTACAGTGGCGGAGTCAGAAATTTTTTTCTATGGTGTCGTTTTTTCTCGATATCCGGGTTTGTAATAACTCGATTCCAATTTTTTTGGATCGGGTTGGGTCGAGTCGGGTCGAATTACATAATAAAAATCAATATAATAATAAAAGTGTCATGTCATTGAAATAACACAAAATAAAAATACAAAGTTATTTACAATATATAAAGAAACTACATTTTATAGTTGCTCCCTCCGTGTTTTCATATTTTGAAAATGACTCATAACATCTTCAATCGCAACTTTCGCAAAGAACTCTTTTTCAATATAACAAATGCAAGCATCAATCAAATCCTCATCACCCATTCGATTTCATAAATCCATCTTCACAAGCTTCATAGCAGAAAAAAGTCTCTCAACACTTGTCGTAGATTAAGGTACACTGGATTAGAGTTCAGAATTGGGTGTAAATCAATAAAATACATATAAGTATATAACACCAAATAATTGAGATCAAGGAATTACTATTTGTTATGAACACTTCTATCAATACAAGGAAGCCTTACCTTAGGCATAGAAGAAGATGAACATAACGGTGCGGCTGGCACCGCACCATATGGGCATTTTCGTCACGACAAGGGATGCAGGCAAATAGTCTCCGCGGACGACGATGCGGCCAGCACCGCATCTCGCGTATTTCTTGATCACAAATAGGAGACGCGGTAACCTCAGACGTTACCGCATGCAGCGATGCGGCTTGCACCGCATCCTATGCACTCAACAAGTGGGACTGACACCACAGTGCAAGTGGCACCAATGGCAGCTACCTGTCAGAGCTACGTAAACAATGGACTGACGTGGCGTAACCTCCACAACCGACAAGCCTGACACACCTGCAAAGGTGCAGCACGTCGTCAGTCCATCCATCATCCTCCTCCTTCACTCCTCGGCTATAAATACCAACCCCAAACCAGGTTTGAGGTATCTCTTCACAACTCTCTCACTACTACTATCTTACTTTGCTTCCCAAGCAAACTACTGATTCTCACGCCGGAGAGTGGTAACAAGGAGCACCCCCCACCCCATCCTCCTTTATGCACTCATAGGAATATGCCATCTTCACACTTCAATCTTGATCTATAAATTATAATATATACATATGCATCAAATATTTGAATGATAAAAAACGAACGAGAAAACTAACCTTTACTCATATTGATAATGATCAGATTTCAAAATTGCAATTCAAGAGGCAACGTGACTTTTAGTATTCTGGTAATTTGATTGCGATTCAACAAGAGGGAGGGAGATCAATCACACAATTTTTCTTTTAAGTTAGATTTAACAATTGAATTCAATAATTGAATATGGCCTATAATAGTTATTGGGTTATAAAAGTTAGACAAATATGAGCTTTTTGATTATTTAAAGCTTACTCTATAAAAAAAAATACCTAATTGAGCTTAATTTTTAAACTATAAATTTGGTTTATTATGTAAAAAGTTTAGAAAAAAATAAAAGTGTCTATCGAAAAAAACAATGGTGTCGATCGTAAAAAACAATGGTGTCACTAGCAGTTACTTTTATACTATACATATAAAGTACAAATTTGAATGTCGTCGGCCGACACCGTTGCCGAGTATGTGACTTCGCCACTGGTCGAGTACAAACTCAAAAAGTTTAAAAGCCTTGAGTTCATAAGCGCTCATTTTATAACATTTTGAGTCTCTATGTTTTAGTGGTTCTAACTACTTGAGTCCAAAATCAGAAGTACAAGTGTAAAAAAAATGGACTTAAAATGTTATAAAATGAGCGGTTAGGGACTGAGATCGTTAAACTTTTTAGTTTTAGACTCAATTGGTTAAAATCACTAAAAAACAGTTAAACAGGAACTCAAAAAGTAATTTACTCAATTTATTAATACTATTCCCTCCCCTATATATATATATATATGTATATATGTATATATATATAGGATAAGGATCATTACAGAACACTAATTCTTGCGAGAACAAAAAGAACAACTCTAAATCACTAAATTTTGGGATTTATGGTTCATATTTCTTAAATTTTATGTTTCTTACATTCATATGTGTATTATATATACATAAAAAATCATATATTTTTCCCTAAACATAATCTACATACATGTAGGAAATTTAGCCTACACATAACCTACATGTGTGTAGGTTATTTAAAAACTGAAGATTTTTCATATTTTGTTTTAAATTCTAGTGTGAGAAACAATAAATCTTACATTTATAACATTCTCATTTACTTTTTAGATTTTTAGGATTGAAATATATATATATATATATATATATATATATAGAGAGAGAGAGAGAGAGAGAGAGAAAGGTTAACATACAAAAGCCCTTATCATACTTCATGTACGCGACAATGGTAACCATCAGATCAGGGCTATAATCACGCATGGAACATATAATTACGCCTAATCACGCATGGGGAGTATAATCATGCACGTTAAGATGCTCGAAAATGTAATCACGCACGTTATGTATTTGGTCGCGTACGTTAATGTAGGTTAAGCCGTGAAGTACATTATACTTAATCTATATATATATATATATATATATATATATATATATGTATGTATGTATGTATGTATGTATGTATGTATGTATGTATGTATGTGTGTATGTATGTATAGGTGTGTGTGAGAAGGAGGGCTGGCTTGGACGTCCATGCTACGACGCTGAGGACGACGACGGGCCGTTGGAAGTGGTGTTTGGGATGGCCCCGGGCCTGGCGTGGCTGGGACGTCCCCACACCGAGTGCCCTTTTGGGAATTTATGCTAAAATGGTGTCTTGAAGCTAGTTAAGAAGTGTGGATGTGGAGCCTAATGATGAGCCTAGTACAAGGGATAGTGGGTCATAGTCTAGTGGAGAATTGGGCACTGGCCCTAGGTTCAAGGCCAGGTTTAGGGGTGGTCTTTGGGTTTTCCTTTCGAGTTTCGGGTTTGGTTACTTGGGTTCGGGTTGGGTTTCAGGTTTAAATATAAAATGGAAATATATGTTTTTTTTACAAAATAGTGAAGTACCATCAAACTTCATATTGCTACTAAAAACATATTATCAAAATTCATAAGACATTTGACAATATGATGTTTTATAATCTTCAAAAGTCCCAAAACTTAATGTTACAAACAACATTTGACAATATGATGTTATAATCATCGTTCTTTTTTTTTTTTTTTTTTTTTTTTTTTTTGGGGGGGGGGGGGGGGGGGGGGGGCAGGTTGTTTGGGGTTTTGGTTGGGAAAAATTGACCTAATAACCTACTCATATAAGGTTCGGGTTGCTGGGGTTTGGGTGGCTTTGAATTCGAGTCGGGTTTTGGGTTTTTGATTAAAAAAAGGGCAACCTTAGACATGTTGGTTGACAAGGGATTCACAGGCATAGTCTACAATGAGATCTTTTCTCCTCTAGTTAAATATTCTTCAATTAGAGTGTTGTTAGCTTTGAGCCTTTGACTACCTCTAAGAGATTATGAGTTGGAACAATATGTGGTCAAAATCAGTTTCCAACAACATGTGGATGACATGCTTGTAATGTGTAAAGACAAGCAAGAGACTAAAACTACAAAAGAGTTATTGATAGATTATACTTTGTTAGCTGTTGATAGCTGCAAAAGATTATACTTTATAAACACAAATTCGAAGTTAGCAAATTTCCCCTCTCTGCTTCATAGATTATACTTTCTTTTTACAAAGTTAATAAAATTAATTATAAAGAAAGCAAAAATCCATCAAGTTTATAAATAAAAGTTTAACGGAAGCTAAGTAACATCCAACACAAATAACTACACACACAAAACAGTAATTTTTAAACATAATTAACACACAATAGTGACAATGCAATACAAAATAGTAGCTAACATCAACCGTTTCACACATCTGAAAACATAAACTACCTTTCAACCTCCAAGGAAATCAAAAGGTTAAACACAAACCAAACCAAACCGACCTTGACTACAGGCGATGACACCTGTAGATTTTATCCAAGGTTTTATTCGACACACAAACAAAGAAAACACACTGAAAAAGAACGAAATGCATTAGATTCACGCACAAACCCCTTTGCTAATCCATTTTAGAAAGGATGTTTAATATGCGTATAGGCACTTCGACCCATCTCAAGGCTGCGGATTTAGATGAAGAACATAGAATCCTTGAGGTTTTGATCAAGATTGTAGAAGGCCCGATCAAACGAACTTGAAGGTGGAGCAGAACCTGAGTCTTCCATTTGCTTCACCTCCTCTTGAAACATCCGACCTCTGTACGCCAAAAGATCCGCATAGTACACAGGTGTCACCAACGATACGGGTTTAGTGCAACGTGCGAAAACAAAGCATAGGTCGTAGGTCAACCTCTGAATCTCATTGGATGAAAACCCGATCTCATCCCAAATTACCGTGTAGTGTGTTGGCTTACTCGTTCCAATGCCTCCGAAATGGCTACAAAGGTAGAAATCGAAGTTGGAAGTATGGACGATGTTCGTGTCCACGACTGTTCCCGGAGGCACGTTCCCGATCTCGTTCTCGTTGTTCAGAAACAAGCGAGTCGTGTGACGTTTCTGAGCCACAACGAATGTGACAAACGGACGGTAGTGTTCGGTGTAAATGGCTTTCTTCATATCAACCATTTCTTTATTCAGAACCATCTCAAATTGGTCGTCACTAACACCATCACGGTACACCACGATCTTGTTCGGTTTCACTTTGTTGATTTTAGCGTAGGTGTTGATCAGGTCCAGACACACGCTCCCGAAATTAACAATCTCCTCTTTACGATGCCCTTGTGGCCACACACGAGCGACATAACGAGTCGCACCACGGTCCACCGAGCCAACAACTGCTGCAATAGATGGGGACTCGGCGTTCATTGCAGCCGGGTGATTGACATCTGCTCCAATAAACATATAACGATCGTCTTTATTGAAATGAGGAAACGGATCAACAAGCTGCACATTGCAACCTTCTAACTTCGCGTTAATCTTCAAACCTAGGTTCGCAAGAAACTGATCATTTGCCTTGTTAGCGTTTTGAGATAAACAGCACTGAGTCATTACACCGATTTCGGTCTCGGACACCAATTTGAGAGACTTGTACCCATCGTGTCTCTCGGGCATCACACAAAAGATCATTTGCAACCTTCCGTTATCATACTTTCTACACTCCTCCACAAGCCATTTAAGAAGACTACGAACCGTATTAACATCAGATAACTCCCTCATGTTGGTGTTATACACATAAAGAGGTTCTGCCATTCGTACGCCTAAACTTGTGCACCGCTTCATCAATTTTGGAATGAAGGAATCGGCATCTAGCCAATCCCGATGCCGTTGACTGAAATCTATCAATGCCCACCGCTCAAGTGATTTTCCGGTGACTAAAGTTCTGCCTTGAAGAAGGTTATAGTGGCACTTCTGTTTGTCGACCATTACGATGTTGGTTTTACCATTGGAGCCACCGAGCTTCAGTTTAGGTGGTTCCAACACACGTCCATTAACCTCAGTCATATTCATACCGACACCAACTTCAAAGTTTTTAATCACCTCCGCACTGCAAATGTTAACCAACAATATTAGAATTAGAAGTAGCCCATTTACGAGCGGATAAGAGTTATGTTTTATCTATAAAAAGAAACGATGTTGAATGAGTCTTAACATGTCAAAAAGCAACAAAAGAGTTAAATCACTTTATTCGAAGAATTTAAAAAATATATCACAAAAAATATACGTTTGGTAAGATACTAGACACACTACTTACATACGGAAAAACAAGTGACAATATTTGACCCGTAATTAAAATTACCATTTAGTTTTATTTCTAGAGGGAAAATGAGTCAAACATGCAAAACAGTTCGAAAATAAACAGAATGTGTTAACTTAAAGCATAATAGCTCATAAAGAATTTATTCAAAAAATCAAATCTCACAGTAACATAAAAGCTTAAATAAAATCTCACAGATATTCAAGAAAACTAAAATATAACAGAAATAATACAAGTTCGGCAATATATTAGACACGCTACTTATGCTTCTAAAAATGATCATAGTTTAAGCAAAAAAAAAAAAAAACATTCCAGGCGAGACGCCTTTCAACACGTATCTAGATTACCCATTTTAGTTAGAAACTACTTTGATTTGTAATAATGATGATATTTAAAAAAAAAAAAGCATTCCGGATGAACTCAATCTGACCCGTTCCGACCCGTATAAAATGCTACCACATGTTGCTTGACCCACACATTTTGCCATGTTTATTAAAACAGCAAACGTAAACGCACATATAGCATAAAAAATTTGAAAGAACAGCTACATACCCATGCGTGCCGGTTCCAAACTCTTCATGAACAATACCACATATCTCCTTCCTCCTAACATCCGGTGCAAGAAGAGACAGATCTTTTAGCCTCCTAGCAGCTTCCTTCCCCAACTGCTCTTTCGGAAACCGTCTATCTTCATCCAACACACAAAACTCCATTGGAACAAGGTTCGGCTTTTTTTCGGTCCCCAAATCCAAACACGGGATACCCTTATGCATTATTTCCTTACCCCACTTTTCTCTAAAGTAATCTGTCAGCATGACAACTTGTGGCGCTTTCTTCCCTTCAAGATCTTCTTGCTCAAAGGAAATGTCCTTCGTAAGTTTCTCAGACAAACCAAACACCGTGTACCTTTGCTTTGTACGGCGATGAGTCACCGTCACCTTCAATCTTTTCAACGCCGCCATAACCTTGTTCCTGTTCCTTGTAATGTCATTGACTTGTTGTATCTCCCTGAGATGTTCTTTAAGGAAATCAAGAACAGGCATCCGTTTACGAAACGGCATAACAGAATAATCCGTACACATTATCAACCCGTTGGAAGTGACCTTTAGGCTCTGTTGAGACCCTCTATACGCAGCAACACCACAACGAAGATCGTCTTCCCTTCGGTGAACTCGCGGGTACATACCCCGTCCAACCGAAACCTTTTCCCGGAAAAGATTTGCCTTCATTACGACATCCAGAGCCTGCAGGACTTCACGAGGTACGTGTATAGCATTCCCGTTCAAGAAATCCTGTAGCTTTGAAAGGTTTAGCTCGTTCCCGAACTTGATGGTGCACACGTAAGACCGACCGCCTACTTGAACACTGTAAGCTCCCGCTTGCAATACGACTGCACTGAAAATATTCTTTTCACCGTCATAACCAGTCTGGAGTAGCGGAATCCGATCGGGATATTCAGAACATAGTTTCTCTTGGATCTGTCGTAAGGATGATTTCGGAATCGATTTTTTCAAAGCTCGAGTAGAAGACGATGCTTCTTGTTCAACCGCATGTTTGATGTCTATGTCGTAGCGTAGTATAGTGTTTGATGGATCAAACTTGACAGGAAAATGGTTTACAAGAAGCTTCACCGACCTCATTGCGAGTGTACCGCGGTCCGGACGCTTAATTGGTAGAAGAGCATTTGTTACATCATCTTTTGAGTGGTCTGTAACACTAACAGTTGATAATTTTGAACTGACTTCTTGAACCTGACGATCTGAAAACAGAGAACAAACACACCTTCAATATTGATTGAAGACAGTAAATAAATCAAAAATAACTTCAAAAATGAGGGGGAAAAAATAAATCAACACAATTAAATACTAAATTAAAACACAATTTCAAAATGGATTGAAAATACTAAATAAATCAAACACAATTTCAAAATTTGATGAGAAAAATTAAATTAAATCAACGCAAATTTAAAATAGATTGAAAAACTAAATCAACACAATTTCATAATTGATTGAAAAAGCTAAACTAACACATCTTCAACAAAAATCGAAAACAAAACTATATTAACATAACTTCAATATGAATCGAAAAAACCAAATTAATACAGTTTCAAAATTGATTGATAAAAAAAACAAAATTAAGTAATTAACACAATTTCAAAAATGATCTAATAAACTAAACTGATTGAAAGACGGTTTAAAATAATGAAATTAACCTAACTTCACATAATGTATTAACCTAACTAAAAACTAACAAATCAAACAAAAATATCCACTTATTTAAACACAATTTTTTTTTATTTAAACACAATCAAGCAACAATATAGAAACAAACTGTAAAGTGATGAGTTATACCATTCCGGTTCTGAGTTAGGGTTTGAGTTTGGGCCACAGCCGGTTGACCA
Organism: Helianthus annuus; assembly: GCF_002127325.2. Classification (NCBI taxonomy): domain Eukaryota; kingdom Viridiplantae; phylum Streptophyta; class Magnoliopsida; order Asterales; family Asteraceae; genus Helianthus; species Helianthus annuus. The sequence continues at coordinate 189,472,679 of NC_035448.2, forward strand.
GACGCAACACGACTCCACGCGCTGACTTCCGGCACTCGATCGGCATTCTGCCTAGGGTTAGCCGGAGTCGGTTGACTTTGCTGACCACGGCCGCGACCACTTCCGATCCCACCGGATTCTCGACCCCTGCCTCTACCTCTACCGCCTCCATAATTTTCCTGATACTGTTCCTGCTGTTGATTACTGTATTGTTGCGAATAATTTCCGTTCCGTCCACCGCGATGATAACCACCACCACCACCACCGCGGCCACCGCCTCCTCTGCCGCCATTACCGCGGCCACCACCGCGGTAACCACCGTCATTTCCGCCGCGATTGTAGTTGTTGTTTCGCTCCATTGTGAATTTTTTGGATTGTGAATGTTGGTGAGTGAAGCGTCTGATTGTGGGTTTACTTATATAAGTGAGAATTGGTAACTGTGGTTAAGTGGGGGAAATGACGATATTGCCCTTTTGGCTTGGTCACCAAGCTAAGGTAGGACATATTTGAAGTCTAGAATGTTCGTTGAAACTGATCAGGGAAAATAAACCGTGTGGGTCCGGTTTTGCTTGATCTTTAGTTTTATACTTTTCTTTTTGGATTCGGTTTAGTTGTGTTAATTTAAATCGTGCGATAAGTGATAAAACTCTTTACTTTTGATTTGTATTCTATCATTCTCAACTTTCAACTTATGCACTTTTATACTAACTAATTGAACTCTAACTCGGTTAGTATTTTTGCTGATATGGCACTTTGTTTGTTGACGTGGCATTTGACGTTGCTTTTTTTTATTGATGTGGGACTTATTTTGTGACGTGGCAAACGATGTGGGGGCTAATGCGGCATTTTTATAACGTGGTATATGATGTGTCACTTGTTTAGTGACGTGGTAGATGTATCGGCTAACTGGGTTAAGTTTCAGTTACTTTAGAAGTGTTAAAGGAAAATAAGTTGAAAGTTGAAAGTGGTGTGGTGCAAATCAAAAGTTGGAAATTTTATCGGTCAATTGGTGAAAGTTTGAATTAATTTAAATCCAATATCCTTTTAAATTAATAAAATTACTTTATACTAAAGGGTCAAAATATTTTATTACTTTTATATTAAGGATTCATCAATCGGTGAAAGTTGTGTTATTTAAATTCAATATCCTTTTAAATTAACAAGATTATTTTGTGTTATTTAAATCCAATATCTTTTAAGTTACCAAGATTACTTTTGTATTAAAGATTTGGAATATTTTGTTACTTTTATATAATAGATTCGAAATATTTTATAACGATAATTGATCAAATTTATTTGTATTGTTGGTTCTTATTAGATGTGAATAGTACGAGGATTTCTTTTTTTTGGATACAAGGACAGAAGTATTAGATGTGAATAGTACGAGGATTTTTTTTTGGATGCAAGGACAGAATGAAAAATGTATGCTTAGATGTCATCGGTACAACAAGAATTTAAGATAACAATAAAAATACTTTTTTTATCGGAATTTTTTATTGCATTTTAAAAACCAGATAAATTGAACATAGATAGCAATAATTTAATAGTATAAAAACATATAGGTTTTTTTTGTCATTGTAGATGCAATTATCTCCGTTTATGATTCAAATCTAACCCAAGTATACTAATAAGCTTCACCATATTATAATAAGTTTCATCTGTTTCCTTTAAAGAAAATGAAGGGACGTGAAAAAAATTTAAACGATGTTTGGCCCTACCTAATTTAGAGAACCTAATCATCCACAAGTCTTGTTCAACAACGAGGCCCGTGTAGTTGCTTGCTTGTTCCAACCCATGCGAATTGAGATGACAAGTTGTTCGATTCTCGATCCAATCGGTCATGTTTAGAAACATTTATTACATGCGAACATTCGTCCGAAGGCACGACAGTGTGATAAGGTAAAACTCGCCCAGTTTAAGGATCCTTGAACTAGCGATCGCTATCTACTCGCCTAATCTCCCATCATCACCAGGTGTCGTCAAAACTAAATGATGAGGGGCATGAATCGAACCTGGGTCAATTGAAACATCATACCTCTCCATTATCACTTCATCAGTAACTCATTGGCAATTTTAAATCCACTAATTTTTACTTATATAAACAACTTAGCTTTAATTGTGATTATAGTTGATAAATTAGACTCATAGTAATACTTTCATTAAAATATGAATAGTACGATGATGATTGTGACCCATAACAGAACGAAGTATAGGATAACAAAATTAATAAAGTAGTGTTTATAAAGGAAGGAATATCTAATGAAACTTTGACTTCACTTTTTTGCTTCAAAGTCCTCGAGATTATTTTATTTTTCCTTCTCTCTTAGTTATCTTTTATATAATATACTAGGTTAGAACCCCGTGTATTACACGGGTTGAATAAATAAATTTTATATACTAAATAATAAAACAATATATCTTTAAAACCTTCTTTATTGCACGAGTTGAGTAAATATAATTTTATATATTAAATAATAAAAAGTTATATCTATAAGAACAATATTGTACGGGTTGAATAAATGTAATTTTATATACCAAATAAAAAAGTGAGTGAATTTCAAGGATTGGCCTTTATCTTTATACCCATTTTAAGGCGCTGTTCTTTATGTTCAAAATTGACGAATTTTGTCCTTTATGTTTTCATATCATACACGTTTTGTCCTTTAGGCCTAACCCAATTAGTTTTTTCAGTTAAAATTGCTCATGTGCTTTGCACATGAGGACATTTTTAAAAAACCTCATTTATTACACGAGTTGAATAAATGTAATATTTTTTACCAAATAATAAAATAATACGTCTTTAAAAAACTTCATTTATTACACGGGTTGAATAAATGTAATTTTATATACCAAATAATAAAAAAATTACATCTTTAAAAATATGCGTATTACACGGTTTGAATAAATGTAATTTTCTGTACTAAATAATAAAAAAATATATATACTTGAAAAACCTCATGTATTGTACGAATTGAATAAATCTAATTTTATACATCAAATAATAAAATTACGATTTTGGCCCCCGTGGTTATATCACTTTTATCCTTTTAGCCTAAAAAAGATTTTTTTAACATATAAGCCCCAACGTCTTTTTTTCTAACATTTTTGGCCCCTAACGTCTTTTTTTACATTTTTGCCCCTAACCTTTAATGGATGAAGTTAGTGTTAGGGGCCATAAGGGTTAGAAAAGAAGACGTTGGGGGCTCAGATGTTAAAAAAAATTGGGCTAAAATGGTAAAAGTGATATAACCACAGGGGCCAAAATCGTAATTTACTCTAAATAATATTATAAATGAGAAGAAGATTAAACTAAATAATAATTATCCATAAGATATTAAACTAAATAATATTTAATAGGAGAGTTATCTATAATTAATTAGAAAAGATTAAATTAAAATAATAATTATCTATAAGAGATGCTCTAATATGATGACAAGATAAGATATTAAACTAAATAATATTTAATAGGAGAGTTATCTATAATTAATTAGAAAAGATTAAATTAAAATAATTATCTATAAGAGATGCTCTAATATGATGACAAGTGTCCCCAAAGTGGTTTCTTTTATTATATAGTATAGATATAGACTAGGTTAGAACCCCATGTATTACACGGATTGAATAAATGTAATTTTATATACTAAATTAAAACAATTATTCTTTAAAAATCTCGTTTATTACACGGGTTGAATAAATGTAATTTTATATATTAAATAATAAAAAAAAAATTATATCTCTAAGAACCTCATGTATTGTACTGAATAAATGTAATTTTATATACCAAATAATAAAAACCCGTGTATTGTACAGGTTGAATAAATCTAATTATATATACTAAATAATAAAAAAAGTTATATCTTTAAAAACACTGTGTATTGCATGGGTTAAATAAATATAATTTTGTAATCTTGTATATTACACGGGTTGGATAAATGTAATTTTATAAACTAAATAATAAAAAAAATTATATCTTTATAAACCCCGTGTATTATACGGGTTGAATAAATCTAATTATATATACTAAATCATCATCATCATCGTCATCATCATCATACTCAGTAAATCCAACAAATAGCAAAGCTACGGTAGGGTCTGAGAAGAGTAAGATGTAGAGGCTACTTTCAGTAAGACCCCCGACTCGATAGTAGTTTTGCATCAAGCTTTAGACATAAGGCACATAACACCCAGCAATCGGGACAAAGACCGATTAGTGCATGTTCCCTTTTGTCTTTCTGCTATCAACGCCACCACATGATGATGATGCATGATTAACCGTCTGTCGCTTTTAACGTTATTTTCACAAACTTAGTGAAATAACGTTAAAATTAGTGCAATTTCACTTTTGCCCTCCGAGCGTCCACACATATATACATTATTAAAAGTTAGATTAAATTATATATGAAATTAAGTGTATAACAAAAAGTCTTTATGAATCTCATGTATAATTAATTGGAATCCATTATTAAAAGTAGGTTAGATTATATATGGGCTTATACGTGTGAGTAATTGTGATTATTGAATGGTTGAATTTTGAGGGTTTTGAAATGTGAATTTGATTATGATAGATTATATTTTAATTTTAAAACTTCTAGAATGATTGAATCAAATAAAAGGATTATGATTTCCTAGAAACAAAAATAACTGAGCTTTTTTTTTCTGATCATTTTGAACATGAGCAAATAGAACGATAGCATCTTAATAAAAAAAATAACTAATTACAAATGTGAAACCCAATAATTTCAACCGCCTCTCCTGCTTTCCTTTCACGCAATAATCAAGAGATGGTGTTCGATCAATCGATCGCTTGTGACCACTTCCGATTTGGCATGCCGATAATCACTTGTTAATTCCATACCAAATTCAGGTAATTTTGTTCCATTTCTTCATTGTTTTACTATTAATTTTCTATTTAAGTCGGTAATTTAGTCTAAATTTAAATCATCCTGTATTTGATCTGTCAATTTCATGTTTAATTTCTTTCTCTAAAATTGACTTCGTGTTTGAAATTAAGTGAAACCGGAGAGAATTGAGGTTTGATATGTTTTTTATTGTGGTCGAATTACGGTTTCAGTCGTAACCAAATATTAGAGTTTTTGTGATTCTGATTATGTGAAGTTTAATTAGGGTTTCGATATGATATGGTTCATTGATTTTGATATCGTCTTTGTGTTGAACAGTGAAATTAGGGTAAGTTGATATAGAAACATGAACTTTAAGATGTCAGTATCTGTCGGCAACAACGGTTTCTATCTAGCAAGGGTCAATATATTCATTGAGCTGCAAAACACCATGGGTAGTAATTGTAAGGATTATTTGTCTATGAAAATGGATGAATTGTTAAAAAGAATGTGGAATGCCAAAGAAATTCAAACAAACAACACCGCCAACGGTGTACAAGAAGGCATCATGTAGTCAGGTTAGTCAGCATCATGCCTTTTTGGGTCGTTTATGTCAGCTAGGGCTGTGTAACAATGTCCGATTTGTAACAATCACCTCTATTTCCATCCCATCCCCAATTAAGAACAACACATTGATTAACGATGAAGAAGCATACAGGATGATATTGGAGATCCAGGGTTTGGTCGAAGGTTTCATGGTAACTGGTAAGTCAATTCTATGCCTGAAATTGGTTTCCGATATTTCACATTTTTTTGTGTGCAACTGTTTTGCTCTCATTTATCGCTATTATATGCATATGTCATTATAGGTTTGGTACACATCTTGGAGATATAAGCATTATAACATTGCATGAATGAACCAGAGAATGATGAGGAGCTTCGTGAGTATAGCTTGCAGGTATAATTTTTTTACACATCATTTTTTGAGTTGAATTGCCACATTTGCGAGTCCACACGACAATTATTGGATCTCAGTTTTTTTCCACTGCTCCAGAATGTAAGATACATAAATATGTCACATGGACAAGCAAATTGATAGAAAAACACTAATTGGGAGTTATGTATGTGCTGAACAACCAGGTGAGTTTATATTAGTTTAGGTGGCATGCTGGTTTACTCATCTACCCTTACGATTCTGTGTTTTGCAGGCGCGAGGAGTATTTACAAAGGGAGACTACGTTTAAAACTACGGTAGGTCCAAGTTTTGCAATGCTTAGCGTTTATTTCTTTTAAGTGTTAACACTATAGGTGCTAAGATGTGCGGATTGGGTCGTGGGTCAAATGAATGTTTTGAAATGAGCAGGGTCAGCTTTGGGTTGACCAGCAAAATCTTATTTTTCTTCCATTTATATATATATTTTTTATAAATTTTGAATGTTTTAATTATGATTATAAAAACAATATTATCTATATCCTTTGGGCGACCTGCAACCCGTTCCACTTTTAGCAAAATTTTTTGATATCTTTATGAGATATAAAACAAGCGAATTTGACATTCATGGATTAAAATGATGGATGAATTAGGTGGAGGATTTGGAGAAACGAGCTGCGAACACCAAAATGAAATGTGCTGAACTTTCTTCGCGTATCGATCTTTTGAGAAGGCAAAATGAAAATGGGATTTGAACTCGGAAGGTGTCCTTTTCGTGCGAGAGTTGCTGTCAAGATTTGCTATCCTTTTTGCTCCTTTTACGTGGGCTCTAAAGAAGGTAATTCCACGTTTTTGGGTGGTGGGCCGAACAAAACCGGCTCCCGACCCTAGAAGGTTTGCACAGAAGAAACATACGATGCAGGGAATTTAGGAAGATGTGGATCAGCGGTAGACAAAACGGTTTGTCCGGTGGACCAAATACAGCCAGTGTAGTAGCAATCAGCCTTGTTGTCGTTTTTGTCACAATCTCTCTCCTCGTGATGGCTGTGTGGTACAAACGCAGGCAAAAAAGACGAAATCGACGCCCTAATGTTAACTACATTATGCCTTCACCATCTGCTTCTTCTCAAAAGTCAGGTAATCTGTTAAATATCTCATCATTATTATATTTTTTGTGCCTTTTTTATTGCTGGTAGTTGGTTATTAAATTCCCTAACTTTATGTAGTCTACAGACTCCCAATTTCTGAGGTCCCAACCGTCAACTCATTCGCTAGCCGCAAGCCCATCGTTAAGTAACTCCATTTACTTACTTACTCACTGGACCATGGTGGTGTGGGAAACTCACGAGCATGGTTCAGCTACGAAGAGTTAGCCGAGGCTACCGATGGGTTTTCCGGAAGCAATCTTTTAGGTGAAGGTGGGTTCGGGTGTGTTTACAAGGGGTTGTTAGCAGATGGGAGAGAAGTTGCGGTTAAACAACTGAAAATTGCTGGCAGTCAAGGTGAACGTGAGTTCAGAGCTGAAGTTGAGATTATTAGTCGAGTTCATCATCGGCATTTAGTTTCTCTTGTTGGTTATTGTATCTCTGAGCATCAAAGGTTGCTTGTTTATCAATATGTCCCGAATAATACGCTTCATTGCCATCTTCATTGTGACTTTTGGAACTTTTAGTTCATGTGGGATAATGTTTCGCAATATTTTATAATGATTTTTATCCCTTTGTAGGTGAAGGCAGGCCGGTTATGGACTAGGCGACCCGAATTAGAGTTGCAGCTCGTGGTTTGGCTTACTTGCATGAAGATTGTAAGTTCTGACTTCAGAATCTCGGGAATTTTTTTTATTTATTTTTTAATTCCGTAACTGTGATGTTCGTATTGTGCATTAGGTCATCCACGGATCATTCACAGGGACATTAAATCATCAAACATTCTATTGGATGACAACTTTGATGCCCAGGTATCTTACACTTTTCAACATGATTTAACAGTTGTGTTTGGCATCCTTAGACCTGTCTTTTTGTTCTACAATACGAGTAATTGGCAGGTGGCAGATTTTGGGCTTGGAAAGTTAGCAATGGATTCAAATACACATGTCACAACTCGTGTCATGGGCACCTTTGTGTAAGTAACTGTTTCCAGTTGGTTAAACATAATCTCTCTCCTAAAAACCTAGATTTTCCTATAACATGAACATAACTCTTTTTGTTCTATTTAATCTCTTTATACATTTGACACAAAGACATTTTTTTGTGATTTGCTTAGATATATGGCTCCTGAGTATGCTTCAAGCGGGAAGTTGACAGAAGTGGTCTTAGAGCTCATCACTGGCCGTAAGCCTGTCGATGCATCTCAACCCCTTGGTGATGAGAGCCTGGTGGAATGGGTAGGTTTAATAGTTTGTTATTTACTTGTTTGGGTGAACTGATGTAATAGGGCTTGCTGGCCAAACTTTGAGTTCAGCGGTTTGTTGGGTCACTTCTGTGTATGAACTTTTGGTGGTGAATAACATCAATTTGTTGTCAAAAAAAATTAAGGTTTGGTTAAATATAAAACACAAATTAATTTCTAATTAAAATCCTTGTTTGAAACTTGATATTTTACACACGATTACTATTTGAAATCTCATTCCAATTTTCTAAAATATTATGGTACAAAGTTGAGTTTATGTTAAATATTAGGCTTATGTAGCACCTATATTCACCATGTTGAGGTTTGAGATTTTAGAAGAGGCTTCTAATTAGAGATTTTATTCAACGGGTTTCTCATTGGACGAAGGAGCAGTCTATTCTAGCATATAGCAGCTGATCATAGTACACATTAGATGTGATTTGAACATTACAATTGAATCTAATATGAGTTGGGACACCCGCCGCAACTCGCGGGCATTTCATAAACGCCATAAGTCGGTTTACATACTTAGATTATGATATTATTCTTCATATTTTTAGTATCGAACTATAGATATCATGACATCGTGTTGTCCCTTCATGCAGTGGGACTGGAATCGGGAGCTGGCTTCGAGCGAGGAGGTTTCGGAGCTGATGGGGTGCCTCGGTCTGCTTTTGGTTCGACTTTTGAATCTGGCGCTGATCTCTGGCACTGGGGGGCAGACTCGTCAAAGTGCTTTTCGGTCAAACCTGCGCGCAAGCTTATAAGTGGGTCGGTCAAATCTGCGCGCAAGCTTTTTATCTATATATACAACTTATTATATAAAATTTATGTTCTCGCTCCGTCTTGTCGACTCCACCGCAACACGCGGGTTTCCCACTAGTGGGTAATAGTGCTCCACATTTATTGGTAGGTTTGGGCGAACATGTACTGATTTTTTTTACTTTTTCTAGTTGATAATATTTCATTTTATATATCTACATTGATTGGAATAAATTACGATTTTACCTTACTTTTTAATTATGATTTTGTCCCAATTTAGAATTGCCTTTTTGTTCCAAGTTGTAATAAAATTATGTTTTTGCCTATAAGCTCAAAATTACGATTTTGCCATCATTTCAAAATAATATTATGATTTTTGCCCCTGCTTAAAAATATGATTTTGCCCTCAGTTCTAACTTATGATTTTGCCCCCTATTTCAAATATTACAATTTTGCTCCCAACTAAAAATTGTGATTTTGCCATCATTTTTTTTGAAAACTATAGCAGTATTTTATTTTACTTGGTTTACTTAATGTAACTTTTATTTGTGTCAAGCAACTGTCTAGCACTCGCTTATTGGTCCTGACAAATTACTATTTTACCCCAATCTCAAAGTTACAGGTTTGCCTTCATTTTTTTAGCAAAACTATGGTAGTGTTTTGTTTAATTTGTTGACTCAATGTATTTTTTATTGAGATCGTGCTATAAGTAGTATGTACAAGTAACCGAAATACATGCGTACATATTATGAAACTAATAAAAATTCGGTATTACACCCCGTAACGCGGGCAAGCCATAACACTAGTTCTAAACATTTGTCTAGACGAAACCATGAACTGTAAAATAATAAAACACTATATGTTTGTGTGGAAGTAAATAATCACAGCAGAGAAATGATTTCTCATTATTCACATGTATATATACTTCAACATGCACAATGATGAAAACGAAATAATCACTAAGGTGTTGTTTGTTTTTCAGAGGTAAAATGCCTACAGTATGCGGACCACATCTGCAGACATCTGTAGCAGAAGAGGTGTACCAAACCTTTGTAGTCTGCAAGAAGAAGACTGTTTGTTTTTTAACTTCTGTAAATAGTTAACACCTGACGATCACACTTATATACAACCTAAATTCCTCAACAACAAACCTCACTCGAAGACATAAATGTTGAGCTACATATCAAATTGAACGTAATTCCAACCACAAAAACGCTAAAAACGTAACAGTTACATCAAACAACACGATGATAACATACAATAGTAATCAATTGACACCTGCACGATCATTAATTCAACGATCATACTCAAAAACAACTTAAATTCTTCAATAACAGACCTGACACGAAGAACAGTGCCGAAATCATCAAACGACGAAGCAAAGAACCTGTTTCCGTCATTAGAAAACTGCAAATCGACTTCAACATCGCTAATAGGGGCGTGAATTTCTGACACGACCCGAAAACCCGACACGAACCTAACACGAAATTCGCGGGTTTAGGTTTAGTCTAAACGGGTTCGGGTCAGTTTCAGGTTGAACCCGCGAACCCGTTTAGGTTAACGGGTCGGGTTTGGGTCAACCTGGTCGGGTTGGCGGGTTGACCCGTTTAACACATTTATACTATATTATTTTTTTCCAATATATTTTATGTCATAAATTAAATGGGGTGTGTATTTTATGCAACGATTACAACTTAAAAAGAGAAATTAACATAGATTTTATAATTTAAATATGATATTATTATATACATTTGTGTTTTTTAAGTAAATTTTAATTTAATATATTAATTTAAGAAAAAAATAAAAAAAAATTCGGGTTGAACGGGTCGTGTTCGGGTCAACCTATGAAACTTCGGGTCGTGTTCGGGTTCTTATGTATGATACGATTTTCGGGTTCGGGTCGGGTTCGGGTTTGTGTAAAATTTTCGGGTTCGGGTCGGGTTGAACCCACCAACCCGCGAACCCGACCCGTTTAGCACCATTCGCTAACGGTAGCAGAATTTTTGTGGTTTGAGGAGGCGGTGTCGGCGAATGAAGTGGAGTAATCAGTTTCATCCAAATCAGGTGGTCTGGTCAACGAAGGAGCTGGTGGAGGTTCTATGAGGTCAACGGCGGCGACATGGTGGTGGTGGAGCATTGCAGGATCATGTTTAGGGAGCAGAGGTTTGGTGTGGTAGTTGTGAAGAAAGGAGGCTTCCATATTTTGAAAGATGGCGACTTCATTTTGAATGATGACGGTTGCGGTGTGGATGGAGGAGGGGGAGCGACGACGACGGCGTGGAGGGGAGGAGGAGGGGGAGCGGCGGTTTTGTGGAGGGGAGAAGGGAGGAGATGGAGAAGGAGCTAGGGTTTTTTGGGGGGTCTTTGTGTTTGTGGTATCCGGGAAAAAGAAAGAACGGAGAAGAGGTTAGAAGACCTAGACTCACATCTGGACCAAAAAGAGGACGCTCAGCCTTTTTTTTAATGAAATCACTTTGAGAAAACAAACACACTGTAGACTCAAACGTCTGCACGTTGCAGACATAAGAGGTCAAAACGAACTTTTCACAAAAAACAAACACCCCCTAAATGATTTCCAATTTTTATATATCATAAAATCATAAAATAAAATATTAATTTTTTAACGGCCAACAAAAGACGATATATCTGAAATTATATATACTGCAACAACAATTGTTTAGCCCCAGGGGCAGGGTTTTGTCTTTATAGATTAGGTTTGCAATTCAGAAATGTTTGCAATTCAGAAAGGGGTGGCGGCACAACTTGTTGCTCGTCTAACTTCTGTTTTGATGTAACTTGGCAAGTATGACTGAATTTTTGTATTATATATTATTCCTGATAAATAGGGATATTTTTAATAAAAAAAGATTAGATTATACCAATCAATTGAGAGGAGAAAAATTATTATTCACATATTTGTATCCAAAATTTTTGTTAGAGTTAATTAGTGTTTTCGTCCCTGTGGTTTGTCAAAAATCACTATTTCAGTCCATTAGTTTAAAAATTACGATTTCAGTCCCTGTGGTTTTACTTTCGTAACCATTTCAGTCCCTGTGGTTTCACGTTCGTAACCATTTCAATCCATTATTCTGTTAAGTACAGGGACTGAAATGGTTACGAGGTGGACTGAAATAGTTACGAAAGTGAAACTACAAGGACTGAAATCGCAATTTTTAAACTAATGGACTGAAATAGTGATTTTTGACAAACCACAGGGACGAAAACAGTAATTAACTCTTTTTGTTATTAAGCAATATTGTGTTTGACATTTCAATATTTTAAAAATTACTAACTTTTTAAGAGACATTTTATTTTTCCCAAAAATTTATGTCGTACCTTTTTTTAGTTTAACATAATCTCTTGTTAAAATGATGAAATAGAAGGATATGCCACTATAATTATATTTTATATGTTAGTCATTAACCTTTATAATGCCTCTCAACAGATAGAAAATAACAAAGTAATAATATTTATAATAACATACCAACCAAGAGGAAGGACGTCCAAGAAGTTACACGAGTGTAGGGATGAGTAAATGCGATCAAATACCAGTATTGTACCGGTACTATCCTAATACCGTACAGTTCCAATCAAGTACCATCGGTAGTGGTACCGCTTTTGATTTTAGGCCAAAAATCGGTTTCGATAGTATCCGGTATTGGTAGCAATACTATAGTAAAAGTGCCGTTTGAATACGTTATAGAGATTAAAGAGTCTGATAAGATTTTGAATCACCAACGGAATATGCTTATTTCGATCCTGAGCCGCACCCCGGTTTTCATCCGGCTGTTACTTCAGCGAGGCATCTCGTGTGGAGGCAGTATGGTTGCCGGGGAAACGCCTTAACCAAGTCTGACAAACCCAGCACGGGCGCAGTTAAGACAACGTAGTTTGGGCAGATCTTGGCTATTGATATACATCAGGTTCGGTTACTGAAATGGGTTAACTGGGTCACATTTTTACCCGCATCCGAACCCGAAGACCCGCCATGATCTGACCCATCTGCAGCAAATTAGAGCCTTGTTTTTATTTCCAATTTATGCAACTTAATTCACATGTTTCCTTCTTTTTATTTTCATGCATTTTAGTTCAAAGTTTGTGGTAGTGGTCAAAGTCAGTTTGCATATTTTTAGGTAGTGGGTCAGTTTCTTTTTTTTTCTATATGCACGAGCAAATGGCAAAAGATGTAGAGGGGGTGGTTTTTGTTTTGTGAAATATCTATGTTAATTTTACTCATTGGATTATGAGTGTGAGTTAATATTATTCCTTGCTAGTTTAAACTTAGCATGTTTGAATGGTGTTCTTGGAGCCTAGATTAGAGTCAAGTGGTGTATCTGTATCTTGATCCTCATTTAGTTTTGCCCTAATTGTTTCCTTGTGTGGTGATTCTGACCGTTAGATCTATCCGTTTTATTTAGAGTTTTAATTTCCTAGCCGTTACCGAACCGTTTGCTATCATTAAAACTCTAAATAAAACGGATAGATCTAACGGTCTCTTGTGATACAGAATCACCACACAAGGAAACAATTAGTGCAAAACTAAATGAGAATCAAGATACAGTCATACAGATACACCACTTGACTCTAATCTAGGCTCCAAAAACACCATTCAAACATCCAAATTTAAACTAGCAAGGAATAATATTAACTCACACTCATAATCCAATGAGTAAAATTAACATAGATATTTTCACAAAACAAAATCTTTTGCCATTTGCTCGTACATATAGAAAAAAAAAAAGAAACTGACCCACTACCTAAAAACATGCAATCTGACTTTGACCACTACCACACACTTTGAACTAAAATGCATGAAAATAAAAGAAGGAAACATGGGAATTAAGTTGCATAAATTGGAAATAAAAACAAGCCTCTAATTTGCTGCAGATGGGTCAGATCATGGCGGGTCTTCGGGTTCGGATGCGGGTAAAAATGTGATCCAGTTAACCCATTTCAGTAACCGAACCTGATATATATCAGCTATGGCCGCCGTTTAGACGGTGTAACATTGGATCACTAAAAAAGAAAGTTGCCATTCAAAAAAAAATCACATGGTGAATGCTTTTAAATCCAAGTTGGTAGGCAATTTGGAAATAAATCTTATGAGAGTGTTTTAACATTAAACGATATCTGGATTTCGTTTCAGAATTTACCAATTTACATGTGAGATTCTTTTATGAAGTTGTCAAAGGGTTAACTGGACCGTTTAATTGGATATGTACTACTACAATTGGATCTTTTAATAGTACATTGTACTATAATCCCATGTGTTCATTGTTTTGTTGAATAATTTGTTGATTGTTTTTAGGTAAAATACGGATGCCGTACTAATCTGGATAACACTGGGATAACGGTATCGTATCAATCCCGAATGTAACTATAGGATACGGTATTTGGTGTTAATATTTACAAAATTTGGGTTTCTTGACTACGTAGTACGGTAGTACCGATACCATCCCTTCATGAGTGAGTCATTCTAACCATTTTGAAGATTAGTGTTAATTACTCGGATGATCCATATGGTTTGCACATATTGCATTTATGTCCTTAGTTTTTCGAAATTAACAGATACAACTGGTAATATGAATTTTATAACTATGGTGGCCCCAATCATAGAGGTTCGTCTCTTTTTCCAGTTAAATGGTGTGTGAAATGATCTAACTTTAATAACTTTATTATTTATAATGACAAACTATTTAGTTATCATCGTGAAACATCATTATTGAAACAAAAACACACTCGCCCTACATGACTTACAAGATGGAGTCTCCAAAGATCAAATTGTTTGCACACTAAACTATAGATAAAAATTTACATCGCTTTCTTATATATAAATAAAACCATTTAACATTGCATGTGCAATTCCTCTCAAAAAAAAAAAAAAAAAAAAAAAAACATTGCATGTGCAATGATTTGTACCTACATCGCTTTTGTGGGTACAATAGACAATTAGGTCATAGGTATTCTTATATGATAACTAATAACTCTTTTTCAGTAAATAAAATTATAATTGATTAACTCCTTTTATCTTGTGGCACTATATATCATTCTTGAATATTTTTGTTTATAATGTTAGTTTAAAAGATCTTTATGTGTTGATTAACAAAGATAGATTAATACTAACCAACTAACGAGATATAAACATTACAATCATAAGATCTTAACACAAGATACATCTGCATACATCTGCATTAAAACTTAGGGTTCATTAATTTCAGGAGATCGATTTAGGGTTTTCTAGTCAAACACAAAGAATGGATTTGACAGCGTTTGACAAATAGGCATCAGAAGCGGGTCAATTCAAGATCATGTGAGGTTTGAGTTTTTAAAAGAAGAAATGGAAGCATGAAGGAGGATTTGTGATAAAGTGATGTAGGGGGAATTACTGAGTATGATGATGATGATAATGATGTAGGGGGAATTAGAAGCATCAATAAGCGGTTGTACTACGTGGGCAAGCTTGAGAAACTAAAAGTGTGAATCAGGAGATTATATGGGCATAACAATTATCGACCAACAAAAATTATAAGAAAAACCTTAGGTATGATAATTTAATCATTTGTTTAAAGTAAATATAATGTTATATAATTATCTTCAACTTTAATAATTTTGTGGTGAAACATCTTGTTATCATCGTGAAACAAAAACACATTCTTCCAAATAACTTACAAGATGGAGTCTCCAAAGATCAAATTGTTTGCACACTAAATTTAAGATAACCATTTACACATGTTAAAAGTTGTCACATCAACGCGTCAAGTAACAAACAAGTAGTACTTGCTCGGATGAAGGATGAACCTAAGCTAAAAGAATAAAATAAAAATTAGCATTAAATTAAACTATAATTAATAAAAATATACTCATACTATAGTATTACTTTTATTAAATATGAATAGTATGATGATTGTGACCCATAACAGAATGGAGTATAAAATAAGAAAACAATTTTAAGGGAAGGAACCAGGAAGGAGCAACTAAAATTAAGCATTGATTTCACTTTTGGACCTTTTTCCTTTCAAGTCTTCAACATTCTTTTTTTTCTTCTCACTTAATTATCTTATATACTATCACGATAATTTATCAAATATTATTAGATTTAAAAACACTTTTTACATTTTAGATATAAAAATAATTTTGAAAATGTAAAGATTTCCTGCTCCTTAAATTCTAAAAATTGTTCAAACAAGACTCAAACTCTTAATGTTACAAAGCAAAACACTCTTTTTAACGACAAATTTGAATCAGTGATAAACCACTAAAGATTATTGATTTGCGCACTAAATGCTATGTGTATAATTTCTTTTTTTTCCTCTCCTTTTTAGTTATACATCTATCATATGCTCACTAAATGCTATGTGTATAATTTCTTTTTTTTCCTCTCCTTTTCAGTTATACATCTATCATATGTTTAAAAGTGAGGCTATCCTTTTGTGATTTGGGTTATTTCGGATTTTTGTTAGGGAATTGACATATTTTAATGTATATGACAATGAGTCTGTTCTCATTAGTCACTCTTATCAGATTTGGAGATACATTTGCTAAAACCGTTTAACAAGACTAGATTAAAGGAGCCTGAATTAAATTGGAGCTCATTCAAACGTGTACGAGTACGAGCTTTCCATACAGGGCCGTCTCAGAGAATAATAAAAAAAATTTGGGCCCCGGGAGAAACAAAAAAAAAAATTGGGCCCACTTATTATAATATAAACTCATCAAATATGTATCAAGAAACCACAATACGATGATAATTGTTATAAAATAAACAAAACAAAAGTAGTAGTTTGATAAAAATATGTTTATACACACATATACATGTAAATATGTGATTCAAATATATTTTTAGGCATAAGATGTCGTGTAATCTCACTTTATAAAACGTTGATATTGTTTTTAGAAAATAAATCGTTATAAAATCATTAACTAAAAATAAAAGTTATTCATGGGGTTTGAACTCATGACCTCAAGATTATAACCCAAAACATTAACCAATGAATCATACAATCATCTTGTTAACAAGATTGAATAGTCAATTAATTAAGTGAATTGATAGTTCAAAACAGTTTAGGAAATAAAAAATGCAAGGGACTAACTAAAAATTGTTTAGGAAATAAAAATGTAAAGGACAAGATTAGAACTCATGACCTCAATTTTCAAATTTAAGTATCTTAACCATTGAACTAGCTTCATTTTTTTTTTGTTGTTGATGTCATTTATTAAACATTTAAGATAACAGTGCTCACTTTAAAATCTAGACCTTAAATTTTTGCTGGGCCCTATAAACCTTTTGGGCCTTGGCGTCTGCCCGCGCTGCCCAGCCCTAAAACCGGGCCTGTTTCCATATAAGAATGCTCATGAACCTAA
The DNA here is from genome assembly GCF_002127325.2 of Helianthus annuus. NCBI lineage: Eukaryota > Viridiplantae > Streptophyta > Magnoliopsida > Asterales > Asteraceae > Helianthus > Helianthus annuus. The sequence continues at coordinate 189,489,938 of NC_035448.2, forward strand.
ATGAGCATGTTATTTATATAAACTAGAATTACGACCCGCCGCAATGCGGCGGGGATTCTTTAGTTATAACTAAATCGATTTAGGACGCGCACGTTATGTTGAACCTGTCAAAGGGGAAAAAAATAGACGATGTAAAAACGTTCACCCACACACGCACGTTGCGTCGTGTTAACTCGCAAAATTTAGAATGAAACGTAAAAACGCTAAACCAAAGACGCACGTTGCGATGTGTTAAGTCACAAAATTTTGAACGAAGCATAAAGCGAAAAATTTACGGAAAATGAAAACTATAAAGGACCAAAGTTGAAAGTAAAAAAAGTTGTGAAGATAGATTGCAAAAGATAAAAAGTTTTGTGTTAAAAGTAAAAAAAACAAATAGTTTTGGATTAAAAGTAATTTATGAAACACTTTTGGGTGAAAAGTAAAAAAATCAAAAAATTTTTTTTTTTTGAAAAACCCTTAAAGCTAAGGTTACAGCAACCATATGCATAACCATTTTTTTTGAAAAACCCCCCAAAGCCAAGATTACAACACATAAGTAAAAAAAATCAAAGTGGTTAAATCGCAAAAGATGAAAACTTTTGAATTAGAAGTAGAAAATCAAATTAATCAAAGGGGTTAAATTACCAAATATTAAAACTCTAAACTTAAATTGTCAAAGATTAAAACTTTAGGGTTAAAAAGGAAACAAAGATTAAAAATTTTAAACTTAAATTGTCAAAGAATAAAACTTTACGGTAAATTGTCAAATATTTAAACTTTAGGGTTAAAAATGAAACAAAGATTAGAAGTTTATACTTAAATTGTCAAACATTAAAACTTTAGGGTTAAAAATGAAAATTTCCTTTTTTTTTTGAACGACTCCCAAAGCCATATGTACAATCAACATATGCACAAACTTGTTGCTTCTTTATATAGGTTTTAATATATTAATTTTTATTTTATGTAACAAATACATAATTACATAAAAAACTTGCAGCATATAAATTATGATAAAAATAACTAAGTAATATAACTTAGAGAGTTTGTGCTTTAAACATAGAGATGAAAGCCAGACAAGCCGATATACAACTCTTTTAAGTTCAACAAATTGAGCTTAAACTCTGCTTCTCGTAAATCAAACGAGCTTAGCTTGAGCTTAGAAGAACTCGAACTCGAGTCGACTCGTTTACACCCTTATTATTAGTGTATTCGACCAAAATTGTATCTTAATATGACAACTGAAAACCATATGAAGCTTAGTGATGAAGACATATTTGTTATGGTTGACAATCAAAACGAAACTAAAAAAGACAAGGTATGTGGAAACCATAATGAGTTGTAGTGTGAAAACTACTTTCTTTAGGTTCTTTCTCATTTAAAGGGTGATGAGTTGTAGTGTGAAAACTACTTTCTTTAGGTTCTTTCTCATTCAAAGGGTGTTTTCGTTAGATTTTTTATTTCATAAGGAGTTGGTGTAAAGTATACGTTAGAGAGGAAAGTACCCCTAGTTCTGAGGTTATCCTCCCTTGATTCGACCCAATTGCAAAGGGATAAGACCAAACCCAATGTTACATGCATATTCTTAGAAGAATTTTGACATATCACCATATAAATAGATGTTATTTTTATTTTCTCTTTCTTCATTAATTACGTACTAACTCACAATTCCTTTCTGTCTCCTTAGACTATGGGGTGTGGAGAGGCTTGGGTTGGGGACATTGCTTGACACATGGCGAGCGTGAGATCCACAAGGTAATACTCAAAAACTAGGGGTGCGGTGTGGCGTGGCTTAGCTTGGCGTGGCCAGCCATGTGGATTTTTTACTTTTCTTGTTTAAACTATTTAAAATTTCACCTAGTCAACCAAAGCAGCCGTGTCACCCAGACCCCCGCCCCACACCAGGCTCAATTCCCACGCCAAAGGGGCAATACTATGCCCAACGCCAACCCGGGCTGGAGCAGCCGGCGTTAAAGGGCCAAAACGCCAAAAAGCAACGCCCCACACCCACTCGTCTTAAGTGCTAGCACTTAGCCACAAACATTTTGCTCTCTCTCTCCTCTCTCTCTCTTCTAAATCATCATCCACCTCATCTCACACTCATCAAATGCATTATAAATGCTATGCATTGGTGATGGTCTAAGATATATAAATTCTAGATTTTAAAGATATTGATCCGTTAGAAAGTTTTTTATTCGAGTCAGATTCGACCGGACCCTGATGAAAATCTTTAAATCAAGGTGATATATATTAATACACCAAAGCCTCATAAAAAAAATTCTAGACCCTAATCCATAAGATTAATGGTTCGTAGACAAACAAGTAAATGAGCCGTAAATAAACCATTTTTTATCTGTTCAACGTACGAACTTGATAAGTCTTGACTGTACTAAGTCAACGTAATTGACTCTGTGGCCCAATGGATAAGGCGCTGGTCTACGAAACCAGAGATTCTGGGTTCGATCCCCAGCAGAGTCGAATTTTTTTGTTTGTTTTTAGTTGACGTGGATTTTAGTTTCTGTTGATAAATACATCAAATATAATACATACATCTGGGAACCACTATTTCAACGCAAATAAGTTCGGGTTGGAACCGGTTCTCAACACAAAAAACCCCAAACTAACCGGTTTTAACGCTCCTAACCGGTTTTGAGCCGATCTGAATTGATTTGAGTTGGTTGGGTTTTCAACCCTAGAACCGGTTTACAACCCGAACCAGTTTGGGCCCAAACCGGGTTTTGTACACCTTGAGTAGCAAGCGCATTTCGTAGGGGTGGAGTATAAATATCGGTTGTCGCTCAAAAAACGGCAATATTACATTACAATATAAAAAGATTGTGGGTCGGTTGATCCCGGACGCATGTCCATCGGGTACCATGTATGTGAGTTATTCATAGGCTCACGGTCCGTGGACAAGTAGCCACTGGAGAAGCTCCCGGTATTCTAAACTCTAAGCGAACTTCTTACCCAAACCATTATAACTTCTATTAGAACTGCAGTGTCTCCATTGGCGAAGCTTGGGGGTCGATTTTTCCCAATTCCGGGGGGGGGGGGGGGTGTGCGAAAACGTATATACCTAAAATTTTCTATACGAAGGTACTGTTCATAACACTACGCGTCGAAAAGTTCAGGGGCCCCTGAGTGTCTCGTCAACGTCGCATGGCTGCCCTTATTATCCGCCTTCATTTTCATGATTATTTCGTTCAGGTTCGTTCAATATGTTCCCTTTCGATGCTTGACCATCGGGCCCCACTACGACATACGTGTCAAATGTGTTTCACACTTATATATAAACATCTTAAATATATTAAACTAGTTGCACTTATGTAAAAACATAAAATTTGCAGGGTTGTGATGCATCCATTTTACTAAGCGATCCCGCCACAACTGAGAGGACAGCATTGTCCAATACCGGGGTTGGAGGCTATGAAGTTATAGATGCAGCAAAATCTGCTGTTGAAAACATTTGTCCGGGGATAGTTTCATGTGCGGATATACCTGCTGTCGCAGCGCGTGATACTTCTGTTGCGGTAACATATGTTCTAACTATATGATTTTTTTTTAATATGAAATTAGAGTCATGCATATCTTTGTATTGACCAGTTATGAATAATTTGAAAAATATTCAGGTGGGTGGTCCTTCATGGTCAGTAAGACTTGGCAGAAGAGACTCTACTAGAGCGAACCGAGCGCTAGCTGATGGTCTTCCACGAGCCGATCTTGATCTACCATCACTAGTTAGAGATTTTGATGCAAAGGGTCTGAATGAAAGAGACATGGTTGCTTAATCTGGTTAGAATTTATACACTTATAGTTATACCTTATTTGTTGCCAAACCTTCAGAAACTCTGATATTAAGGTGGCATGCTACAATTTTTTTTATTAGAGCATGCGCAAATGCGCAATGAACGCTTGTAGGGACAACGGTCGTGTGGCCTCACGGATGGACAACCCACAAACACCCACATTGCATGGGTACGTTCGTCCATCATGCTTTGGATGAGCGTGGACAGACCCTCAGACGGGCAAGGCCAACCCCCAATATTATTTTTTATTCATTTTCTATATTGAGTTATGTCTACTAAACTTTGATGGTTTTTGCGCCTAAAAAACTCGTTACTTAAAACATAGTATATGTAATGAAATGTAATTTGACTACTGGTGTTATGTAGTTAATCATGAAATATGTAATGAAATGTTATTGTCAATACCATATATATGATTGATTTTAAGTTTGTAAGAACGTATACAGAACCAAGACAATAAACATGGTGTAAAATTTAAGGTAATGAATAATAAATTGTTAAATTACATAATAATAATAATTTACAATCTTTGGAGACTACATTTTATAAGACCATGTGTAGTGGTTTAGTCAAATAATGCCCCCACCATGGGGCATTATTCGACATGTGGCAGTTCAGTCAGAATGGGGCGTTATTGCAAAAGTGGCGTAGTGGGAATAATGCCTCTTCCAATCATTAAAAAAAAAAAAAACAAACTAGTTTCTCATTGGCCAGCCAAACCCAGTCAACCCTTCTACAATCCATTTTAGGCGTTTTCTTAATCACGCCAATACAATTTTTTTTTTCAAAAATAACCACCCAATACGCCCTATGTAATGGGGGAAGGGCGTTTTTTTTTTTTTTAAATAATGCCAAAAACCGCCCCAATTGCAACTCACATGCACGGCTTATTTTCAGTTTTCACCGAACATTCTAGACTCCAAATATGTCCTACCTTTGCTTGGTGACCAAGCAAAAGGGCAATATAGTCATTTATCCCAGTTAACCGTAGTGACCACTTCCCCCTTATAACTAACTCATAACCGGACGCTTCACTCACAAACATTCACACTCACAAATTCACACTTTTAATGGAGCGAAACAACAACTACAATCGCGTCGGTGGTGGCCGGAGCAACGGTGGCAGAGGAGGTGGTGGCCGCGGTGGTGGTGGTGGTTATCATCACGGTGGACGAAACGGAAATTATTCGCAACAATACGGTAATCAACAGCAGGAGTATTATGGAGGCGGTGGAGGTAGAGGCAGAGGTAGGGATAGAGATTCCGGTGGCCGTGGTCAGCAGAGTCAACGGACTCCGGCTAACTCTAGGCAGCATGCCGATCGAGTGCCCGAAGTCGACGCATGGAGTCGTGTTGCGTCTGGTCAACCGGTTGTGGCGCAAAGACAAACCCTAGCTCCGAACCGGAATGGTATGACTGACGTCACTCATAACCTTACAGTTTGTTTCTGTATTGTTGCTTGATTGCGTTTTAATAATCGGATATTTTTGTTTGGTTTGTTAGTTTTGAGTTAGGTTAATTCATTATGTTAAGTTAGGTAATTTTCGTTATGTTATGCTGTCTTGCAATCAATTTAGTTTTCTAGATCATTTCTGAAATTGTGTTAATTTTGCTTTTTTTTTTTCCAATCAATTTTGAAATTGTGTTAATTTGGATTTTTTGATCCATATTGAAGTTGTCTTAATATAGTTATTTTTTTGGTTTTTGTTGAAATTGTGTTAATTTAGTTTTTTCAATCAATTATGAAATTGTGCTAATTTAGTTTTTTCAATCAATTTTAAGTTTGTGTTGATTTAGTTTTTTTTTCAATCAATTTAAATTTGTGTTGATTAAATATTTTTTTTCTCATCAATTTAGAAATTGTGTTTAATTTATTTAGTTTTTTCAATCCATTTTGAAATTGTATTACTTTAGTATTTTCAATTCTCTTTGAAATTATGTTAATTTAGTTTTTTCAATCCATTTTGAAATTCTGTTAATTTAGTTTGTTCAATCAACATTGAAGTTGTGTTGTTCTCTGTTTTCAGATCGTCAGGTTCAAGAAATTAATGCAAAACTATCAACTCTTAGTGTCACAGAACACTCAAAAGATGGTGTAGCGAATGCTCTTGTACCAATTAAGCGTCCGGACCACGGTACGCTTGCAATGAGATCGGTGAAGCTTCTTGTCAACCATTTTTCTATCAAGTTTGATCCATCAAACACCATACTGCGCTACGATGTAGACATACAACAAGCGGTTGAGCAAGAAGGGTCGTCATCTACTCGTGTTTTGAAAAAGAAAAAAAGGATTCCGTTACGACAGATCCAGGAGAAGCTATGTTCCGAATATCCGGACCGGTTTCCGTTACTCCAGACTGCTTACGACGGTGAAAAGAATATTTTCAGTGCAGTCTCATTGCAAGCGGGAACTTACAGTGTTCAGTTAGATGGTCGGTCTTACGTGTGCACCATCAAGTTTGGAAATGAGCTAAACCTTTCAAAGCTACAAGATTTCTTGAACAGGAATGCTGTGCACGTCCCTCGTGATGTCCTGCAGGCTCTGGATGTAGTAATGAAGGCGAATCTTTTCAGGGAAAAGGTTTCGGTTGGGCGGGGTATGTACCCTCGAGTGCACCGAAGGGAAGACGACCTTCGTTGCGGTGTTGCTGCATATAGAGGGTCTCAACAGAGCCTAAAGGTCACTTCCAACGGGTTGATAATGTGTACAGATTATTCTGTTATGCCGTTTCGTAAACGGATTCCCGTTCTTGATTTCCTAAAAGAACATCTTCGTGTCAACGTCCATGACATCCCAAGCGCAAGGTATTGGGTCAAAGTTGTGGCGGCATTGACAGGGTTGAAGGTGACGGTGACTCATCGTCGTACAAAGCAAAAGTACACTGTGTTTGGGTTGTCGGAGAAACCTACAAAGGACATTTCCTTTGTACAAGAAGATCTTGAAGGGAAGAAAGCGCCACAAGTTGTCATGCTGACAGATTACTTTAGAGAAAAGTGGGATAAAGAAATAGTGCATAAGGGTATTCCGTGTTTGCAATTGGGGACCGTAAAAAGGCCGAACTATGTTCCTATGGAATTTTGTGTGTTGGCTGAAGATAGAAGGTTCCCAAAGGAGCAGCTGAGTAAGGAAGTTGCCAGGAGGCTGAAAGATCTGTCTCTTCTTGCACCAGATAAGAGGATGAACGAGACATGCGGTATTGTTCGTGAAGAGTATGCAATAGGCAAGCCCGGGTATGTCGCTATTCTTTCAAATTTTTAATGTTAAATTCTTCAGCTGGTGCATCCATAGTTGTCAATAGCGAGCGTAGCGATCGCTATAGCGCGCTACATAGCGTATAGGTATTAGGGTTGTAGCGATAACAGCGACAATTTTTTTTTTGTTTTTAATAAAATAGCAATTAAATATAGCTATATAATAGCTGGGTTTTAGGTTTTTGTTAAATATATTTGTAGGGTATTTTGATATAATATACATATAAAATTTTTAATTTTTTTTTTCTAGTGTATCGCTATTTATAAAATAGCCGCTCGCTATTTTTCGCTATTCGCTATAGGTACCTTATCGCTATTTGTCGCTATTCGCCATTAACAACTATGGGTGCATCTTTTATACATCATTCGGACTTTATGTAGGCATTGTGTAGTTTGTTATATATGCATTACAAACACGTTTTTGTTGATTTTTGATATGTGATAAGACATAACTCCAATCTATTTATTCAAAAGTAAATGGGCTACTTCTAGTTTTCAATTCTAATATTGTTGTTTGACATTTGCAGTGCGGAGGTGATACAAAATTTCGGAATCGGGGTTAGTATGAACATGACAGAGGTTGACGGACGCGTGATGGAGCCACCTAAGCTGAAGCTCGGTAGCTCAAACGGTAAACCCAACATCATAACAGTTGACAAACAGAAATGTCACTATAATCTTCTTCAAGGTAGAACTTTAGTCACCGGAAAATCAGTTGAGAGGTGGGCATTGATAGATTTCAGTAGTATGCATGATGAGCTTTGGCTGGATATCGACTCCTTCATTCCAAAGTTGATGAAGAGATGCGGAAATCTTGGGGTACGGATGAAAGAACCTCTTCGTGTATATCAGACCAACATGCAGGAGTTGAATAACGTTAATACAGTTCGTGAACTTCTTAAATGGCTTGTGGAGGAGTGTCGAAAGATTGATAACGGACGTTTGCAATTGATCGTTTGTGTGATGCCTGAGAGACATGATGGGTACAAGTCTCTCAAATTGGTGTCGGAGATTGAACTTGGTGTGATGACTCAATGTTGTTTATCTGAAAATGCTAACAAAGGAAGTGATCAGTTTCTTGCCAACTTAGGTTTGAAGATCAACGCTAAGTTAGATGGTTGCAATGTGCAACTTGTTGAGCGGTTTCCTCGTTTCAGCAGTGATGATCGCTATATGTTTATTGGAGCCGATGTGAATCACCCAGCTGCATCGAACACCGAGTCCCCATCTGTTGCAGCCATTGTTGGCTCTGTGGACCCTGCTGCAACGCGTTATGTCCCTCGTGTGTTCCCGCAAGAGCACCGCAAAGAGGAGATTGTTAATTTTGGGAGCGTGTGTTTGGACCTGGTCAACACATACGCTAAATTCAACGGAGTGAAACCGAACAAAATTGTGGTGTTCCGTGATGGTGTTAGTGATGACCAATTCGAGATGGTTCTGAATAAAGAAATGGTTGATATGAAGAAAGCCATTTACACTGAACACTACCGTCCGTTTGTCACATTTGTCGTGGCGCAAAAGCGTCACACGACTCGCTTGTTTCTTAACAACGAGAATGACATCGGGAACGTGCCTCCGGGAACAGTTGTCGACACGAACATCGTCCATACGTCTAATTTTGATTTCTACCTTTGTAGCCATTTCGGAGGCATGGGAACGAGTAAGGCCACACACTACTCGGTGATTTGGGATGAGATTGGGTTTTCAGCTAATGAGATTCAGAGGTTGACCTACGACTTGTGCTTCGTTTTTGCACGTTGCACAAAACCAGTATCGTTGGTGACACCTGTGTACTATGCGGATCTTTTGGCGTACAGAGGTCGGATGTTTCAAGAGGAGGTGATGCAAATGGAAGCCTCGGGTTCTGCTCCACCTTCAAGTTCGTTTGATCAGGCCTTCTACAATCTTGATCAACACCTCAAGGACTCCATGTTCTTCATTTAAATCCACTGCCTTGAGATGGGTCGAAGACTCGAAGTGCCTATATGCATATCAACATCCTTTCTAAACTGGATTAGCGAAGGGGTTTGTGCGTGAATCTAATGCATTTCGTTCTTTTTCAGTGTTCTTTTTAGTTTGTGTGTTTGAATAAAACCTTGAGTAAAAGCTACAGGTGTCGCCTGTAGTCAAGGTCGGTTTGGTTTGGTTTGTTATGTGTTTTACCTTTTAATTTCCTTGGAGGTTGAAGGGTAGTTTATGTTTTCAGATGTTTGAAACGGTTGATGTTAGTACTATTTTGTATTGTATTGTGTGATAATTATGCTCAGTTATTGTATTGTGTGTTCAGTTGTTACTTACTGGTGTTGGATCTGGATTTTTGCTTCCTTTAAACTTTGTTTTATGAAAAAACAAAATATAATATAAGAAAGGGGATTATTGGAGTAAAGTAGAGTTCGGGATTATTGGTGTAAAGTAGAGTTTTAGAAGTGACATTTGCCGTTCCAAAGAATAGGCATGCAATATGGTAAACTTTTGTAAACCGATTTGGATCGTCTCAAAACCAGTTAGGAGCGTTAAAACCGGTTAGGTGGGTTTTTGTGTTGAGAACCGGTTCCAACCCGAACTGATTTGCATCGAAAGAGTGGTTCCCAGATATGTATATATGTATTTATAGCCCGAAACTAAAATCCATGACAACCACTAAAAAACAAAAAAATTCGACTCTGCTGGGGATCGAACCCAGAATCTCTGGTTTCGTAGACCAGCGCCTTATCCATTGGGCCACAGAGTCAATTATGTAGACCAACTATAGTCTAGATTTATCAAGTTCTTACCTTGAACTTTATGTTAGTTATGGTAATTCAGTTATTTGTTTAGAGTTGATTGTATGTTACACAATTATCTTCAACTTTTATTATTCCATTATTCAGTAGTGAATTATTATCTAATTATGATCGTTAAACATCAGAAGTGAAAAACTTATTATCTTATTATGATCGTTAAACATGAGAAGTGAAAAACACACACACACCCGTGCATGTGAGTTATATAAAATGGAGTCTCCAGAGATTAAAAATTATTATTATTATTATTATTATTATTATTATTATTATTATTATCATTATTATTATGTAATTTAACAAATTATTATTTATTACCTTAAATTTTACATCATGTTTAGTGTCTTGGTTCTATATGTGTTCTTACAAACTTAAAATCAATCATATATATGGTATTGAAAATGACAATATAACACTAGCAATTTAAAAGATGCAAAAGCTTTGAATCATAATTTACAACTATGGAAAAATCATATGACAACTTATGAAATTGGTGATCCAAGAATTTAACTTGGTTCAGAAAATACAATTAATATGTGAATAAACATAAACTTCTGTTTTTTAATTGGCAGCACTGCAAGAAGTTCTTATGACTCCATTAGCACCAGTAAGAAGCTCAATTTCTCCCATTTTAACCATGGCTGCAGCGAAATCGGATGCAAATCTTCTTGGATTGTTGCTATACTCTAACACAATGCTATCGGTTGAGCCACCATTAAACAGTACCTGGTCTGACTGAAGAAGGCCTCTCCTCTGAACAAGATTCCTGAAGTAATTGTTATCAAATGAATTTGGTGTCACCAAATCAAGTGGTGACAAGTTTCCATCTCCATTTCCTCTATTTGCGGGGCAGTTGCGCCTACGCGTGCTAGCGAAATTGGCATCTATGTCCGACGCGTTACTATATATCCTGGCTCGAAATGCAACACACCGCGATTGGCCAATAGTATGAGACCCTGATTATTCAAAACATAGCTTGTGTCACAAAAGAGATATAGAAAATGATTAACTACATAAACAAGTAGCCAAACTATATTTCATTACATATTTTATGTTTTAAGTAACGAGTTTTCTTAGGCGCAAAAACCATTAAAGTTTAGTATACATAACTCAATATAAAAAATGAAAAAGAAATTAAAATATTGGGGGCTGGCCTTGCCCGTCTGTGGGTCCGTCCACGCCATCCAAAACGCGATGGACGAACCCACGCAATGTGGGTGTTTGTGGGTTGTCCGTCCGTGAGGCCACACGACTGTTTGTGGAGTCCCCACAAGTGTTCATTGCGCATGCTCAATAAAAAAAATTGTAGCATGCCACCTTAAAATACAAACTGGACTAAAGTTTGTTTTTTTTTTTTTTTTTATAAAAATTCCCTACATAACAAACATTTAGCTTACACATTTGGCAACAAATAAGGTATAAGTGTATAAATTCTAACCAGATAAAGCAACCATGTCTCTTTCATTCAGACCCTTTGCATCAAAATCTCTAATTAGTGATGGTAGATCCTGGTCAGCTCGTGGAAGACCATCAGCTAGCGCTCGGTTCGCTCTAGTAGAGTCTCTTCTGCCAAGTCTTACTGACCATGAAGGACCACCCACCTGAATATTTTTCAAATTATTCACAACTGATCAATACAAAGATACACAAGATTTTAACTCAATATTAAAAAAATATATATAGTTAGAACATATGTTACCGCAACAGAAGCATCACGCGCTGCGACAGCAAGTATATCCGCACATGAAACTATCCCCGGACAAATGTTTTCAACAGCAGATTTTGCTGAATCTATAACGTCATATCCTCCAACCCCGGTATTGGACAATGCTGTCCTCTCAGTTGTGGCGGGATCGTTTAGTAAAATGGATGCATCACAACCCTGCAAATTATATGTTTTTACATAAGTGCAACAAGTTTAACATATTTTAGACGTTTATAAGTGTGACACACATTTGACACACATGTTGTAGTGGGGCCCGATGGTCAAGCATCAAAGGGGAAAATATTGAACGAACCTGAACGAAACAATCGTGAAAATGAAGGCGAATAAGAAGGGCAGCCATGCGACGTTGACGAGAGACTGCGGTTCTAATAGAAGTTCTAATGGTGGTGAGTGCATTGGGGCATGTGGTATCATAAAAAGTAGGAGACAACTGAGCTTTGATCTCCATATTGTTTAATGAAAGAATTAAAATGGTGACAAAAACAAAAATGGTTCGGAGAGATTGATGAGGATCCATGTGGTTAAATGAAAACTTGGTTTGTAATTTTGTGTGAGATAAGTGTCATGGGCTTGAGGTATATATATATATTAAAGGGGTTGTGTCAAGTGGTTCAATTGGTGGAATGAATAATAATCAAATCTCATTTATTACTTTGTTGTTGAATTGGCCACTTAGACCAAGCCTGGATGGATGTGTGGAGCCATGATATTTATGAAATAGTTCACCTTTCTTGACACTATAATTCAAATATGCATTGACCAACTTATAAGGCATTTAATGTATTTAGATTGAGCTTATCGGTGATGATAAGAACACCCGTAGTGGAGCAGTATTTGGGCGTGATTTGCCTTAAAAATGCCCGAAAACGTCCGCGCACCGCCCCCGGGGGCTTTTTTCTTCAAAAACTGGGTTGAGGTGTGCTAAAATTACCGGCGGATGAAGATTTTGTTGGCCAATCACAGGTATCCTTATTTTTGTTTGGGCAATACCTTTTTTCTGATAGTTTTTTTATTTAATTCTTTGCACCCTTTTAACATAAATGCCCACATCCACACCACACCCATTTTAGAAAAACGTTCCATAATGCTCCATTGCTGACTCGACCGCCACATGACGGATAATACCCAAAAGGGTGGGGAGTCGATGTTATGTTTCAAAGCAATTTAGCTTATAGTTTAGTATAGTGGGAGAGCTTCTCCCATGCCTTGTCCGCGGACCATGAGCCCACAAATGACTTCATTGCATCCGACGCCAGATGGACATGAGTCCAGGATCAACTGACCCACAATTTCTTTATATGTAACCGTTTTATGAGCAACAGCCGATATTTATACGCTGCCCCTATGAAATGTGCTTGCTACTCAAGGTGTGCAAAACCCGGTTTGGGCCCAAACTGGTTTGGGTTGTAAACCGATTCTAGGGTTGAAAATCCAACCCACACAAATCGCTTCAGATCGGCTAAAAACCGCTTAGTTCGGGATTTTTATGTTGAGAACCGGTTCCAACCCGAACTGATTTAGGCCCACTCTAGAAACTAAAATCCACGTCAACAGCTAAAAACAAAAAGAATTACGACTCTGCTGGGGATCGAACCCAGAATCTCTGGTTTCGTAGACCAGCGCCTTATCCATTGGGCCACAGAGTCAATTATGTCGATCAGATAAAAACTTAGTTTATATACGACTCATTTACATGTTTGTCTACGAATCCATTAATCTTATGGACTAGGGTCTAGAACTGTTTGTTATGAGGTTTTGGTATTTATATATAGAGTTAATTACTGTTTTCGTCCCTGTGGTTTGTCAAAAATCACTGTTTCAGTCCATTAGTTTAAAAATTGCGATTTCAGTCCCTGTGGTTTCACTTTCGTAACCATTTTAGTCCCTGTGGTTTCGCTTTCGTAACCATTTCAATCCATTTATTCTGTTAGTACAGGGACTGAAATGGTTACGAGGTGGACTGAAATGGTTACGAAAGTGAAACCACAGGGACTGAAATCGCAATTTTTAAACTAATGGACTGAAATAATGATTTTTGACAAACCACAGGGACGAAAACAGTAATTAACTCTTATATATATATATCACCTTGATTTAAAGATTTTTTTTTTTCTGTACCGGGAAGAATCGGACTCGAGCAAAAAACTGTCTTACGGATTAATACCTTTAAAATCTAAAATTTATTTATCTTATCCCTTGCCGAATCAAGGCAGGATAACCTCAGAAGTAGAGTTACTTTCCTCTCTAGCGTATACTTTACCCCAACTCTTTCTCTATTATGTCTATATCCTTTACACTTATGCATGACACATCACCTGCATCATGATACCTCTATATTACTTACTTTATCGTAGAAGTAGTTCCTGTTAGGTTGTTCACGAGTCAAGTGACCACTAGCTTGGCTCAATCTCGATAGCTAACATTACAATGGCGGACCCATGAATTATTTTCAGGGGGTGCGAACGAAGAGTTCAACCAAATTTTCAAGGGGTGCAGTCGGGATTTTTACCTCGAAAATACACTAATTTTTTTTTTCAAGGGGGGCGCCCGCCCACCCAAGCCAAAGCTTGGGTCCGCCCTTGGCTAACAAGCCAACTCGGCTCAACTCGAATCAAAATAACGAAACTGAAATTTGAGCTTGAACTTAGCTCGATCGGATTTTTCTTTTTCCAAATAAAATATCTAGCGAATTTACATCCTTTGGATGAGAAAGAAGAACCTAAACAAAGTAATTGTAATTTCATTACCTTCCTGGACTCCCGGTTACATATTTCAATTTTAACTAAGCTCATTATGGTTTCCACATACCTTGTGTTTTTAATTTCGTTTTGGTTGTCAACCATAACAAATCTGTCTTCATCACTAATCTTCGTTTGGGTTTCAGTTGTCATATTAAGATACAATATTAGTCGAATAAACTAATAACAAGGGTGTAAACTATTAGAATCAATCAAGATCATCCGAATTATTTGTAATATTGTGTCATTATTTTGTATATTATTGACAAATATAGAATAGGTCAGCTATATAAATCTATATATTCTTTGGGATGGATCAATAACAGTTCACGGTGATTAATTACTACTTTTATGGTATCAGAGCGAATTCTCTGATCTACCACAACTAACCCTCCTCCCTTTTTCCAGCCGCCTCTGATCGATCTCCACCATTCTCAGCCACCGTTTTCTTTCTCAGCCACCATTCTCCAGCAGATATGGACCCAAAGATCCATCCCGCCGTTACCGTCACCAATATCAAAAACTTCATCTCCATCACACTCGAAATGGAATCCAGCCAATATGGCTCATGGGCAGAATTATTCAAACTTCACTGCCGGGCTTATCAAGTTATCGATCACCTATCCCCTAAAGCAAAGAATCTCCTTCTTCCTCCACTGCCAAATCTGATAAAGACAAAGACACAGCAGAAAAAGATGCGGGTGAAGACGCGTGGAATCGTTTGGACGCTATCGTCCTCCAATGGATTTATGCTACAATTTCGCCGGATCTCCTCAGTACTATCATGCGACCCGATTCTACTGCAGCCTATGCTTGGGCGGGCCTCAAGAGTATCTTTCATGACAACCAACTTACCCGAGCCGTCCTACTACAACGTAAGTTTGCAAACGTGAAACTTGACTCCTTCTCTAGCATGTCCGCTTACTGTCAAGAAGTGAAGACTCTCTCCGACCAACTGGCGAATGTGGGATCGCCGATCACCAAAGAGCAACTTGTCATTCAATTGCTAACTGGTCTCAATGAAGCTTACGGAAGCATTACCACTATTCTTCAGAATCAGAAACCCCTCCCTGCATTTTACGAAGCAAGATCCGCCTTATGTCTCGAGGAAACAACCAAGGCAAATCGCGTCACCACCGATTCCGCTCTTCACACATCCCATGTTCCGCACCAGGCTCCTTCTGACCCAACTAGTTCAGGCCCAACAGCTTCTTCTGGATCCAATAGTTCCGGCCCAACTGGTTCAGGCGCACATCCGACATATCGGGGTGGCCGAGGACGCGAGCGCGGCAGGGGCCGTGGCCGTGGCAGAGGTCAACATGGTGGCACTTATCAACAGTGGGCTACTTCGTCTTTTGGGCCGGCCCACAGTTACGGACATCATATGGGCTTTGGGCAGCACCAACAGTGGGCTCCTCGACCCACCTGGCCTCCCGCTTATAATTGGGCTGCTCCTCCATGCCCATATTCAACAACACCGGTTCCCAATAGGCCCGCAACCAACAGCCAAAATGGTATTCTGGGCCCTCGTCCACAGCAAGCCCACGTAACTTCTGAATCGGGCTACACACCTACTGAACTTGATCAAGCCTTCAACACCATGTCGCTTCACCCACCGGATTATCCATGGTATATGGACAATAGAGCCACAGGTAATATGACAAATGACTCCTCAAATCTCAATGCTTATTTGAATAAGGGGTTTTCACGAAACATAATCGTCGGAAATGGCGATAAAATTCCTGTCCATGCAATTGGCCATCGTACTCTATCACCACCATTTCTACCTTTTAAAATCAACAACACCCTCTTTGCGCCTAATCTAGTTAAAAATTTAATTTCTGTTCGTCGTTTCACAACTGATAATAATGTTTCTATTGCATTTGATCCGTTTGGTTTTAATGTGAAGGACCTTCGGACCCTTTCTTCCTTTGACCATTCTTCCTCTCCTAATATTCCCTCCAACTCTCCTGCCACTAACTCTCCCTCCACCCTTTCTTCACATCCTACTGTTCCCCCCCCCATCACCCTCCCAATCGATGCCATATTCCCCACCAACATTACCCTCCCAATCGATGCCATATTCCCCACCAACCTCTCCCACCCACTCGAACCCACCTCCCACACCGACCGCACATTCCCACCCGTCCCCAACTTCACATGTTCCTCCTACTCTTATGACTACTCGCTCTATGTCGGGTATTTACAAACCAAAAGCCCCACTTAATCTTCATGCTTCGACTCCCATCTCACCATTACCGAAAACACCTAACGAGGCCTTATCCAACCCGGACTGGAAAAACGCCATGACCGATGAGTTTCGTGCCCTTATTTCAAATAAAACTTGGGATCTTGTGCCTTGGACTGATGGGATGAATATAGTCCGAAGTATGTGGGTCTTTCGACATAAAAAGCATGCTGATGGGTCACTTGAGAGATACAAAGCCCGCCTTGTGTGCGACGGTCGATCTCAGCAAATCGGGGTCGATTGTGGGGAAACATTTAGCCCGGTGGTAAAACCGGCAACAAGTCGCACCGTGCTTAGTCTTGCAGTCACTCGGTCTTGGCCCGTTCATCAACTCGACGTCAAGAACACGTTTCTTCACAGTAATCTTCATGAAATGGTTTACATGCATCAACCAATGGGGTTTCGGGATCCAACTTATCCTAATCATGTTTGTTTGTTGAAGAAGTCCCTTTATGGGCTCAAACAAGCTCCACGAGCTTGGTATACACGGTTCGCGGATTATGTCTCTTAGTTTGGGATTTAGGCACAACCAATGTGATCATTCACTATTTATCTTCAAAGAGGGTTCCCTCATGGCTTTTATCCTATTATATGTTGATGATATCTTGCTCATTACCTCAACAGACACACTTTGAGACAAACTCCTGGCTTTACTCTCCAAAGAATTTGCTATGAAAGACTTAGGCCCTATAAGTTACTTCCTTGGTGTTGCTGTGACTCACACCAACAAGTCTTTATTTCTCACTCAAGAAAAGTATGCGATGGAAGTTCTCGAACGTGCAGGTCTCGCTGACTGCAGTGTTGCGGCTACACCGGTTGAGACCCAACAAAAATTAAGCTCAAAAACCGGCACACCTCTTCCCGATGCCACCAAATATCGGCGTCTTGCCGGCGCGCTTCAATACCTCACATTCACACGCCCGGACATTACGTATGCAGTCCAACAGGTGTGTATCCATATGCATGCTCCAACATCGATCCATATGAATGCTCTTAAACGGATTTTACGATACATAAAAGGAACCATCTCCTTCGGCTTGTATATTTCTCCGTCTCCAACCACGTCTCTCGTCTCCTATACTGACGCGGATTGGGGCGGATGTCCGGACACAAGACGATCTACATCTGGATACTGTGTATACATGGGCGATAATCTGCTGTCTTGGTCGTCTAAACGCCAACCGACCTTATCGCGTTCTAGTGCCGAAGCCAAATATCGAGGTGTGGCTAACGTTGTCTCTGAAGTGTGTTGGATACGAAATTTACTACTCGAGCTACATACTCCTCCTTCTCGTGCAACTATCGTCTATTGCGACAATGTTAGTGCAATTTATCTCACCGGGAACCCCGTTCAACATCAACGCACAAAGCACATTGAGATGGACATTCACTCTGTCCGCAAGAAGGTCGCTAAAGGTTTGGTTCGGGTACTTCATGTTCCGTCTCGATACCAAATTGCGGACATTTTTACAAAAGGCTTGCCCAAGATTCTCTTTGACGATTTTCGATCCAGTCTCACCGTTCGTCCTCCTCCCGCTTCGACTGCGGGGGTGTATTAGAATCAATCAAGATCATCCGAATTATTTGTAATATTGTGTCATTATTTTGTATATTATTGACAAATATAGAATAGGTCAACTATGTAAATCTATATATTCTTTGAGATGGATCAATAACAGTTCACGGTGATTAATTACTACTTTTATAAACAAGTCGACTCTAGTTCGAGTTCTTCTAAACTCAAGCTGAGCTCATTTGATTTACGAGAAGCAGAGTTCTTCTAAACTCACTCAAGCTGAGCTAGTTTGATTTACGGGTATTTTCTGTCTTTTATGTTAACTTATTGGGCGATTCGGCCTTTTTCATTTTATGTATAAGCATTTAGCATAATGTACGAGTATTCAAAATACACTCGCCAAATAAAAAAATAATAATATCGGTAAAAAGATGAAAATACCCGTGACTTAACAGAGAAAAATGGATGGAGTTAACGAGCCGGATGGAAATGACAAGATTTCAAACCTTTTGGATCCAGATGCGAAAAAACAAACCTTTGGACGAAAATCGCAAAACTGGCCAAACCTTAGGGACGAAAATGTCATTTTACTCTATATTATTTATCACAATGGCAGGCAAAAGAAGCTCACACATGGTATGTATATCTACTACACACACTATCATACTATGTAACATAGTTTCATCTGTGCAGTTGGATTTGAATGCTATGATGATTTATTGTATTTCAATATTTTGTATGTAGCTTAATCGATACACGTCGGCTAATGAAGCTGTTGCTCAAACAATTACTTCCAATTTCATCTTTTGGCAGGTTATGTTTTCTTACTCTTGTAGTTACAAAGTATTTATTGGAGTTTAATGGCAATTTGTTAAAGAAATTATTGTAATGAGAACGTAAAAGAACATTATATGCAAAAAGAAATTTGGGCTTTATTGGAGCTGAATGGCAATATATTGAAGGAATTATTGTAAAACCGGGAATTTTAAAATTATTATTATTTTAAAAAGGCCAATGCAAAAAGAAATTTGGACTCATATACTAAAATCATGGACACCTATATCACTTGGACTGGACTAGAAAAAGCCCAATTTTTGTATCATTTAGCAACGCTACACTTGCTTTTGTAAGACCTTTTAATAATAGTATAAATGATACAATTGTGTTTAATAATATATGGTATCGATATATGGTATCAGTATAAAAAATGCGCTTATGGCGCGGTATGATTCAACCCGAAAGCTTGTTGGAGGTACTTTGTTTACTTGATTTATAAATTTATTTTTATTGGTGGGTTAACTATTGTTACATGGACGAAAGTAGCAAAACTGACCAAACATCAGGGACGAAAATCACATTTTACACTACATGAAATATTTAGTCTTTATTTTTGTTGATAAACCTTTTTATTTTTTCTGACTTTTAAGCATGGATTTGTTGCATCCTGATAGAAAGCTTCTGATTTTTTTTTCTTTTTTGGTCCAATACAGAGTTACAAATTAGTTTACTTAGAATCTGAAACGATAAAAAGTCTGTTGATGTGGGTTATGTTTGATCTCTAACGGTCTAACGGATAAAATAGATAACCACCAAAGTGTATTTATTACGCTAAAATCTTCTATAACCTTTATTCGGAAAGTTACATTATATATAAAAAGTTAATTTTAGTTTTTTAATCACATGTGACAATGATATATAAAAATTAAGGTTTAGGACAAAAAGTGTTTTGGGTTGATCCGTTCCGAACCAACCTGGAGTCCTAGACAGCGTAGAACTCTTTCGACCCAAGTCCCAAGCTTGTTTGACCTTTGACCCGACCTACTATTTTGCCACCATTGCTGACTCAGATATATAAAAATTAACGCTCTGATCCTATACATGTAACATTCTTTGCCCTTTTACTTTTTACCATTGACTTTTCTTGGTTAATTCTGTTGAAAAGTAATTCAAATTTGATCATTTTGATGTCACTTGTGAGGTGATTGCCATCCTAATCATGAGTTGAAATCTAACAATCTCAGTTTTTTTCTTTAACTTTATTTCATTTTAATAACATATCAGGTGAAACCATCATGTCTTTATTTCATTTTATTTATATTAAAATTAAAAAAAATGTTATAAAGAATAAAAATACAATTAAAGGTACAATATTGAGAAAACAAATTTCTATTTCTAAGGTAGGAAGGTAAATGAGTTAACAGCTTGAGTTTGGGTTGTGTGGAGCTTTACATCTAAAGCTTGAGTTTGATTCATAGAAAAGTTTTAAAACTTGAGTTTTGCTATATTTATAAGTAAGACCGTCCGTAGTGGGGCGTGATTTTTAAAAAAAATTGAAAAAAAAAACGCCCTAAAACGCCCCCACCCCCATTACACGGGGCGTTATTAGGCGTTATTTTTTGAAAAAAATGTTGTTCGCGTTATAATGAAAACGCCCAATTACTTTGGAACAAATGATACACACCCAATCAATCACATCCACATGGTCTGATACCACATGGTGAATGCCCCATGTGTGCTTTTTTTTTTCATTAAAAATAATATGGGGGTTATTGGAATAATGCCCCACTACACCACTTTATGCTATAATGCTCCATGCTGATTGGGATGACACGTGTCGGATAATGCCCCATGGTAGAGGCATTATAACATCTTACCACTACACATGGTCTAAGTTCACATATATTTATAGTTATAATTATAATTGTACATATGACACAATATATATTAATTAGTTATTTATATCTATGTAATATAACTTTCTTTATTATTTATTAAAAAATTAAACTTATAATATATATTATAGGCTGATTTGTTTATCCTAATCAAGCTTGGTACAAGAAGCTTGGACCCGTATGTTAAAGAAGCTTTAGTTTAGGGTGTTAGGAGTGGTTAAACACATTAGAGTGGCAAACTAAAAAAAGACCAATCAGAGCGCGCCATGTCAATCAGTCAAAAGTGTTTAAACTTTGCTGAAAAGTGTTGGCAATGGTTTAAACACTTGCTGAAGTGGTAAACTTTTTTTATTATTTTTTTATGCACTATTTTATTTAATATTAATAAATGTAAAATAAATACATTAAATTAAAAAACAATAAACTTTCATAAATCAAATTAAAAACATCAAAATTACACTAAATTAAAAAAAAAATTACATTAACTTGAAATAAATTAAACTACTCTTCGTCGAAATCGACCAAAAAGTGGGGTAAATCTTGACTTGCGAGATGATTTATGAGATCGTGTTTTAGTCTACAATGCGTGTCTTCATCCATCAACTCGCCCAACACCGTATCGTCTAGAGCGGGCTCGACCGGAGGATCCCGAATGTGCACTAGTGCTATCGCCTTTCCTTCATCTTTCAAAATCATGTTGTGTAAAATAATACACGTGTACACACACTCCTAATTTTTTTAACGGATCTTGCTCGCATCGGTCGACTCAATACACTCCATTTCGCCTTCAAAACACCAAAAATCCGTTCGACGTCTTTTCTTGCCGCCTCATGTTGCCTCTTGAATTTCTTTTGGTCTACTTCGTGAGGGTAAGGGATCGACTTCACAAACACGGACCACGAAGGGTAGATTCCATCCACGAGCAAATAACCACGTTTGTATAAATGGTTGTTAACATAAAATGGACATTTTGGCACGGTTCCATTTCGTTCCGTTAAAAATAAAGGAGATTGTTGTAGCACATTGATATCTTTTTGAGAACCCGGTGGACCGGCAAAAGCATGCCAAAACCATAAGTCTTGAGAAGCAATCGCTTTGAGCATAACAGTCGGGTATCGGTGATCTCCTCGCATAAATTGGCCTCAATACTCTGTCGGATAATATCGCCAAACGAAATGGGTGCAATCAAGGCTACCGAACATACCTGGAAGGTGATGTTTTTCCTCATGAGCTTGGTATAAAAGTGCCATGTCATGGCTTGTCGGTCTACATAAGAACTCGGGACCGTATATTTTGCAAACCGTGTCGCAAAAATATTCTAGGCACTCGCGGGAAGTTCTATCAGCCATATGCAAGTACTCGTCGTTTTCGTCTGGAGTGTTACTAGTTGCGGGTTGTTTAATAGCCGATGTCACTTTTTGCAACGGTGTAAACCCCTTCCTACCTCGCGCATCGGGGGCCTCTTCAAACCACAGGTCGTTCTCTACCACGTCGGCCACAATTTTTAGAAACAAACGTTTCGACATACGAAACCTATGTCGAAAGATATCTTCATTGTACTTCGGGTCGTCGACAAAATAATCCGCCATGAGTGTCTCATGCCCCTCCTCACGTTGACGTTCAATATATCTCCTTCGGTTAGACGTGCCCGTGTCTTGAAGTTCGGCTTCTTCGATAAGATTTTGAAAAAAAAAATGCTACTATCGGATGAATCGTCGCTACTCATGGGTGGGAACC
Organism: Helianthus annuus; assembly: GCF_002127325.2. NCBI lineage: Eukaryota > Viridiplantae > Streptophyta > Magnoliopsida > Asterales > Asteraceae > Helianthus > Helianthus annuus. The sequence continues at coordinate 189,512,392 of NC_035448.2, forward strand.
ATAACGGGAGTTCAGCCGCCATTTTGTTTTGTAGATGTTTGGGAAGGATTGGTGGTATTTTTGGTTTGGTTGGATATAAATTTGAAGATAGTTTGGTATGTTATTTATAGTTAATTTTTAAAAGAAAAAATATATTTTTTTTAATTTAAATGGTAATATTACCGTTGAATCTCGCCCCTCAATGTCAAATTTCCTCTTCCCCGCGTCGTCATCCCCTCCCCGCACCACACCCTTCACCGACTCGGCAAAGGGTTGGCGGCGGTGTTTGCCGCTCGGCAAAACCGTTTGCCGACCACTTTGCCGCTACCACTCTTAACACCCTTAAGCCTAGGTTTGAGTTCGTTTAAGCGGTTAAGCCTGACTTGATAGGACCGTTTAATGAGCTCACCTCAGATAGTTTACTAACATTTCTACTCACTTATACCTCGATTTGAAAGTGAGAAAATATTGGTCTAACTACATCATGTGTAAGACGACCTTGTTTGATATTTGGAATAACTTTCACCTTCTTGTGCCCACAAATTGTAGTGGAATTAGACCATCACACAATAACAATTGTCGACAATTCTACACCATGTATAATTTCAATGTTATTTCTTTATAATAACTAGTGCTTCAAAAAGAAATGTTAAACAAATTAATAACCATAAAGCCAACACTTTGTTGTTTAATTAATATTTAATTAAAAACCGTTATTTACCAAAAAACCTCCATTTTTTAATTTAAAATCTTCTATTTGACTTGTGTTACACATGTCCTACACTACAACCATTCTTTTATCAAATACGTTTTTTGCATTAGTGTTTCATTGTATCATCAAAAGGAAGTTAATAAATATTTGACCTATGTCTTATGTGTTAATGTTTATGTGGTTACTGGTTTGGGTCGTTTTTAGCTTTGTGTTAGGACACTAGTGATGACAAAACAAACTCATTAAATCGTGCCCCACCCCCCTCTAATAGTTTTCTTTTATTTTTCTAATGCATTATGCGTTTTTCTTATATTATGACAATTGTATATTTTTGAAAGCTTGGGGATGTACAAGATTGCAATATGCCGCATACATACAACGTAAAATGGAAGCGAAAAAAGGTTGGGTACGTTCTAATAAACTTTTACGTAGCATATAGAACAAAGTTTATTATCATATATCAAAAGTTGTTTCAAACATCAGAAACAAGCTAGCCTTTATTTATAGGCGATTATAATGATCTAAGTTCAATCTAATACATTGACTATAGTCTTAAATGATGTTGTGGACATTTTCATCACTACGATTTTTGCTTGTGCGACCTAGCCCAAGCAGAAAACCCTCAAATGCACAATACAAATTAGTAACCCCATGACATTCACCATAAGAATAATTAGGTTGATTTATTTTATCACATTATCTCTCTAGGATACTAATGACCTCTAATACCATGTGACACATGACGTGATTACACACCGTTAGGTACCATGCAAGGTGGAAGAATAAAAGGATACGTTTTAGGCAAATGTTTATGTAAAATTTATATGTGAGGTTGTGGGGATTAGGATACTATATGGACAATGGGATGATGGTGCAATTTAACTGGAAAGAAATGATATCCTAGATATTATATACAAGAAAAAAAAATAGGGCCTTAAATGGTCAAGCATGCAAGCTTAAGCACAAAACCATATACAATGCATAATAAAAAGCTCCAAAGTTTTGAGGGTCTAGAACACATATTTTATTTATATATATATTATATATATAGAGAGAGAGAGAGAAAGTGTATCGTACAAAATGTCTTAACTTACGAAGCGTACGCTAGGACAAGTTCGCATGTTATAACCCAGAAAGGAAATCTCGCATGTTGAAAAAAAAAAACCAAAGATTGCATGTTAAAAAAAAAAAATTCGTATGTTAAAAAATAATAATTTCGCATGTTGCTGAAAAAAACCAAAATTGCATGTTAAAAAAAATTACATGTTGATACTGCATCTCGTACGCAACGTATGTTAAGGCAATTTGTACAATAACCGACCTCTATATACATTTCTCTTTAGTAGATAAACAATTAAAAAAACAAAACTTTGAAATGTTTACTACGATAAATTCAACATTCTTCAACAAAACTACTATATGAAATTATCTAAGATCTTCGGTGTAAGGCATCTTTGTCAATGAGAATTTATGATCACAACAAAGAAGTTGTAGATAAACTATTAACCGTACACTAGATGCTTACATTTATATATGTAACTAGTTGATGATCCGCCCGCATTACCGGACAATGGCTGAATAATTCTCAATCAATTAAAAAAGACTACTATAATTTTGGTAGGAAAAAAAACAAAAACGATGATAAGACCGTAATTTTGAGCTCAGGGCAAAAATGTAATTTTTCAGGACTAATGAGCGAGTGTTAGGCAGCTCCTTGACACGAAAGAAAAATTAAATCGAGTAAACCAATTAAAACAAAAAACCTTTATAGTTTTGCTAAAAAACTAAACCGATTAGGAAAACGTAATTTTTAACTGAGGGCGAAATCATGATTTTAATTCAAGGATAAAATCGTAAAATTAATTGGATCAATGTGGGAGTTGAGGAAGCTGTCGGCATGACTATAATTATACACTGCGGGCAAAATTGTAATTTCACCAGGAAAACAAACAAAAACGATGGACAAAATGTAAATTTAAGTTGAGGGCAAAGTCGTAACTTGGCTGTGAGGAAAAAAAAAACTAATGACAAAGCTATAAATTTATACAGGGCAAGATCGTAATTTTGAACCGAGGGCAAAATTGAAATTTTTAGCTGGGAGCAAAAACGAATTTATTTTTAAGTGGGGCTAAAAACATAATTTTGAACTGATGGCAAAATCGTAATTTTAGGGGAAAAAAACTAATGGCAAAACTGTAAATTGAAACGGGGCAAAATCGTAATTTTGAACCGGGGGCAAAATCGTAATTTTGAACCGGGGGCAAAATTGAAATATTTAGCTGGGAGCAAAAACGTAAATTTATTTTTAAGTGGGAGTAAAAACATAATTTTAAACTGATGGTAAAATCGTAATTTTAAAGCGGGATAAAATCGTAAATTTGTTAGGCCAATGGAAGAGTGGGCCTGGCACTATTCTCCTGTCGCTCATATCAGCCAATTCATGAAAACCACTGTTTCCCTGAATTTGTAGGTATTGAATATTTACGTATATGTCGTTATATACAATTCAGGGCCGTCCCCGAGAATCCTTAAGAATTCTTGGGCCCTGTGCGAGTAAAAAAAACTGGCCCCTAAACATAAAACACACACGTATAAGTAGAGGCTGGTTAACGTATATTGTGTACGCGATGCATTATCAACATGCGAATTGGGTTTATAACATGCGATTTCCTTTTTTATTTTACAAATAAACTAATACACCTAACTTTAGTTTAAACGCCCTTCGGACAAACAAAAAGAACCAACACTTAAATTCTTTAACCAAAAACAACTATAATACATGTAAACGTATCAAATTTGTTTGACAACACAAATTGGTTTGGCAATAGGAACATTTTCATACAAATAAAATAAATAGAACTAGAAATTGAGTTCAATTAGGTTTATATTTTAAATGATTAAATGAGAAACAAAAGAAACTACAAGTTTAAACAAGAAAAGATGTAAAGTTTTTTTTTTTATATAAATGATTTAAATGATTAAATGAGAAATAAAAGAAACTATGAGTTTAAACAAGAAAAGATGCATATATTTTTATGTAAAGGATTAAATTAAATGAGAAACAAACGACTTACAAATTCATGGACCTTTAAATTTATATAAGAAAAATAAAAAATAATGACTAAAACACTGACTTGAAATTCGGGAGTTGCGGCCTTCCCCTGTAAGCCCATAAACAAAATAAAATATGGAGGAGCCCAAATATAAGTAAAAAGGATAAAACAAAACTTCGGGGATTCGAACACTGAGACGCTGAAGCCATAGACAAGAGGCGCATCCATTAGACCAAAGACTGCATCTGTATATCTGATTTCTACAATATAGTTATATATAACATAAATATTTTTTAAATAATTTTGGGCCCTATGATACTATGGGCCTTGTGCGGTGGCACTTCCCGCACAGGCCCATAGCCGGCACTGATACAATTCTACTATAGATTCATATGTTTGTTGTCGGTATTAATATATGTGATACATTCATATGTTTGTTGTCGGTTTTAATATATGTGGTAAATAAGAAATTTAGTTGAATTCAATATATATGTCAAACAAAAATACGTCAAACAATATCTTACTCTCCTAGTCTCCTTTAGTATGATTTCAACATATAACACTAGCGCTGTCCTTTTCTACACGTGTCATAAAGAATAATTAAACAAGACCAAAACAATAAAAAGACATTGGCGGCCACTAACACTAAGGTTGAACGTAGTGGGGCGGTATAGCCCACTATAGCGCCGCTATGGCGCCGGGCACACCACCCCCCTGGGCGCTATGTTTCAAAAATTGGGGGAGGGCGTCAGATTTTTCGCGGCGTTATTTTTTGTTTGGTTAATCATTTGGCCAATCAAAAAATAGAAGAGTTTTTTATATTACTTAATAAAACTTAAAATTATTAAATAGGTAATGATGAGTAGGGGCTTTATGACTACGGCCTCAAATTGCATAACGCCCTATAAAGCCCCTTGCTGACGTGGCACGACACGTGTCGTATAACGCCCCACAAAGGGCTTTATGACTACACATGGCCTAATGGAATTTGAGATTCTTATCTTATTACCAATAATTAATAAACAAAAATTAATAAAAGACACCAATGTTTCTCGATGGTCTCACCAACTTTGTATACATTATTGGAGTACATAACCTTTATGAACATGGATTGATTATACATGCACTAGATGTGTATCTATATGCATTATTATTATTATTATTATTATTATTATTATTATTATAAGTAGAAAAGACAATTACACGTTGGCTGGGCCGACTGTTTTGTGTCATATGTATTACCTCATGGCTTCTTTTTTGTGCAGTAAGATTTTTTTTTTTTTTTTTTTTTTTTTGAAAATATTGTTATAAAGTTTAATTAAGGGTGCAACCTGCGGGTAAAAAACAAACAAACAGAAAAGCTCGAGTTTACAACTGAATTGGATTTGCACCTTTGAAATGGTTTACAATATATTTCTATAAAACATATTTTTTTTTTTATAACCAAAAGAAAACTAATGTAAAGACAAAAGGGTTTTAACTTTAGTTTTCTTTCACTGATTCTTAAGTTGTGACTGTTTGAGGTGATGACTTTGGATTTGTAAACAACTGAAATATGTGACAGATTGACTATAACTTTTATTTTCAGGGTGAGAAACTTTATTATAAGAATACCCGGTGTGGTTTAGTTAGTCCCTAAAGAGACTACCCGCCATGTAGGCGCCGCCTCACCAAGGGTGGAGGACCATCCCCTTGGGGACTACCTAAGGGTGTGAAAGACTACCCAACCTATTATAAAAAACCAATATAATATAATATATAATAAAGGGGAGAGAGAGAGAGAAATCAGAGGGGGGGGGGGGGCACTTGTTTGCCTCGTCTCCAACGGCTTGGAGAAGACGGCGGTGCGACGTGGGGGACGAACCGGGACGAAGAGAGGACGACCCCCATACCCCATGGTCTAAACTTTCAAGCATGTTGGTTAAGCATAAGTATTAACAACCCCTCTCTAGCTCCATCACTTGCTCATAAAACCGGCTAATGCCTATTTCCGTCATTAATTGCTTACCAACGATAAAAGAGTTCAATTCGTCGGTTCTTGAAGTTAGTGTTGAGTTGTCGAGTCTGATTTGATCACCACCACGATATGGGAGTCCGAATGCGCAATGGCTCTATTGGGGGAAATTGTTACATGGATGTCTAGGGTACACAACAATGTTGCCTTTTCAAGCATAGAATCAATGTGCCATCAATCAGGTAAGCTAACAAGGAGCTTATATGCTTAAAAGACAATGTTCTATAATGTGACAAGTTTTTCTCACCAAGAATATGGTGTTTCATAATAGTTTGGAAGTTATTAAGATGATTAATCACTTTATCAATGGTATGCTTGGCATTGAGAAAACAATCTTTATAATAATTCTTTCAACATTCACTAAGGTGATGACAACAAAGAAGTTGAAGCTTTGCATAATGAGATGATGTTACCCTAGATACGATGGTGGGTTTTTTTTTAGATTAACCTCCACGTGATAGATTTAATAATTGAGTTCAACGGTTGCCAACCTTGTAACACTCGTATTTTTATAATAATCTTGAAAACCTTGTAACTCTCGTATTTTATAATAATCTTGAAAATATTTTTCATCATTTAATAAAAGAGAAATTCTTACTTGATATGTATTGGGGTGAATTACTATTATGAAATAATAAATGATTTAAAGGTAGAAAAAAAGTCAAATATAATAAAACAACCTAGTTTTAGTGTTTGATGATCTCACAAATAAAAGTAGCCAATTTTGTCCTTAGGCAAACCTTTGATATGTGGATATCAAAGGTGGATAGAGCTTGCATAGGATTATACACACTTAGGTACAAAGGGAAAGAATCGTCATTGTGAAAGAGCAATGTTTTCAGAACCGAACTGGACGTCGAACTATTCTTTTTACCCGTCTATTGGTTGGACTGGTCCATCGATGGTCCACATGCATAGCTATACATCATATATATATATAATTAACATATGCATATAATTACCTAATGTATGTATTTAATTAGATACGTATACAATTACACAATAATATAATTAAAATGTATCAAGCTTATATAATTATGTGTTAGAAAATAACCACTGCTTGAAAACCACTGATTGGAAACCACTGATCAGTTTGATAAACTACTGATCAGTTTGTCTAACTACTGATGAACTTAACTACTGATCAGTTTAAGCACTGATCAGTCTAACCGCTGATCAACCACTGTCGGTTGAAGCAGTGGCAAGATGAAACAGAACCACTGATCAGAACAGTGGTTAGAAAGGTTGCAAAATTAGAAGTATAAAAGAAACAGTAAACGATTTAACCGGGCTTGTGTTTGACACAATTCCCTTAAACAGATTCGCCGTCTGTTCCCAGGGTACGCCGGTTCGAAACAGCACCGAGCGCTGCCGGACTTGAACACTTGCCTGAAAGAAAACTGGAGAATGCTGTAGAGAGAAAGAGAAGAGACTGTTGATTTCGGTGTGTCTAAACTGAACGAAAAGGTTCGGTTTTATAGCCATAAAATTGTAACTGTGTTCTCAACATCATTGCAGCATATTAAAAGACCAGACTAATGGTCATTATTGCAATTATTGTATCAGTTTTAAAACTGAAACATAATGATCATTAAAAAGAAATCATAACAGTCTAGAAACTGAAAAGAATGATCATAATTAAAAATGAGAATAACAGTTACGAGTCTGTGCAAAAACTGGCCTCACGCGGGCCCGGGTTTTCGGAGCTGCATTCGTGTCCGCAGGACGTGCGGGCACGCACGAGTTCAACCAAATTCCAGCTCCGAAACTCAAATTTTTGCACCCCCCCCTGCGCACGCGCGGGTAGGACTTGTGGTAAAACATGTCATAAGACTACAATTGCTTGGAGAAGCTTTTGCCTTATAAATTGCCTTTTCTTTTGTTCCCACACCAATGTGGGACAAGGTGGTTTTACCACTTGAGACTTTCCATTCACACCAAACTTCCAACAATCCCCCACATGAATGGAGGTCGATCTCAGAAACAACATTATTCCAATTTGATTTCAGCAGTTGAGTTTTGTATACGATAGGTAGGTGTTACCCTTTGAACCTTCGCTCATGAAATGCACTTAGCCCACTAGCTCTGAGTAGAACTCGATGTCTTTGAACTCGTCTGCCGTTTGTGTAGACGACAATGCACTTCACACAAGACTCTCCCTGACAAAGTCAAGTCCTCATAGTTATGTTCGTTATGGTCATGAACATGAGCCTGGTTCTGCGAGAGCCATTAGGTATTGTGCCCCAACAACACCCTTCGAAGCGACCCCACTTCTCTCTCACATAGGTGATTCACCATGTATGGTTATCTTAGTCGAATCATTAAAAGCCATAGGCTTAGCCTCACACTTGTCACTTTTTGGAATGGACTAGGAAGTTTACTAAGCCTTGCAATAAACTCCCTTATATATATACGTAGGGTTATCTCCCACAGTGACCTTATTAATTCATACAATTAGGTTTTCCTATTGAACTCAGCTCTTGGGATCTCCAGTCTACTGAGTTAGGTTTCCATCATATGAACTTATTTTCAAGGGCTTCAGTCCCATTCCCATGGACGACTTCTGTACTAACTCTCTACTTAGGCCTTTTGTTAGCGGATCCGCAATATTATCCTTTGACCTCACGTAGTCAACAGTGATAATTCCTGTAGAGATTAGTTGTCGTATCGTATTATGTCTACGTCTGATATGTCTGTTCCTACCATTATACATTGTGCTACGAGCTCTGCCAAGTGCCGATTGGCTATCACAATGTATACAAATGGCCGTTGCCGGCTTAGGCCATCTTGGTATATCCTCAACAAATTGACGTAGCCATTCTGCCTCTTCACCTGCTTTATCTAAAGCGATGAACTCAGATTCCATCGTGGATCTAGCAATAACCATTTGTTTTGATGATTTCCACGATATCACTGCACCTCCAAGTGTGAATACATACCCACTTGTTGCTCTGGAATCATTCGTGTCAGATATCCAATTTGCATCACAGTGTCCTTCTATAACTGCTGGATATCTGTTATAATGCAACCCGTATTCTCGAGTGTATCTTAAGTAATGAAACAACCGAGTGATACAGTTCCAATGCATTGAACTTGGGTTGCTTGTGTATCTACTTAGCTTGCTCACAGCAAATGCTATGTCTGGTCGAGTACAACTCATAAGATACATCAAGCTACCAATAATTCTTGAGTATTCCAACTGGTTCACCTCTATTCTTGGCTAGATGTTGACTTGTGTCAAGTGGAGTTCTAGCTTCATTAGAGTCATTCGCATTGAACTTCTCAAGAATTTTGTCCACATAGTGGGATTGACTTAAAACGAGTCCATTTTGGTTTCGCGTGATTTTGACCCCCAAAATCACATCCGCCAGACCCATGTCTTTCATGTCAAATCTTGCTTTTAGCATGTTCTTTGTAGATTTTATGATTTTGTCACCGCTTCCAGCAATGAGCATATCATCTACATATAGACACAAAATGACATATCCATCAGATGTGTCCTTCACATACACACACTTGTCACATTCATTGATTTTGAACCCAACATCAAGCATGACATGATCAAACTTTTGATGCCATTGTTTTGGAGCTTGTTTCAATCCATACAAGGATTTCACAAGTTTACACACTTTCTTTTCTTGCCCAATAGCTGTGAAGCCTTCGGGTTGCTCCATGTAGATTTCTTCCTCGAGAATCCCATTCAAGAAAGCTGTTTTCACATCCATTTGGTGAACTTCCAAATTTCTAATGGCGGCAATGGCAAGCACCAACCTGATGGATGTTATTCGCGTAACTGGCGAATATGTATCAAAGTAATCTAAACCTTCTCGTTGTTTATATCCTTTGATCACCAACCTTGCTTTGTGCTTATCGATGGTTCCATCTGGTTTCATCTTCTTCTTGAAGATCCATCGATATCCTAGTGGTTTACATCCTTGAGGAAGGTCCACTAGTTCCCAGGTATGGTTCTGTAAGATAGAGTCTATCTCACTTTTGATTGCCTCCCTCCACTGAGGTCCTTCTGAGGAATGTACCGCTTGTTGGTACGTTTGAGGTTCATCTTCTATCATATAGGTAAGAAACTCAGGTCCAAAGGATTTTTCAGTCCTTTGTCGTTTACTTTTCCTGATTTCAACTTCCTCGGTCTTAGATTGTTCTCGAGGTTCATCGTTTTCAACTTCTCCCTCGGGAACAATTTCCTCAACCGGTCTAGAAGAACTCGGTTCACTTTTATCTAAGCATGGGAACACATGTTCAAACCATGATGCATCCTTAGATTCAATTATGGTGCCTTTGCATATTCCAGGATTTTTAGAATCATGCACAAGAAAACGATAAGGACCATAAGGACGGGTGTATCCTATAAATACACAATCCACCGTTTTGGGACCTATTAGTAGCCGCTTAGGTGGTGTGACCACCACCTTAGCTAGACACCCCCACACTTTCAAGGATTTATATGGTGCTTTCTTTCCCGTCCATAATTCGTATGGCGTTACATCCTTTTTCTTATTGGGTATCATGTTCAACACATAATTTGCCGATAAGATTGCTTCCCCCCACATGTTTTGGTTTACACCGGAGCTTATCATCATGGCATTCATCATTTCTTTCAAGGTACGATTTTTTCGTTCCGCTATGCCATTTGATTGAGGGGAGTAAGGAGCTGTGAGTTCGTGGATGATTCCACTTTTTGCACATACGTCAATAAAAGGTGAAACATATTCACCTCCTCGGTCGCTCCTTACAATTTTGATTTTCCGATTTAGTTGATTCTCAACTTCGGCTTTAAACAAGATAAACTTGTCAATAGCCTCGTCCTTACTCTTAAGTAAGTACACATAGCAATACCTTGTACTATCATCAATGAACGTGATGAAGTACTTGTTCCCACCACGAGTAGGAATTGCTTTTAGATCACACACATCAGTGTGGATCATCTCGAGGGGTTCGGTGAATCGTTCCACCTTTTGAATGACGATTTCGTTTGTTTTGCTTCTACGCAAGTTTCACATTTATTAATTGAGTCGATATCGAATGTTGGTATGCAATCAAGTTTGATTAAACGACGAATGGAATTATAATTTACGTGACCTAGTCTACCATGCCATAAATTCGAAGACTCAATCAAATAAGTAGAACTAGTAGTGTTTTCTTTCATTGCATTCACGACAATTACATTCAGTTTAAACATTCCATTGAGGGCATAGCCCTTACCAACATAAACACCATTTTTGGTCAACACGACCTTATCCGACTCAATTACCATTTTGAAACCAAACTTGTTCAACTGCCATCCCGACACAAGGTTCTTACGAATTTCGGGAACATACAACACATTGGACAAAGTGAGTTCCTTTCCCGAAGTCATCTTCAAAACCACGTTACCCTCGCCTTTTATTTCTGCCGTGGCAGAATTTCCCATGAAAACCTTTTCTCCATTAGTCACCTCCTTGAAGGTGTTGAAAAGGTTTTTGTCAAAGCACACATGTCGAGTAGCCCCCGTATCGACCCACCAATCCTTGTTATTTTGCCCAACCATGTTCACTTCCGTGACCAAAATCGAGAGGTCCGTGACCATGGCAACAAGCTTATCGACTTCATCTACCATGTTCACTTGTTGAGCATTTTCCTTCTTCTTGGGAAGCTTGCATTCGCTAGCCTTGTGGCCTTGCTTTTGACAATTGTAACAAGTTCCAAGGAACTTCTTTTTCCCAACTCCCCCCTTAGGACCAAGGTTGGAGCGTTTCCCATGACTTTTCTTTCCGCCCTTTCCACTGTTTTTTCCCTTTGAAGATTGCCCATGTTCAACAAGATTGGCCTTCACAGTTTCAGGACCATCAACCTTTTTTAGGGCCACTTTGTTATCTTCTTCAATCCGAAGACGAACAACAAGATCTTCAATGGTCATCTCCTTTCGCTTATGCTTGAGATAGTTCTTGAAATCAACCCAACTTGGTGGCAGTTTTTCGATCATTGCAGCAACTTGGAATGTCTCGCTGAGCATCATTCCTTCCGCATGAATATCATGAAGGATAACCTGCAATTCTTGGACTTGGCTCATGACAGTTTTTGAGTCTATCATTTTAAAGTCCAAGAACTTTGACACCACGAATTTCTTAGTGCCCGCATCTTCTGTTTTGTATTTGCGATCCAAAGACTCCCACAATTCTTTGGCAGTTTTGGCTTTGCAATACACATTATACAATGTGTCCACCAAACCATTCAAGATAAAGTTGAGGCACAGGAAATCCGAATGATTCCAAGCATGCATCGCGCTCACAGTTTGAGCATCCATCTCCCCTTCCTCAACATGGGGTTTCGGTTCAGTCAAGAACCTTGCCAGATTCAGCGTGGTCAGATAAAAGAACATCTTTTGCTGCCACTGTTTGAAATTCACACCATTGAATTTCTCTGGTTTTTCAGCATGCGAAACTGCATTAGGCAGTGGTGCAACCAGACCGGTAGTGACAGAAACAGCGGAAGTCATGACCGCAGAAACAACACTGGTTATGACAGCAGAAACAGCAGTAGTCATCGGCTGAGATTCCATTCTGAAAGAAAACTGGTAATCAGTAAATAAAATCTGTTTAAGTTTGTTAGAAAATAACCACTGCTTGAAAACCACTGATTGGAAACCACTGATCAGTTTGATAAACTACTGATCAGTTTGTCTAACTAATGATGAACTTAACTACTGATCAGTTTAAGTACTGATCAGTCTAACCGCTGATCAACCACTGTCGGTTGAAGCAGTGGCAAGATGAAACAGAACCACTGATCAGAACAGTGGTTAGAAAGGTTGCAAAATTAGAAGTATAAAAGAAACAGTAAACGATTTAACCGGGCTTGTGTTTGACACAATTCCCTTAAACAGATTCGCCGTCTGTTCCCAGGGTACGCCGGTTCGAAACAGCACCGAGCGCTGCCAGACTTGAACACTTGCCTGAAAGAAAACTGGAGAATGCTGTAGAGAGAAAGAGAAGAGACTGTTGATTTCGGTGTGTCTAAACTGAACGAAAAGGTTCGGTTTTATAGCCATAAAATTGTAACTGTGTTCTCAACATCATTGCAGCATATTAAAAGACCAGACTAATGGTCATTATTGCAATTATTGTATCAGTTTTAAAACTGAAACATAATGATCATTAAAAAGAAATCATAACAGTCTAGAAACTGAAAAGAATGATCATAATTAAAAACGAGAATAACAGTTACGAGTCTGTGCAAAAACTGGCCTCACGCGGGCCCGGGTTTTCGGAGCTGCATTCGTGTCCGCAGGACGTGCGGGCACGCACGAGTTCAACCAAATTCCAGCTCCGAAACTCAAATTTTTGCACCCCCCCTGCGCACGCGCGGGTAGGACTTGTGGTAAAACATGTCATAAGACTACAATTGCTTGGAGAAGCTTTTGCCTTATAAATTGCCTTTTCTTTTGTTCCCACACCAATGTGGGACAAGGTGGTTTTACCACTTGAGACTTTCCATTCACACCAAACTTCCAACATTATGCACCGACGGACACATCCGTTGGTCATAGTCATTACCGACGAGAATATGTTGGTGATGCTTCAATAGTATAATGATCATGGGCGATAATCTTTCTCCGACAAATTTTACTGACGGGTTCCCGATAGAGAATTTACTGACGCATTATTGACGCCCATCCTCCGACCAATTTTTAACTTCATCAGCCAAAGTTTGACTCATTATCGACCAATTACTGATGGGCCTTTCTCCGGCAAAAGTTTGAAACCTATTGGATTGGCCATCGGTAATCCGTCGGTAACTAGCTTTTTGTTAACATCGCCAAATTTTTTACTTCATGTGTTGATCTACTAGTTGCATAAGTAATGCATGTCACGTTAGATCCCCCCCCCCCCAACCCACCCACATTTTGTGAACTTCTCTTGATAATCTTGTATTGTGGTCTCGAAACACCAATAAGTGGTTTCTCGTTATTGTGTTAAACTTGAATTTAACACAAACAAAGAAGGTGGTTTCAACCTATTTTGAAAATATTCAGTTTTGGGGACTTTTTGGGAGCTTTAGAGAGAGTCTTGAAGCAATTCTTTCAGCAAGACTGAAGATTGAAACCTGAAAATTGAAGATTGGAAGATGAATTCCATAGTTATCAGTGGCTAATTCCATCAAGATCATTCCTAGGTGTAGGATTATAAGTGTTAGGGTTTATTTTAACACAATTGGGTTTGAAATATTGTTCTAGTTTACTTTTTGATTAAGAATGTGTATTTGATTCTGAGTATTGTAGTAATCTTATGATTGTTAAGTTTTCTTTACACCATTGACGTTATGAGATAACAATGGTTTCTAAGTTTCAATTCAAACTAGGGCTTGTTCATTGTTCTTGGTTTACAAAAATACAATTATCAGTTATTTGTGTAGCCAAGGTTATTCTTGCACCATTTACATGCGATAGATGATTGTTGATGTCTACAACTAGTTTTTACATCAACAAATCCTAGAAATCATTGTGTTTTCAAATAAAAATTCAAATCCATTGGTTATGATTAATCCTAATTGTTTGCATATCTAAAAGCCGGGTTTGATATGTTTTCTCATTATTGTTGCTAAACCATTTAACCAAGTGTTCAAATTACTAATCACATCAAAGTCTTTGTTCGTGTTCTTATAACTCAAAACGGGATCATCTTTTGATTCCAAACAATTCAACCTTTAAAGATAAAATTGCAAGCTTCATAATTACTTTTACTTCATAATTAATCGTAATCAACCAAGTCTAATCACCAGGCACAAATTATTTGTGGTTCGACATCCTTCTTACCACTAACTAATCACACCTGGCAAAACATGCGGGTTGGGCCGGGTCGGGTGGTGGGTCAAAACAGGTTCGGGTCAAGATGGCTCAATTAAAAAAGGTTGTTTTGGTTCAGGTCAGAATAGATTCGGGTCTGAATGGGTTCGGGTTAGGACGGGTTCGGGTCAAAACAGGTCCGTGTCAGAACAGGTTTCGGGTATGAATGGGTTTCGGGTCAGGTCGGTTTAAAAATAAAATGTTTTTTCATTGAAAAAGAAACATATCACATTGATCCAAAAAAACACATTAGCCAAAATAAGTTGTTGTATGTCAAGTTAAATGCAGCTAAAAGGGGAAACTTACATATATTAAATTTATAAGGGTTATTGGATTTTAATAATCCTAAGTTTTACCTGTTGGCCGATAATAATCCCAATTTAAAAAATTCCCTTCAATAATCCCAACTTGTAAAAGTTTGGCCGCCATTGATCTTTTTCAGACATATAAGAATTTGATCTCCTCAATAGATTCAATTACACCTAGAGACTCATTAATTGATTTAAGTGCACCTATGTTAGAAAAGGATCAATGGCGGCCAAACTTTTACAAGTTGGGATTATTGAATGGAATTTTTAAAGTTGGGATTATCATCGACCAACAGGTGAAACTTAGGATTATTAAGATCTAATATCCCAATTCAGAAGGACAAATCAGTTATACTGCATATCAACTCAATTTCGCATACTTTGACTTTTAAAGGTCAAAATTAACAATTTCCATTTTTTTTCCTTTAAAAAAAAAAAAACTTATGAACTTTGGCATTATAGTTTTAAATTTCTCACATATTAACAAGTCTTGTTTCAATTATGAAACCAATACATTTCATACATAAGCTTCAATTGAAAAGCAAATCAAGATTTTGACTTTTGAGGTCAAAATCATGACTTCAAAAACTTTAAATTGAAATTGTTCTACTTCCAATTCCCAATCCCCTTACCCTAAAAATGGGAAACTTACATTTCAAACATATATTAAATTCAGAAGAACAAAATAATGATTTCAAACTTTAAAATAGTAATAAAAAACTTTTCAAACTTAAAATTCTTACTAAATTATAAAACATTTAGAATAGATTAATTGACTTTCAAAGAAACTTAAAGTATAAAGATGGGATATTGGATTTTAATGGTCCTAAGTTTTACTTGTTGGCCGATAAGAATCCCAACTTTAAAAATTCCTTCCAATCAACTTGTAAAAGTTTGGCCGCCATTGACCCCTTTCTAACATAGGTGCACTTAAATCAATTAAGGAGTCTCTAGGTGTAATTGAATCTATTGAGGAGACCAAATTTTTATATGTTTGAGAAGGATCAATGGCGGCCAAACTTTTACAAGTTGGGATTATTGGAGGGAATTTTTAAAGTTAGGATTATTATCAGCCAACAAGTGAAACTCAGAATTATTAAAATCCAATAACCCTATAAAGATCTATTCTAAGAAAAAAACAAATGAAAGAGTGAGAAAAACCTCCAAGCTTCTTTAAGGTTGAAACTTGTTTAAGATTATTAGAAGACCTATATTGGATTAACACTTATGTATCACCTAGTGTATTATAAAAATGCCTTAAAACGCAAACCATTAGCATTAAAATGTTAACACTAGTTATAGAAACTTCAATCTAGGATTTTTACAAAATTTGTCAAGTTTATGGCAAATACTTCTTGCACTTTAGCAGATATGATATTTTATATAACTAATACATTGTAAAGAAGATAAGTCGCAATTATCCCATAGTTTCATAACTAAAATTTGACAAGAGCTCCATAACTTACTACTAGAGATGAAATTGAGATTGCTTTCATTAAGAACTTTTATCCAAACACTTGGTGATAAAAAAGAACAAAAACAATGCTTTTAATTTGCATTGGTTCGGCTTAACGTTAAGTAGAGATTGTTCAAAAAATCAAACTCGGATTCAAAGGGGTTGATGGAGATTGGACAATAATTCAACAGTTGCTGATTGTTTAATAAAACTGGTTGGAATTTTTATGACCTATGAACGAGAAGGGGAGTCATGCCAGTTGTACAACGTGAAGAAGATGGTTAAACTCTAGATCTCGGCTCGTCTCGGGTGAGAATAGCAAAGAAGGGAAGTAAAGTCGGTCAATTTCTACATCAATCTTGATGAAGAAAGAGCAGATTGACCTGTTCTTAGAAAACCTAGACGACCCATTCCAACCCGTTCTTTTTATATTATCAACCCAACTTGACCTGTAGTTAATTCCCACTATTTTTAAACTAACCCAGTCTGACCCTTGGACTTGTATCACTTCACCCAAAACCACCCATAAAAGTTTATAGAAGGTCTAAAATGACTCATTCTAAAGCTCCCGGGTCAGGATTGGCCCCTACTAATCAATTAAGGAACACCCAATCACTATAACACGATCATACGAAACATGTTGAGATTACTTTATATTTGGTTAGAGAAAAAGATGTTAGCGGACTACACGAGATCACTACTCACACTTTCACCAAGTGTTTTTTTTTTTTGAAAATAAACTTCAATAAAAAAACGAGAGGAACCTCAAAAAAAATAAAATGACCCCTCACAAACACCAATTACAACATATACATAGGGTATTTGCCCCAATCGTTCCAATCAATCCTATTACAATTTGATCTATATTTGAGCGAAGTAAAAGCCATAGACTTAACCAACGCCACCACTTCCACAACCTTCGGATCCTTATTTTGAAAAACCATGTTGTTTCGTTCTTAGAACCAACCGTTTGATTCGGCCATTGCAGCACATCTTCGAACCAACCGTTCTTAGAACCAACCGTTTGATTTGGCCATTGCAGCACACTATCTTGAAAATGCCCACATCGTGATCATGAAAATGCTGCGCACTATCTTGTTACCCTTCTTAGAACCAACCGTTTGATTCGGCCATTGCAGCACATCTTCGAAGGAAACAAAACCAGCGAAATCCAATTTACACCAATTCCAAATTCTGACCCAAACTTCATAAGCAAAGGCACAATCTGTTTTGCACCGTGTCTATGACTGAATCCCAATGAGACAATCGGTTTATGTTCGCCCCAATCTTAATACCAAGATACTGAAAAGGAAGCTCTCCAACCTTGCATCCCATCACCTCTGCCAACTCATTAACCTCCACAGAAGAGACCACCAAACCAAAAATGTGGGATTTTTGCAAGTTAATTCTCAGGCCCGATAACCAATGAAAAATGCGCAAAAGCCGATTAGTCATAATAACGTTTCTAGAAGACCACGTACCCAACAACAAGGCGTCATCAGCATACAACATGTGTGAAATGCTCGGGCCCTCCCCAGGCACTTTAATCCCCTCAATATCCCCCAAAAGGCAAGCTCGCGAAATCATCTTAGCCAAGGCCTCCATAACAATCAAGAAAAGAAACGGGGATAGCGGGTCACCTTGTCTGAGCCCTTTTTGACAGTTGAACCCAAACGTAGGCGACCCATTAACCAACACCGCCGACCTAGCACATTGGACAATACCTCTAATCCACTACACCATTTATCCGGGAAACCCATCTGTTCCATAATAGATATAAGAAAATCCCAATTTACATTGTCGTGCGCCTTTTCGAAGTCGATCTTCAACAAAAACGCCTTTTTATCACACTTCTTTAACCACCCGATTAATTTAGTAAGAACTAGAGGCCCGTCCAGAATATACCTTTCCTTAAGAAAAGCAGACTGAGATTCAGAAATAACATCCCCCATCATCAACTTGATTCTCGAGGCAATCACCTTAGAAATCACTTTATTAATAACACCCACAAGATTGATTGGCCGGTAATCCTTCAAGCCCAAAGGAGTTTTATTTTTAGCGATAAGGGTAATATGAGAAAGGCTACAATCTTTACCAATGGTACTCGTATCATAAAAGTCTTCAAACAGACGAATAAAATCCTCTTCCAACAAAGACCAGAAATGTTTAATAAAATGGAAATTAAACCCATCTGGACCAGGCGCCTTGTCGGACCCACAATCAAACACGGCTATCTTGATTTCTTCCTTGGAAAACGGGGCAATCAAACCTTCTATCTTATCAGCAGGAACCTTGTTAAAATCGCCGCACAAAAAAACCGGTCTTCTAGATGTAGTCTCACTAAAAAGCTCTCTGTAAAAACGAAGAACTTCTCTTTTGACAAGAGACGGTCTACAAATCCACTCCCTATTAACCATAACCCCCGGAATATCATTGGCCGCTTTCCTACCATTCATACAACGATGAAAATAAGCCGAGTTTTCATCCCCCAACGAGGCCCAGTTAACCCGCGATTTTTGTTTAAGATCCTTATTTTTCAAGAACAAAATTCTATCAACCTCTTTTTTGCTTTCCACCCAAACCCACACCTCTTCTTCTTCGAGATCCCGAGTTTCCATAACCGATTCTAACCGTGCTATATCATTTTTAAGGCTGATTAACTCTGACTCTTCCTTGTTAGAAATCGACTTCCACCAACCCTTAAGAGCTGCCTTAACAACCGAGAATTTCTTCATAATCACTGATTCAGCGGAGCCTACAAAAGGAACACTAGACAATGCTTCCCGAACCACCACTTCACAGCCTTCCCTATCTAACCACGAGTTGAACCATCTAAAAGGTCTAGCACCAAAATTCGAATCTTTAATCGTTAATAGTAAAGGAGAGTGATCTGACAATTCCCTCGGTAAAGCCCGGAGACAAGCACCATGCCACCTACTAAAAAAATCTTGACAAACCAGCATACGATCAATCTTGCTCATCTTTGCTGACTTGCCAAAACCTGTCAGATATGTGAATCTACTACCCTGCATCTTAAATTCTTGTAAACATGCTTCTTCAATAAAGTGATTAAAATCCCGGGCAGCCCTGCTGTTAAACTTAGAATTTTTTCTCTCGCAATCCCATCTAACAGAATTAAAGTCTCCTATAAAAATCCATATCCCCGACAAACCCTGCATTAAACCCAAAAGACGCTCCTACAGAACTCTTTTCTCCCCCACTTTCTGAGGAGCGTACACATTCACCACATGAACCACCGACCCATCTTCAACCAAATTCCCAGTCGTAATAAAACAATTATCCGAAGTAGTATTTAACTTTTTAAATTTTCTCGGGTTCCAAATACTAATCATACCACCAGATCTCCCCCTAGACCCCATTAAATCAGCATCAAAACCCCCATTACCCCAAACCGAAGACAGATCAAATATCTCAGGATCGGAAAGTAACGTTTCTTGAAGACCCAAAAAATCAACTTTCACCAAGTGTTTACCCTCTCAACTTGTATTTTAATGCTCTAGATGAGACATGTTAAATAATACACAACATTATAAGATATCTATATTTATATTTGTTTGTTTAATGTAAATTAATATATTGAATTGGTCTGACATGTATTAACTTATTGAATAATTATTTATGAACATTACTCAGGGTTTATCAAATTTTATGGAAGATGATATAGGTTATGTATCGATAATGATACAAAAAAGAAAAAATACAAATAACTTGATGAAGAAATCAAGAAGTGATAGTGCGACTCATCTTTAGAAGACTACATGAAACGACTAAGAGAAAAAGATAGAGGTAGTGGTTGTTTGTTTACCTCTTAGTGAGGCTCTTAATGGTTCAGACCTCTTACTGGTTTAGCACTTAATGGTTCAGACTGTTTGTTTCACGAGCAGATGTCTGAATGGTTCAGACATTTGCCTCTGAATGGTTAAGATTTATACAGAGTCTGAATGGTTAAGACCTCTAATCTGAATTGGTCAGACATTTGCGTCTGAACGGTTAAGCATTATACTGGCTCTTAATGGTTCAGACTGTCACACCCCCAAAATCCACACGCGGAGTACCACCGCATGGGGGCGTGACATGACCAAGATCAAGCCACCAATCATATTGAACATGTAAGTAATAAGTAATAATAAAAGTAATTCAACCAAACCAATATGAAAGGTGTTCAAAACATAAGTATATTATCAATGTTTATCGGAAGCACAAACGTAAACCCAACATAAGTATAAGCATGACATGTCATAATGTTTAACCAAACATTCACGATCCTTGTCCACAACGACCGCGCCTCCCTGTGCAAGCTCTATGTACCTAACGACCTGCAAGGCATGTAACAGAGAGTCAACAACTAGTTGAGCGAGTTCACAGTGGGTTGTTTAGTAATAATGTTCATTTCGTAAACTGTTTGTTTGTGTAGTAACCCATGTGTCGTTTATAATTACATCGCGGCCCTCCAGGCATGTTTGCGAAGATTAGTGGGATTTTCCCATGTATTGTAGACTAGTTATGTTTATATCGCGGCCCTCCAGGCATGTGTGCGAAGTTTAGTATCAGTATCGCGGCCATTCCAGGCATGTGTGCGAAGATCAGTATTAGTATCGCGGCCATTCCAGGCATGTGTGCGAAGATCAGTATTAGTATCACTAGTCTAGCGGTATCTATAAGTGACCTTCCCCAAATGAGATCAGTAGTACGTAATTCCCATAACCATGTAAGTACAAGAAATCAACCAATCCCATTCCCTACGCCGGGAATCCCATGCCTTGGTAAGAGTGTGAACTCACCTTGGTTTGCTCGGCAGATACACAAAAAGGGTACTTGAGTTATAAGTGGTCAACCGTACTCTGTGCCTAAACAGTTGCACTAATCTTGTGTGACTGTCTTGTGCGACCGGGGCTTGTGCGACTGCCCTTGTGCGACCAGGTTCCGTTGACCTGATCTTGTGCGGTCCACAGTCTTGTGCGATCAAGACTAGTTTGTGCGGTCAGTTTTATCATCCATAAATCATGGTAATCAGTTACATCATTAATTTACAAATCAATTCCAACAATTTCATAACTTACATTCATTGGTCAAGAAAATTGAATAGTTTCCAATCATGCAAATAATCTTTTAAAATCGGTAACTTCCACAATCATTCCATATCCTATTCCTGGTAACTCATAACAGGAATCAACATCTAGTAATTCATTCAAAACGGATCAAACAGTTCATCTTTGCATGGAACCTAATAATTATCAAATCATTAACGGGAATTAACAACATCCAACATAGATCAAACCAAGTCAACCACTAAGATTATTTGTATGAACCATAATCCAAAACTCATCGTTTAACATCTAAATACACTAAGTCGAATAATCTAAATCATTGATTTCACATACTAACATACAACCTTAGTCATGAACATCAACCAACCCCTCATGTAAATCGAACAAAGTAACATGTGAACCGGTTTCTAAAAACACCACATTCTATCATCATATTCAATCCCACGAATTCATATCATCAGTTATTATATTAACCAGAACCCTAGCTCATCATGCAAGAGTATACAACATGCATTGGTTCCAGATTATTATGACACGGGGCATCATGCAAAACATAATCAACATACAACAATTAACTAAAGTGCCATTAGACGTAAATATTATACTCACCGATTGGAAGGAGGGTTTCGAACAAGGAGGTCTTCGGAAGAGGGGGCTGCCGCCGGTTCTTCGAGGAGGAGAGGGAAAGAATAGGGTTTGCTAAACCTTGAGTGTTAAAATAATTGTGGGATTTATACACCACCACACTTGGTGTTATACGAGGATGATAGGGCCGAGCCCAAAGAATAGAGGGGTTTGGGCCGAGATTATCAGCGTAAGAATCTATGTGGTCCAAGGGGTATTTGTGCGATCGAATTCCTCTTGTGCGATCCCCATAAGTTACACACATATACCTAACACACTACAATCTCATAACACATATCACATAATGCAAACCTAATGTCTCATAAACGTTCATTAAACCAACATATCAGATAATCACACAAAGTTCACATAATCATACAGTGTTCAAACATGTTACACTTAGCACAAAAATAGGTTATGAAATACGAGTTGTCACATTATCCCCAAGTTGAAAGAAATTTCGTCCCGAAATTTGGCACGTACTCACTGAGGATGCTAGTTAGGTTGTATGGTTTCCTGATTTTTCCTGGGGTGTCACATCCTTCCCCCGTTGGTTTGGAATTTCGTCCCGAAATTCTGTAGTAGCTTCAGCCTCAGTAGTAGTTGTATTGTTAGCAAACAATTGGGGATACTTTTGTTTCATTTGGTCTTCGCGTTCCCAGGTGAACTCTGGGCCACGACGGGAGATCCAATGAACTCGAACGAGAGGTATTCTGGTGTGCTTGAGGACCTTAACATCCTGGTCCGTGATTTCAACAAGTTCCTCGACGAATCGCAACTGTTCATCGATAATGAGCTCCTTCAAAGGAACTATGAGTGACAGACACTTCTTTAGATTCGACACGTGAAAAAAAACGTTGTGAACCCCACCGAGTTCTGCTGGTAGGTTCAGTTTGTAGGCCACTTTGCTTATTCTTTCTATGATTTCGAACGGTCCGACATACCGCGGATTGAGCTTGCCTCGTTTTCCAAAACGAACTATACCTTTCCAAGGTGAGACTTTGAGTAGCTTTTCTGACGGTCACGAGCCGCCGCCATTCGTTGCCGTATCTGAGCAATTCTTTCCGTTGCGTCTACTACCATTTCTGGACCCGTGATCTGACTATCACCCACCTCAGCCCAACAAAGAGGTGATCGGCATTTACGCCCATACAATGCCTCAAATGGAGCGGCTTGAATGCTAGTGTGGTTACTGTTGTTATATGAAAACTCCACCAAAGGGAGATATTTTTCCCCGCTGCTGCCGAAATCGATAACACATGCCCGAAGCATGTCTTCTAGAGTTTGAATAGTGCGCTCAGACTGCCCATCGGTCTGAGGGTGATAAGCTGTGCTCATGTCAAATCGTGAGCCAAAAGATTTGTGCATTGCTTGCCACAGTTCTGAAGTGAATCGTGCATCACGATCGGAAATAATGGAGGTTGGCACTCCGTGCCTTGAAACCACTTCTTTCAGGTAAATGTCTGCTAAAGTAGAGAACTTGTCTGTTTCTTTGATAGCCAAGAAGTGAGCAGACTTTGTGAGTCGATCCACGATCACCCAAATAGTATCGTCTCAA
Source organism: Helianthus annuus (assembly GCF_002127325.2). Lineage (NCBI taxonomy): Eukaryota > Viridiplantae > Streptophyta > Magnoliopsida > Asterales > Asteraceae > Helianthus > Helianthus annuus. The sequence continues at coordinate 189,536,001 of NC_035448.2, forward strand.
CGCTGGGATCTAGGCAGGCCAGTAACAAAATCCATGGAAATTTCTTCTCATTTCCATTGTGGTATCCTTGGTTGCTGAAGTAGGCCTGATGGTTTCTAATATTCCATCTTGACTCTCGCACAAGTCAAACACTTGCCAACGTAAGTTGCTATGTGGGCCTTCATGTAGTTCTAAGATCGTGGTACATCTTATCTGAACCAGGATGAACTGAGTAGCGAGACGTATGTGCTTCATCCATTACCAGCTCGCATAAGTTTCCATAATGTGGGACCCAAATGTGTCCTGTTACATAGTAGGCGCCGTCTTCCCTTTGTTCTAACGGTTGCCTTGAGCCGCGTAGGGCTTCAGCCCTAACGTTTTCTGGTTTCAATGCTTCTACCTGAGCATCTCGTATCTGTGAAGGAAGACTAGACTGGATGGTAAGTTGCAATGCTCGTACGCGTCTAGGCGTAGTGTCTTTTCAACTTAGGGCGTTAGCTACAACATTGGCTTTGCCTGGATGGTACTTGATGGCACATTCGTAATCGTTCAAAAGTTCGACCCATCGTCGTTGTCGCATGTTCAATTCCTTCTGCTTGAAGATATGCTCGAGATTCCTGTGATCGGTGTAGATGGCGCACTTGGTACCGTACAGGTAGTGTTGCCATATCTTAAGCGCGAAAACAACAGCTCCCAGCTCTAAATCGTGCATAGTATAGTTCCGTTCGTGAACCTTGAGTTGACGCGAAGCATAAGCAATGACCTTGTCAAGCTGCATTAACACACATCCAAGACCCTGAATGGATGCGTCGCAATAAACCACAAAATCGTCCGTGCCCTCTGGCAATGAAAGAATAGGTGCGCTGCAGAGCCTATCTTTTAGGTGCTGAAAAGCAGTTTCCTGTGTACTACCCCAACGGTAGGTGACACCCTTCTGTGTCAGTAGCGTAAGCGGCTGTGCAATTTTTTTGAGAAGTCTTTTATGAACCTTCTATAGTAACCTGCCAAACCCAAGAATTGGCGAATTTCCGTTGGTGTACGCAATGCAGGCCAGTTCTTAATCGAGTCTACCTTGGATGGATCAACATGAATCCCATCCTTGTTTACCACGTGGCCTAGAAAGTGGACTTCACGAAGCCAGAAGTCGCATTTCGAAAACTTGGTGTACAGCTGTTCTGTTCGAAGAAGTTCCAAAATGAGTCGTAAATGCTGCTCGTGTTCCTCCTGACTCTTGGAGTAGGTTGATGAGTGCAGGTGACACATTCATTTGGTTAGACTAGGTTCGAACGTCGAGTCTGAGAATCCATATCGGTTGTATCAAGTTCAAAAAATCAGTACCTGTGGTATCATCACATGTATAGCCCAATGCTCATCGAGTAGTATTCGTAGAGTGTAACTTGTCCATGCAAGTGTCCGCGGGGTTGTTGTTAGGATCACTGAATCCCAAAAGTATATCATGCATAGGTGTGGCAACATAATAAAGAGTAGTCTCAATCGATGAGTAAGCGTTTAGAAATCCACCGCAGGGGTTCACCCGATATCGAAAGTACCGCTGGTTGTATGCATGTTGGGTGTAGTTAAGATAAAGTGTGTCGTTGATCATATATAGTTGTCATGGGTTAAATCAATCAGAACAAGAATAGCAGTGTGGTTGTCGTACCAGCGTGTAGTGTTAAGTTTCACTGTGACTCCCACCAGGAGCCGTTGGAATCACCCTCATGCGAAGGAGGGACCATTTACGTAAATTCATGAACTTAGGTGTGTTTCATCAAGTAAGCAACCAAGTCCGGGGTTTTCCTTAAGTTGTGCAATTGAGTCCAAAGTACGTCTACGTGTTCATGAGGCTCCAAGGAAAGACGTGTAGATGCATTCAAGAGAGTATCATCGTATCAACATTACGCCACTATTCTCAAGGTTCCGTGGAGTGATCACCAATGATCAGGAGTCTAGCTTTCTAAATTCTCTAAGCTAGAGAGTGGTTCGTTTCAGTGGCTCGTCATGGAGGAGCGAGAACGTAACGTTGCTGTGGTACGGGTGTGATAGCTTGCTCTAAGCCAATGGTAGGAAGCGGGCATACTAGCCATCCATAATCATGAGTCGGTGCAAGAGTTAGTGCAGAGATTTTGTATAGGTAAGAAAACTATCATAAAATAGGGTACGTCTCTTGTAGTGTAAGGTGGGTCATGCAAACGTATAATTCATCATGCTTGCTGGTAGGTTGACTGATCCATAGCTCTGCCCCTAAATGTCTTGAAGACTATTTCACCAATAATGGCATCCATTCGCTAAGTTGGGTATACGATAAAGTTAGTCAAACAGAATAAGAAAAAAAAAATGAACCATCCAACAGGGTGGTAAGGTAGTCTCGTGAAAGTCGTGGTATGGTTGCTGGCGTCTCATTAAATTGGTTGCCAATCGAAAAAATAGGGAGTTACTGAGGTTCAAACGAAGAATTGAGTGTAAACAGGGTCCATCGATAATCGAAAATTTCAACCAGTTAACCTGCTGTCTAGAGGCATTTTCCCGTAGTGGTACATGGGCGTGTAATTGTGGCTGCTTCGTTTCTGGTATGGACAACCAGTGGAGATGATAAGGTTCGTCAACAGGGATGCGTGGGTGTAGTTCTCCTAATCCCAAGTTCATTTGAGTCGGTCCTGGTCTATGTGGCTGTTGGCGTACAAGCCGTATGTACGAAGGGTCGAGTGGCGACGTCATGTCGAGATAAGCGTACAAATAGGTAGAATGCATAAACAGTCGTAGCAGGGTGACGAGCATTTAGAAAGGGGTTTGACCACCTCTTGTCAAGTAGTTAAATGATTGTGTGTCACATGGGACGCAGTAGGGATAACAGGCAACATAAGTGAGAGAGGTTCGCGAAAAATGCGATGATAGAAGAGAGTAAGCACATAAGTGTTCTCAAGCAATAGTCATTATGTGTATCTAAGCATATCATGAGCAAAGTTCTATGTAATCTAGCAAGTAGGCAATAAAACATATACCATATTACCTAGAATGTTGAGTCTTGCACGTGGAGCAAGGCGTCGTTGTGGATCGTTGAGCACTGTACAGGTTATCATGTGGTTTTAATAAAAACGTTTTCCCCTTATTAAAACCAAGTTCTCTATAACCAATGGCTCTGATACCAATCTGTCACACCCCCAAAATCCACACGCGGAGTACCACCGCATGGGGGCGTGACATGACCAGGATCAAGCCACCAATCATATTGAACATGTAAGTAATAAGTAATAATAAAAGTAATTCAACCAAACCAATATGAAAGGTGTTCAAAACATAAGTATATTATCAATGTTTAGCGGAAGCATAAAAGTAAACCCAACATAAGTATAAGTATGAAATGTCATAATGTTTAACAAAACATTCACGATCCTTGTCCACAACGACCGCGCCTCCCTGTGCAAGCTCTATGTACATAACGACCTGCAAGGCATGTAACAAAGAGTCAACAACTAGTTGAGCGAGTTCACAGTGGGTTGTTTAGTAATAATGTTCATTTCGTAAAATGTTTGTTTGTGTAGTAACCCATGTGTCGTTTATAATTACATCGCGGCCCTCCAGGCATGTTGTGACACTCTAGGTTTTTCCGAACAAACATCTTGTATTATCTTTGTGTATATATATGTTATTAAATGGAAACGTGACTTTTTACGTGATATGTGTGATATGTATGTATTATATATATATGTATGTGAGTCGAGACCATGACTCGCAACCACTCGGTTGCGAGTGGGCCACTCGGTCTCGAGTGGGCCTCTTGGGCCGTAACCGGTTTGGGCCGAACCCCTTAGCCTACTTCGAAACCTTGCATATAAATCCCCAACATTTCCCCACTTTCCTTCATTTGTTACACAACACACAAACACACTCCTTCTATTCTCTCTCAACTAGAAAACCCCAAACAACATCCCATTCTCTTCCAACTTTCGGATCAAGCAAGGATCTCGGTCAAGGAATCTCGGACAAGATCATCATCATTCGGACACTTTACTTTCTCGGTTCCCTTCTTTTGTTTCGGCTCCTTCTTCTCAACCGGTTAGTGTTATTATTATGTGCATAGGACTTATGTGTGTTGAATGAACTAGAAAATGCTTGGTTAGTAGTGTTATGCATGATTTTTGGGTGATTTGTGAAGTTTGACTATATGTGTAAAACCTTATGTATGAATACTTGCGAACATGCTTAAAGATGGCTAGATAATGGTAGTTTAAGAGTATTCATGGCTAACCATACTATGCTTCATTATTTCTTGCAAAATGATGTTGTTGAACATAAGATTTCGGCTACAAAGTGTATGTTTCTTTGTTCTTGCATGATAATCTTGTTAAAATATGTGATTTTTGGTTCAAAAATGTATGGTTATGTTTGGTATAAAAACCCTAGAAAACTATGAACTTATGATGAACTTGTTGAATATGGTTTAAAGATTTCAAAAAGGGCAAGGTTTGATCTATTTTTACTAATAGACTGATTAGGAAAAGTTGTTAGTTGAACCTTATTGGTTGTTTCCTGATTTGGGCCTGATTACATAGTACAACTTGGACTGATGTACCTGAATCAACACGTGAACATGAAAGGGACAGCATTACGACTCGCAACCACACAGTTGCGACTCGCAACCACAGCGTGATAACTCGAGATCACACGGTTGCGACTCGCAACCATAGCGTGACAACTCGAAACCACACGATTGCGACTCGGGACTACGATGGTTGCGACTCGTAATCACAGCGTGACAACTCGAGACTACGATGGTTGCGACTCGCAACCACAGCATGACAAGCCGAGACCTCCTGGTTGCGACTCGAGACCACCTGGTTGCGACTGGGCTGTCCACTTCGGTTATTGGGCCATAATGTGTGTAACATGGGCTACCTGTTGACTGGACTGTGTGTTGCTGTTTGACTGTGTAAATGTTAGGGCCGGCCCAATAACCCACTGTTTACTTGTATGCATGATACGTGGTAGTAATGTGTAAGTTTTTACGTGAATGCTTGTACACCGAACCTGACCCATACCGGTAACCATGTTAGGACGTGGTGACCAGCGTGTTTGACCAAGTAACCTAATCTGCCGAGCAACCCAAGGTGAGTTCACACACTAAAAGCATGCGTCCCGCGGAGGGACACGAACAAACTACCAACTTTGGGAAAAACACTTTTGACCCACTACTCCGGGGGAAAACAGAATGGGTAATTACTATCTCCGGGGGAGATACGTTTGGATATTATTTATAAATCACAACTAGCCATGCTAAACGAAACTCTATCACTTTAAGTCCTTGCTTACAATACCGATTAATCGCCGGGGGCGAACGGGTTATTAGTTGATAGCGCTATTAGGTTTGACAACCTCACACCGTGACCGGGGGGATCGGGCGTGAACTAGTAGACCTTGCAACATGGTCAATGACGATAGACATTGACTCGGGGCACGATATTATTCCGTCAACAGTTTCGGTATCTACAGTTTAGTGAGCTTATAGATGGGGTAGCTCCCCACAACGTGATTATAAATGCTTTATCTAAACAACTTAAGTTTTTGGTGAATTAAAACTGGACTACTAGTGAACTCACTCAGCATTATTGTTGACCCCCCTTACTGCATGCTTTGCAGGTAACCCGTGACTGAGGAGCTGCTGCTTGGGGATGTGTAGTGTTCGTCAAAACCCGTGTGTTGGGTTTAACTATCTTGAACTAAGAACTATCTTTAAAACTATTTGGTTTATGCTTCCGCTGTTTTGTTAAACTAATCATCGAACTTAACCTGCAATGTTGCTAACTACTTTGGATAGTAAATATTTCTAATATTAAATCAATGCTCAGTATGATTAGTGGCTGGATCCTGGTCAGTCACGCCTCCAAGCGGTGGTGTTCCGCATGTGGATTTTGGGGGTGTGACAGATTGGTATCAGAGCCATTGGTTATAGTGAATTTGGTTTTAAAAAAGGGGAAAATCTTTTTGGGAAAAACCAGACTATAACCTGTGACTCGCGAAGACACTACACTCCAAGTGCAAGGCTCAACACTTTTGACCTCATAGCTCGGACCAGTGTTTACTTGTTTGCTTGCCTTATGTTTCCTGTTTTGCTATACGTACTAGTGTGCCGAAATTAGATAGATACACCTCTCTCTTCTATCTCATTCTCGCTACGCTACAACATCACACTCATACTGTGTTTTCTGGTTATGAAGACAATGAGTGGACGTGGAAGAGGAAACATCAACATGACTCAGGCTCAATTCACTAACCTGCTTAACACGGTGGCTGCAGCTTTCGCAGCTCACCCTGGAGGTAAACTCGATATCCTAGGATGTTTAGGTCCTACCGACACATCGCCTTTTATCCCTAAATCTGTACGCTTCGCTTCTCACGAACAGGTCAGCATGCACCTGCGCAACCACCCGTGTGTACTTTCAAAACTTTCATGGATTGCAAGCCTCTCCCTTTCAACGGCACTGAGGGGGCCATAGGTCTTCTGCATTGGATTGAGAAAGTTGAAGCTGTCTTTGCTGTCTGCGAGTGTCCCCCTGCGAATTGGGTGAAGTTTGCTACTGCTACGCTTGAAGGAAACGCGCTTTCCTGGTGGAAGGCGCAAATTCAGATGTTTGGATTGGAAACTGCTAATGCTACTGCGTGGGAGGATTTCAAGGACATGATTAAGGAGGAGTACTGTCACCGGGATGACATCCACAAACTTGAGAACGAGTACTATGCGCTTAAGATGGTTGGGTCAGAGATTGAAACCTACACCAAGCTGTCCAATGACTATGCTGCTCTTTGCCCAAACATGTCTCGACCTATGTATCGAAGAATCGAGTTGTACGTTAAGGGTTTGGCTCCAGAAATTCGAAGCCATGTAACTTCAGCCAACCTCACTACCATTCAGCCGATCGTTCGACTTGCTCACAAACTCACTGATCAGGCCGTGGAAGAGGGCAGGTTGCCCAAAAGGATCAGTGCTACTGTCGGAACTTCTAGTGACAACAAGCGTAAGTGGGAAGGAAATCAAAGCAAGGATGTTAACCCCACTCAGGCCCCAGCACAGCAGAGGAAAACGGAAAACAACAAGGGCACTCAACAACAGGGTGGCTATCGCGGTAACCACCCCAAGTGCAACAAGTGCAATCGACATCACAGTGGGCCTTGTGGGAAAAGTCAGTGTCAGCGATGTAACAAAATGGGACACGAGGCCAAGGACTGTAGGAGCCCACGTCCCATGGGGCAGAACCAGCAGCAACAACATCACGGAAACGCTAAGGGTTGTTTCCAGTGTGGAGCTGAGGGGCACTATAAGAAGAATTGCCCTGAACTGAACCAGAACCGCAACAACAATCAGGGAGCTGGAAACAACGATCAGAACAACAATGCTGGGAATGGTGCTAGAGGAAGGGCTTTTGTGATTGGAGCTGGAGAAGCAAGGAATGACCCCAATGTCGTGGCGGGTAAGTTCCTACTCGATGATCGTTATGTTTCTGTATTATTTGATTCTGGGGCCGATGCTAGTTATGTGTCCCTACGTATTAGTAAGAAGCTTAAGCGTCCGCTTTCGTTGCTAAGTTCTCTTCATATCGTCGAGTTAGCTAATGGTAGAAACATCGAGGCCTCACATGTTGTCAAAGGCTGCAAACTAGAATTGTCTGGTCAGACATTTAGTATCGATCTTTTCCCTGTTACACTTGGAAGCTTCGACGTCGTTATCGGCATGGATTGGTTATCCAAGCATCGCGCGGAGATCCTCTGTCAAGAGAAAGCAGTTCGTATTCCCCACCGTTCTGGCAAACCCCTTATTGTACAAGGTGGCAAAGGTGGAGAAACCTCCGGCGTTATCTCGTTCTTGAAAGCCCAGAAGTGTTTACGAAAAGGGCACACCGCTATCCTAGCACTTGTCACCAACACGCAGGAAAAGGAAAAGAGGATTGAAGATTTTCCAGTAGTGCGTGACTACCCCGAGGTATTTCCTGAAGAATTACCTGGACTCCCTCCCCACCGTCAGGTCGAATTCCAAATCGAGCTAGCTCCCGGAGCAGCGCCAATAGCTCGCGCACCTTATCGACTAGCCCCCGCAGAATTGAAGGAACTCTCTACTCAACTACAGGAACTATTGGATAAAGGGTTTATCCGCCCTAGTTCATCACCCTGGGGAGCACCGGTACTCTTTGTTAAGAAGAAGGATGGCACGTTCCGAATGTGCATTGACTATCGTGAGCTGAACAAAGTTACCATCAAGAATCGTTACCCTCTCCCGCGAATCGACGACCTATTCGATCAGTTGCAAGGATCGAGCTACTACTCTAAGATTGACCTGCGATCAGGCTATCATCAGCTAAGGGTCCGTAATGAAGACATCTCCAAAACTGCATTCAGAACTCGTTATGGTCATTATGAATTCCTTGTTATGCCCTTTGGAATGACCAACGCGCCTGCGGTATTCATGGATCTCATGAACAGAGTGTGCAAACCTTACCTCGACAAATTTGTGATCGTGTTTATAGACGACATCCTGATCTACTCGAAAAGTCAAGAAGAGCATGAACTGCACCTACGCCTTATCCTCGAACTCCTTCGCAATGAGCAACTGTATGCCAAGTTCTCGAAATGCGACTTCTGGCTTCGAGAAGTCCACTTCCTTGGGCACGTGGTTAACAAGGATGGAATCCACGTCGACCCTGCAAAGATCGACTCTATAAAGAATTGGCCTACCCCTAAGACCCCGACCGAAGTCCGCCAATTCTTGGGACTAGCAGGGTACTATCGAAGATTTATCATGGGATTCTCAAAGATCGCTCAGCCTCTCACGGCTCTTACTCAGAAGGGTATGGTTTATAAATGGGGTGAAGCTCAGGAAACCGCGTTTCAGAAACTAAAGGATAACCTCTGTAGTGCTCCTATTCTCTCGTTACCTGAAGGAACGGACGACTTTGTGGTTTACTGTGATGCATCCATCCATGGGCTCGGTTGTGTGTTAATGCAACGCGACAAAGTTATTGCTTACACTCTCGACAACTTAAGACGCACGAAAGGAACTATACTACGCACGACTTGGAACTGGGAGCAGTGATCTTTGCGCTTAAGATATGGAGACATTACCTGTACGGTACCAAGTGCACCATTTACACCGATCACAGGAGTCTCGAGCATATCTTCAAGCAAAAGGAATTAAACATGCGACAACGTCGATGGGTCAAACTCCTGAATGATTATGAATGCGCCATCAAATACCATCCGGGCAAGGCCAATGTCGTGGCAGACGCCCTCAGCCGAAAAGACACTACGCCCAAGCGCGTGCGAGCGTTACAACTTACTATCCAGTCTAATCTCCCTACCCAGATTCGCAATGCTCAGATTGAAGCTCTGAAACCGGAAAACATCAGGGCTGAGTCCCTGCGAGGATCGAGACAACGACTAGAGCAAAAAGAAGACGGCGCCTACTATGTGGCAGGGCGCATTTGGGTCCCACTTTACGGAGATCTACGAGAGCTTGTAATGGACGAAGCCCATAAGTCCCGTTATTCAGTACATCCTGGTTCAGATAAGATGTACCACGACTTAAGGACCACTTACTGGTGGCCTGGCATGAAAGCCCACATAGCAGCTTACGTTAGCAAATGTTTGACCTGCGCAAGAGTCAAGACTGAGTATCAGAAACCAGCAGGCCTACTCCAGCAACCCGAAATCCCGAAGTGGAAATGGGAACAAATTTCCATGGATTTTGTTACGGGGCTACCTAGATCCCAACGCGGGAATGACACTATTTGGGTGATAGTAGATCGATTGACAAAGTCTGCACACTTTCTGGCTATTAAGGAAACAGACAAGTTTTCTACCTTGGCGGAGATTTACTTAAAGGAAGTAGTTTCGAGGCACGGGGTGCCAACCTCAATTATTTCCGACCGAGACGCTCGTTTTACTTCGGAATTGTGGCAAGCTATGCACAAATCCTTTGGCTCACGTTTGGACATGAGCACCGCCTATCACCCACAAACGGATGGACAGTCCGAACGCACCATCCAAACCCTGGAAGACATGCTTAGGGCATGTGTGATCGATTTTGGCAAGAACTGGGAGAAGCATTTACCACTGGTGGAATTCTCCTACAACAACAGCTACCACACTAGTATTCAGGCGGCACCTTTTGAGGCATTGTACGGTCGTAAATGCCGATCACCTCTTTGCTGGGCGGAAGTCGGTGATAGTCAACTCACAGGCCCAGAACTGGTGGTAGATACAACGGAAAAGATTTCCCAGATCAGACAACGCATGGCGGCAGCTCGTGACCGTCAGAAAAGCTACGCTGATAAGCGTAGGAAACTGCTAGAATTCCAGGTCGGGGACCGGGTTCTACTTAAAGTCTCAACCTGGAAGGGTGTGGTTCGTTTCGGTAAACGAGGCAAGCTGAATCCACGATATGTTGGACCATTCGAAATTACCGAGAAAATCGGTAAGGTTGCTTATAGATTGAACCTGCCTGCAGAGCTGAGTGCAGTGCACAATGTCTTTCACGTGTCTAATCTGAAGAAGTGTCTGTCAGATGAAACACTCATAATTCCCTTCAAGGAACTCACTATTGATGAACAGCTACACTTCACTGAGGAACCGATTGAGATCACAGATCGAGAGATCAAAACCCTCAAACGTAGCCAGATACCTCTCGTGCGAGTTCGTTGGAACTCACGACGTGGCCCAGAGTTTACCTGGGAGCGGGAAGACCAGATGAAGTCCAAGTATCCCCAGTTGTTCCCAAACGAAAACCCCAGCACTGAAGCTACAACCGAATTTCGGGACGAAATTCCAAACTAACGGGGGGATGATGTGACACCCCGTTGAAACACGCTAGCTTGGCAGTGGCTGCCTTAACTTTCGGGACGAAAGTTCTTAAAACTTGGGGATAATGTGACACTCTAGGTTTTTCCGAACAAACATCTTGTATTATCTTTGTGTATATATATGTTATTAAATGGAAACGTGACTTTTTACGTGATATGTGTGATATGTATGTATTATATATATATGTATGTGAGTCGAGACCATGACTCGCAACCACTCGGTTGCGAGTGGGCCACTCGGTCTCGAGTGGGCCTCTTGGGCCGTAACCGGTTTGGGCCGAAACCCCTTAGCCTACTTCGAAACCTTGCATATAAATCCCCAACATTTCCCCACTTTCCTTCATTTGTTACACAACACACAAACACACTCCTTCTATTCTCTCTCGACTAGAAAACCCCAAACAACATCCCATTCTCTTCCAACTTTCGGATCAAGCAAGGATCTCGGTCAAGGAATCTCGGACAAGATCATCATCATTCGGACACTTTACTTTCTCGGTTCCCTTCTTTTGTTTCGGCTCCTTCTTCTCAACCGGTTAGTGTTATTATTATGTGCATAGGACTTATGTGTGTTGAATGAACTAGAAATTGCTTGGTTAGTAGTGTTATGCATGATTTTTGGGTGATTTGTGAAGTTTGACTATATGTGTAAAACCTTATGTATGAATACTTGCGAACATGCTTAAAGATGGCTAGATAATGGTAGTTTAAGAGTATTCATGGCTAACCATACTATGCTTCATTATTTCTTGCAAAATGATGTTGTTGAACATAAGATTTCGGCTACAAAGTGTATGTTTCTTTGTTCTTGCATGATAATCTTGTTAAAATATGTGATTTTTGGTTCAAAAATGTATGGTTATGTTTGGTATAAAAACCCTAGAAAACTATGAACTTATGATGAACTTGTTGAATATGGTTTAAAGATTTCAAAAAGGGCAAGGTTTGATCTATTTTTACTAATAGACTGATTAGGAAAAGTTGTTAGTTGAACCTTATTGGTTGTTTCCTGATTTGGGCCTGATTACATAGTACAACTTGGACTGATGTACCTGAATCAACACGTGAACATGAAAGGGACAGCATTACGACTCGCAACCACACAGTTGCGACTCGCAACCACAGCGTGATAACTCGAGATCACACGGTTGCGACTCGCAACCATAGCGTGACAACTCGAAACCACACGATTGCGACTCGGGACTACGACGGTTGCGACTCGTAATCACAGCGTGACAACTCGAGACTACGATGGTTGCGACTCGCAACCACAGCATGACAAGCCGAGACCTCCTGGTTGCGACTCGAGACCACCTGGTTGCGACTGGGCTGTCCACTTCGGTTATTGGGCCATAATGTGTGTAACATGGGCTACCTGTTGACTGGACTGTGTGTTGCTGTTTGACTGTGTAAATGTTAGGGCCGGCCCAATAACCCACTGTTTACTTGTATGCATGATACGTGGTAGTAATGTGTAAGTTTTTACGTGAATGCTTGTACACCGAACCTGACCCATACCGGTAACCATGTTAGGACGTGGTGACCAGCGTGTTTGACCAAGTAACCTAATCTGCCGAGCAACCCAAGGTGAGTTCACACACTAAAAGCATGCGTCCCGCGGAGGGACACGAACAAACTACCAACTTTGGGAAAAACACTTTTGACCCACTACTCCGGGGGAAAACAGAATGGGTAATTACTATCTCCGGGGGAGATACGTTTGGATATTATTTATAAATCACAACTAGCCATGCTAAACGAAACTCTATCACTTTAAGTCCCTGCTTACAATACCGATTAATCGCCGGGGGCGAACGGGTTATTAGTTGATAGCGCTATTAGGTTTGACAACCTCACACCGTGACCGGGGGGATCGGGCGTGAACTAGTAGACCTTGCAACATGGTCAATGACGATAGACATTGACTCGGGGCACGATATTATTCCGTCAACAGTTTCGGTATCTACAGTTTAGTGAGCTTACAGATGGGGTAGCTCCCCACAACGTGATTATAAATGCTTTATCTAAACAACTTAAGTTTTTGGTGAATTAAAACTGGACTACTAGTGAACTCACTCAGCATTATTGTTGACCCCCCTTACTGCATGCTTTGCAGGTAACCCGTGACTGAGGAGCTGCTGCTTGGGGATGTGTAGTGTTCGTCAAAACCCGTGTGTTGGGTTTAACTATCTTGAACTAAGAACTATATTTAAAACTATTTGGTTTATGCTTCCGCTGTTTTGTTAAACTAATCATCGAACTTAACCTGCAATGTTGCTAACTACTTTGGATAGTAAATATTTCTAATATTAAATCAATGCTCAGTATGATTAGTGGCTGGATCCTGGTCAGTCACGCCTCCAAGCGGTGGTGTTCCGCATGTGGATTTTGGGGGTGTGACACATGTTTGCGAAGATTAGTGGGATTTTCCCATGTATTGTAGACTAGTTATGTTTGTATCGCGACCCTCCAGGCATGTGTGCGAAGTTTAGTATCAGTATCGCGGCCATTCCAGGCATGTGTGCGAAGATCAGTATTAGTATCGCAGCCATTCCAGGCATGTGTGCGAAGATCAGTATTAGTATCACTAGTCTAGCGGTATCTATAAGTGACCTTCCCCAAATGAGGTCAGTAGTACGTAATTCCCATAACCATGTAAGTACAAGAAATCAACCAATCCCATTCCCTACCCCGGGAATCCCATGCCTTGGTAAGAGTGTGAACTCACCTTGGTTTGCTCGGCAGATACACAAAAAGGGTACTTGAGTTATAAGTGGTCAACCACGTCCTAGCATGGTTACCATACAAGTCAGGACTAGGTTCAAGTAATGCACGTATGTTTACACATAACTAACAGGTTTCGAGCACGTATGGATCATGTCAAACACGTAACAGTCAAGTACATAACATGTCCGACTTGTGCGATTCAAAAGAATGGGCTAGCACAAGTCTAACAATCTCGTGCGATTCACCCGTTGAAGCCCAATAATACCCGGCCCAATAAAATATAAGCAGTCCAGCATGTAAACGACCCAAACAACAAACATGAGTCTTGTGCAATCCAGAAGACTTGTGCGATCCGGATGAATTGTGCGATTGGGATTGGGCTGTGAGGCCCAACAGCGAAACAGTTCAAGTAGGTCGTGTGTGGCCCAACATCTTGTGCGATCGGCACCCGCTTGTGCGATCCACATTATGTTGTGCGATCATGCATAACTAAACCGGACTCTGTGCCTAAACAGTTGCACTAATCTTGTGTGACTGTCTTGTGCGACCAGGGCTTGTGCGACTGCCCTTGTGCGACCAGGTTCCGTTGACCTGATCTTGTGTGGTCCACAGTCTTGTGCGATCAAGACTAGTTTGTGCGGTCAGTTTTATCATCCATAAATCATGGTAATCAGTTACATCATTAATTTACAAATCAATTCCAACAGTTTCATAACTTACATTCATTGGTCAAGAAAATTGAATAGTTTCCAATCATGCAAATAATCTTTTAAAATCGGTAACTTCCACAATCATTCCATATCCTATTCTTGGTAACTCATAACAGGAATCAACATCTAGTAATTCATTCAAAACGGATCAAACAGTTCATCTTTGCATGGACCCTAATAATTATCAAATCATTAACGGGAATTAACAACATCCAACATAGATCAAACCAAGTCAACCACTAAGATTATTTGTATGAACCATAATCCAAAACTCATCGTTTAACATCTAAATACACTAATTCGAATAATCTAAATCATTGATTTCACATACTAACATACAACCTTAGTCATGAACATCAACCAACCCCTCATGTAAATCGAACAAAGTAACATGTGAACCGATTTATAAAAACACCACATTCTATCATCATATTCAATCCCATGAATTCATATCATCAGTTATTTTATTAGCCAGAACCCTAGATCATCATGCAAGAGTATACAACATGCATTGGTTCCAGATTATTATGACACGAGGCATCATGCAAAACATAATCAACATACAACAATTAACAAAAGTGCCATTAGACGTAAATATTATACTCACCGATTGGAAGGAGGGTTTCGAACAAGGAGGTCTTCGGAAGAGGGGGCTGCCGCCGGTTCTTCGAGGAGGAGAGGGAAAGAATAGGGTTTGCTAAACCTTGAGTGTTAAGATAATTGTGGGATTTATACACCACCACACTTGGTGTTATACGAGGATGATAGGGCTGAGCCCAAAGAATAGAGGGGTTTGGGCCGAGATTATCAGCGTAAGAATCTATGTGGTCCAAGGGGTATTTGTGCGATCGAATTCCTCTTGTGCGATCCCCATAAGTTACACACATATACCTAACACACTACAATCTCATAGCACATATCACATAATGCAAACCTAATGTCTCATAAACGTTCATTAAACCAACATATCAGATAATCACACAAAGTTCACATAATCATATAGTGTTCAAACATGTTACACTTAGCACAAAAATAGGTTCTGAAATACGAGTTGTCACACAGACCTCTTACTGGTTCAGCACTTAATGGTTCAGACCTCTTACTGGTTCAACACTTAATGGTTCAGACCTCTTACTGGTTCAGCACTTAACCATTCAGATGTTGCCAAACAGCCCCGTAGTCCTAGTTATACTACAAGATCGAGCATAGTTTGAAGATTATCAATGCCTCAAAGTAGAAGATTGTTTGGAATGTGGAGGCTTTTTGACCAAGCTAGGGTGATCGGCCCTAGCTTAAATCGTGTGGGCTATGTATGGCTGGTTACCATATAGCCAATTCCTTGTTTTAGAAGAAAATGAAGAATTAGACAAACTACCTTATTTATTCATTCCTAAATTATGATTGCCTAATTTAATGTTTATTTTCAAAGTTTTGTAACCCTAATCTAGTGATTATAAATAAACAGGGTAGGGCCTCTCTAATTCCATTGGAGCACCGGATAATAGAAATATTTGCTAGTTGCATCTATAGATATTGGTCAGATTAGACCAATTCACATAAAAAATGTGTTATGTTTCCTTATATGACTGTGTGTGTGAGAGAGAGTATTGTGTGCACTACTTTCGACCAGCACTCCCAGAACCATAGTCACAGTCAACACCGTTGGTAGCTTTGAGCCACCTGTTGATTGCTGCCATCGCCCAAAACCATAGCGTCCGTTGTAGTGTTCATGTATCAATATACGACCCGTACACAACCCTAGTATGGCTCGTACCCTAGTGTTCTTAGTTCCAATTCACTGTTGAGATGGCTTTGAAACATTTGGCGCTTTGAGCCCAATAAATGGACAGTCCCCCATTGCCCTTTGAATTAAAATAAAAATGGACAACTTTGTACAATAATAACTAAGTTTTTAAAGTATTGATTAAGGTTACTTAATATATTTTTACATCTATAAAATCACTCAACTTTAACTAAGTGTTTCAATCTTATGTATCGTTTCTATAAATGTTAGAATTATATAAAATTAAGCAAGACAAATGAAACATGTATGAATCTTGATTATCGGATAGCATTTTTTTCTAGCTTGACTTCAATTTAAAAAGGGTTATTGGATTTTAATAATCCCAAGTTTCACTGGTTGGCCGATAATAATCCCAACTTCAAAAATTGCCTACAACAGTCCCAACTTGTAAGATTTTGGCCACTAATCTTGGATTATGGAGACCAAAAGAGTTTTACACGATGGCTGGAGTGATGATGTTTGATGACGAGTACAGGTGATGTTTTTGGCGACAAAACCACCACAAAGCCGGTGGACAAATGGAGGTTACTGGTGGTTACCAAGATGGTTGTCAAGGGTGGTGGTTTGGATAATGAACGGGTGGTGATCGAAAGCTATGAGGCTTATACGGGTCTCTTTCATTTGGTTAACTCAGACAACGGTAACGAGACGAGTTAGATTTGTTCAACAATAGAACCGGAGGGTTCAGAGAGGTATAAACACAAATGCTCAAACTAATTGAACTTTTGATTATATAAAGTTTTGTTGTGTATAGTTTGCTGATTATGGATCTGTTGTAGAGAATGTTGCTAGATTTAATGAATGCGGTTAATTTGTATGCGATAAATCAAGTTTTGGTGGAGCTCTTGCTAGGGTGGGCACAAAGTACTACATGAAAGATGCGCAGAAAGTACAACCATCTGCAGCACAGGCTTATTTATGAGTCACCAACATTTTATAGAATATCAAACCTATCTAGGCCTGCTACTTTAAAATGTGGTGCGTTTATCCTCTTCATTTGAAAGTGAGGTGTTTCATGTATCAACAGAAAAAAAATATTTTTAAAGGGTTGTATACATGTTTTATTACTTATAAGTTATAACCTTGAACTATGTAGATTTCGATCTTCACATTTGTTTCTTTTTTAACAAAATAAATAGTGAAAATTGTATGTTATAACAGCAGATAACCCATCATCAATATATTGGGTATAAGATATAATTTTCTTCATGAAACTAGGATCTTGAGTGTTAAATGGATGTCATGATGTGGTCTTAATAAAAAAAATAGGGGTATCATCATAAACATAAAAGTGTTGGTGTTTGACAACAAAATTGGATCCTTCAATTTTTAATTTATAATTTATCAACATTCGGTAGCTAAAAGTGGTGCTTTCTTCTACATTGCAGGTCTCGACTTGTGGTTAATGTTTTAAGTCTTTCCCATTCGCGATTGGCACCTTTCGAATATGGACAACAGAACGAATACCCTGTTTTAGTATGCAATTGGCAATTTTTGAATATGGATGGCCAGAACCAATATGCGTGTCTACCAAAGACCCTGTTTTAGTACGCAATTGGCACCTTTTGAATACGGACAGTAGACCCAATACGCATGCCTACCGTGCCACTCGTGCAACGCGCGACGGTGAAAAACACTAGTTTAAATTTAAAATACTACATCAAAAAAATATGTAAAATTGATTACTTTATTCATTTAGAAAAAAAAGGAAACAATTGATTATTAAACCAAATAAAACATAATGTATTGGTTAGCACATGACATGGTTTTATTTAAAACAATTTGCATGTAGTCATGTTCTAAAAGTTCTTTAGCCAATTTGTTAAGAAGATCTTCAGAATTTTCTGGTTGTTTTGATAAGTTTATATCTTGTAAAATTTCATCAGAAATTTTTGTTTCTGATGAATCATCAAATGACACATGTAAACTTTCTCTTATTGTCCTTGAATTTAAAAGAAAAACTCTATATGCTTTAGAGGACAATGAGTATCCTAGAAAAATTTCTTTTTCAACTTTCCTATCAAATTTTCAAGACTATCAAAATCATTGAACACAAAACATCTACAGCCAAAGGTGTGTAAAAATTTGATGTTTGGGATCCTTTGGTTGATAATGTTATAGGGAGTTTTTTGGTGCTTTTTGTTAATGATAGATCTGTTTTGTGTAAAACAGGCAGTTGCAATTGCTTAAGCCCAAAAGTAAGTAGGCAATCTGTAAGCAAGCATTGTTCTTGCTACTTCTACCAGGGTCGTATTCCTTCTTTCAAACACTCCATTCTGTTGTGGATTTCTTGGAGCAGAAAAGTCATGAGAAATTCCTTTGCTTATAAGGAAAGTCTCAAGTTTTGCATTTTTAAATTTTGTTCCACTGTAAGATCTGATCCTTTTACAGGTAATTTCAATAGATTTTAAGTTTTTCTGATAAAATTAATGATCAGATCTGGGGTTTCACTTTTCTTTCTAAGAAACTCAACCAAGTGTACCTGAAGTAGTCATCTACAATGACTAAAATGTATTTCTTTTCAGAAAAAACTTGCTGTTTTTACAGGTCCACAAAGGTCCATGTGTAAAAGTTCTAAATTTTCAGAAATTGATGATTCAGAAATTGTTTTATGTGAGCCTCTTTTTGATTTTCCAAGCTCACATGTTTCACACATTTTATCCTTTTTGGATGAAATGAAAGGTAAGCCTTGTCCAAAAAATGAACATTAACAATAATATAATAACAATAATATTCAAATTGTAGCAATTACATACAAAATCCATCAGTTTAGATGATTCAAATTGTAGCCATAACATACCAAACTTTCAAACACAACAGGTTAAAACAAACAGAACTAGAAACCACAATTTTAGTCTTCAAAATAAGTAGTTTTTACTTTCCATTCAGACTTAATCCAGAATCCCTTTCAACCGAAGGCTGCTGAAAAGTCTTTCGTAACATCACCAACTTCCTTGCAACAGATCACAAAACAACTAATGAATATTCATTCAACCTGTTATTATATTGCCAGAAATAAAGAGTATAGTTATGATTTGCAGAAAGTAACAAAAATTACCTTTCCATTTCCTTACACTTTACATGTTGTATAACAGCCATCACATACTCAAGAGTTGTCATTTTTTAGCATTACCCTGATTCCCCTTTAAATACCAACAACCCTTATCTCATTTATAAGATCATTCCACAGTAAACATAAACAATAATTTGAATTAATGATTAAACATGTAAGCCAACACTTACTCCAAGGCTTGAATCTCGCCTTTCATACAGTTAGTTTCTTTTGAAGTTCGTCCAACGAACTCAAGACTTCCACACCAAATAACAAATCCAGCAAGATCTACCTAAAGAACATTTAAACTTCTATTGTTTTTAGCATACAAACATACAGTTTGTGATAAAAAAGAAAAAATCAAAGAATATACATACTCAATAAACTACGGTACAAAACTCAGGAACATTTATATTACAAACCTACAAAGCATAGAATCAGGAATTCACACATATACATCTATTTTTAAACACAAACAGACATTACCTTTTCATCAATGAAGTTGAGATCCATTTTATAACCTTGATTCCATTTGGAAGTTCGGCCAACGAACTCAAGACTTCCACACCAAATAACAAATCCAGCAAGATCTACCTGAAGAACATTTAGCATACAAACCTACAGTTTGTGATAAAAAGAAAAAATAAAAAAATATACATACTCAATAAACTACCGTAGAAAACTCAGGAACATCTATTTTTAAACACAAACAGACATTACGTTCTCATCAATGAAGCTGAGATCCATTTTATAACCTTGATTTCATTTTCGGAACATCCTCGCTCTCATGTGCCACAAATCTTTCCCAGGAGCATTTATATTACAAACCTACAAAGCGTAGAATCAGGAATTCACACGTACACATCTATTTTTAAACACAAACAGACATTACCTTTTCATCAATGAAGTTGAGATCCATTTTATAACCTTGATTCCATTTTCGGAACATCCTCGCTCTCATGTGCCACAAATCTTTCCCAGGATTCAAATCATTAACTGAACTAAAATTGTTTATTTCAACTAACGCTGACTTCTAATTCGGAAATCGGAATGAATTCAAATTTTAAAATACAAAATCAGAGAATAGGAGAGTGGAAATATGAAGAGTGAATTGAGGAAAAAACCTTTATATAGGTAGATGATTGACAGAAGTAAGTGAGTGACATGCATTAATTGCATTACGTATACCTGGGCATTTTGAATTTGAAATTACCGGCAACTAAACATCTGCTGAGATATAGCATGATATGAACCTTCAACCGGTGCTGCTTTTAACTACGGAGGGATATTGATTTTAAAATGATTTTATATATTAGGCTTTATGATGCAGTAATTACATAAGAAAAGCATTGTTGGACAACCTCTCTGGCTGCCACATCAACTTTTCTTATGTCATTGGAATTTCTCCTTTTATAGAAAGTATAGAATGTATTTAGGTAGAAATTCTACTCAACTTTTGTATTTTATTAAAGTAAAAAATTAGATAACACGTGAAATAGGTGATCATTTGATAAACGTGTTATTAAAAAAGAACAAAGTAAAAAATATATGATACATATTTATATGCAGTGGGATTAAAAAATAGACGATTAAGTGGTTATTTAACTAATGTATGTATTTTATTTTTTTATTGATAGGCCGCATTGCCTCAAGGAATTGTACCATTTGTTTTTGCAAAGGAATAAAACGTTCATCCTGCTATTCTTAGTACTGCGTAAGTATTGTTTTATTTATTTTTAATCTTAAGTGAACTTTAGGTGTTAATGAATTTGTATGAAAGGTGAAGGTTTTCATATTGAATTAGAAAAACATTCCCTTAGAAATTTAATATCTAAAGTTGGGAGTTAGGTATTAAAAATTTACACTTATGTCACATGCACATGTATCGACGCGACGCTTAACGGATATAATGAATGTTGATATATAAGTCAAGCTAAATGATTAATGTAATGTTGGGTCGCAATCTACTTTAAATGTGTAACATCTAGGTCACACTCTACTTTAAATGTGTAACATATTTAGATCTATGGAATATATTGATTATAAACCCACAAGTCTTTATCACCAAATTTAAAAAATTGTAAACATTGCAGGGTTATTTTCGGAATGTTGATCGCGCTACCCATAACTCTAGTATACTACATAATTCTTGGGTTGTGAAGATTGAGAAAGGAATGTTAGTGCATAGATCTGTCGACTTCGTCTTGTATCGAGTCTTGTACTAGATATGTTAGATCAGGGTACGTTGTACGAGAAAATAGGAAGTTTAAGTATGAAATAGATGTGATTTCGCTTGAGTGAGTGATTTCGCTTGAAATGACATTGGTCATTTTCAAGCGGAATCATATCATTTCTGATTTCGCTTGAAGCTGTTTCAAGCGAAATCTCATCCCTATAAATACCACTCGAGCGGAATCATTTATAAGAGTTTTGTAATTTCATACCGAGGTGCTGCCGGTTTGGATTCTGCATGTAATCACTGTTATACGAATCAGAAGTGTGTTTAAAGTGAATTGCAAGCTGTGTCTAAGTCTGTTTCTTATTTTCCGCATCTGAAACAGATCAAAACTTCTCTGAACGACTCGTTTGTGTCATCACACGATCCTACAAGTGGTATCAGAGCTCAGGAGGAGGAGTTCTGCAGTTTATAGCTTGTTTTCATTGTGTTTTCTTTCTTGTACACCTTCTTTTATCAATTGAACAAGGTTTAACGGATGAAATGGCCTGAATTTTTCACAACATGTGTAAAATTGCATTTTAACAAACCCTTGAGAGTTTCAGAACAAAATTCGACCTAAATGATTAAAATGGACCAAAGACCTGATTCCGCTTGAACAAACACTTGGTGATTCCGCTCCAAAATCATTATTCCGCTTGAGATTTTCAAGCGAAATCAGATATTCCGCTTGAAAATACCTTATTTCGCTTCAGTAAGATATTCTGCTTGAATTGTTTCAAGCGAAATCAAGTGATTCCGCTCCAAAACCTTATTTCGCTTGAAATTCAAGCGAAATCAGATATTCCACTTGAATTTCTTATTTCGCTTGAAATACTAATTTCGTTGAAGTTGTTTTATTTCGGGTTATTTCGCTTGAAGTGTGCTGTTTCATTGAAAAACGTGTTATCGAATAATGAGTGAAGAATTTTATAACGCATTCGCCACATCTTCAATTACTCCGGCTTCCATTGCTCAAAACATGAATTTGGAAAATGAAACTGGAACTACACAAAAACCCCCAAAACTAATGAGCATTGAAGAGTATTATGGATGGAAAGATCGGTTTGAAAACTGGGTTCAAGCTAACCATCTAAGATCATGGGAGTGTATATTGAAGAGATATGTTCTACCACGTACTGAATTGCAAACTGAAAAACAAATCTCTGAGTTCAATGACAAAGAACGAGAAATGTACAGAGCTGAAAAATGATGATTAGTTTACTTCAGCAAGCTATTAAAGAAGACATCTTTGTATTGCTTCAACATGACAAAACTTCAAAATCAATTTGGGATGCTCTTAAAGTCAAATTTGAGGGAAGTGAGAAGATGATTAAGAGTAAAAAGGCACTTCTTAAGAAAGAATTTGATCTTTTCACTAGTTTGCCAGGGGAAGATACAAAGAAGCTGATTGAACGATATTGCCATTTAGTGCGTTTCATGTTGTTGTTAAGCATAACCAAAGATAGAGAAGAATGAGTAGACAAACTTGCTGATGCGTTACCTCAGAAAGAGTGGGGTACATATTTGATGATCTTGAAAAACACCGGAGAATATGATGATTTAACGATTTCTCAGTTCATCAAGAAGATTGAGGGTCAAGATCTTGAACAACAAAAGATTGCAAGGATGAATAATCCGAGTGGTCAACAAGATGTGAAAATGTACTACAAAGGCAGTGTTCAAGAGGTTGAAAGAAGTCCGAAAATACAAACTGCATTCAGTGCTGGAAACTCATCTGAAAATGTTGATCAAGGTTCTAACAACAGCAGTGGATTCTCTTCATATCCGAGTGTTAATCCAAAAGATACAACATCAAGCTTTCATTCTCAAAGCTCAAAATCTGGAAATGGTTGTGTGATACAATGCAACATTGCATTGAATCTTCCTGATGGTCAAAGTTTTTCTGAAGAAGTTGCGAAAGATCACATGGCATTACTTGGTTCCATGCTATTATCCTATGAAGGCTTGGTTACAGGAAGAATCGGGAATCCTATGCTGACAAAGGAGGATTATGATCAGATAGAAGCTGAAGAAATGGAACTCATGGACATCAAATGGTGTCTAGCTAGTGTCCTAAGAAGAGCAGAAAAGTTCAAACTGATTACTGGAAGAAATGATTTTCTTGATGCACATGTTTCTACTTTAGGTTTTGATAAATCTAAAGTTACTTGTTTTCGATGCAGGGAGAAAGGTCATTTCAAGAGGGAATGCAAGAATAGAGAACCAAATGAAGCAAAGAATCCATTCGGAAAAGATGACTACTATCGGAAAGCCATATATCAACAAGTTGGTCAACAACAACAACAAGAACCACAAGTGGCTCATGGTAGAAAAGTGATAGAAGATTCAAAGAGAGCATGTTTAGTGAATCAAGAAAATTTTAGCTGGGAAAAATACATTTCATCCGACAGCAAAGCATGCTTAATCAATCAGGAAGATGAAAGGTTACCTGAAGGTTTTAGCTGGGATATGTTTGTGGATGAGAAAGGGGATTTCAAAGCTTTCATTGCTAAAATTGTGAAAGAACCAGATATGTTTACTGAGTGGATGAAATCTATTGGTGTTAGTGTGAAGAATGAAGATGGAAAGTCTGTTTCATCAGATGAAAGCTCACAAATTTCAGATGAGAGTTCAGAAAGAGAAATTATCTTTGATCAGACACCATCTGATTCTTGTTCTTCGGATGATAATTCTGACAAATAAGTAGAGTTTGATCAATCACCTACTGATGACAATAGTGATGATGAGGAAGAAAAACATATTAATGTTGCAAAAACTCATCTATCTCCTGAAAGCTTTCATTTTTATTTTGCAGAACGCTTGGAGCAGCTGAAGGAGAGAAAAGCAGCAAAAGAACAAAAGCAGATGAAGTCTGAAAGTGTTGCTGAAGAAGATGAGACTGTTCAAAATGAAGAAGTTAAAATTGTTGCTGAGGAGGTTGATGAAACAGAAAAAGTGATCAAAGTAGAAAAAATGTGGAAGTTATCAAACCTTGCTCAAAGTGTCTTGAATCTTGCAAAGAATGTGCAGCAAAAGATGAAAAAGTGGCTGGGCTTGAGAAGATGAAGGAACAATTACTGTTCAATCTCAATTATGTGAAGGAATCCTACGATGTATTGAATAGAACAGTAACTGGTCTTCAAAAGACAAATTATGAAAGAGAAGATGCTTTGACAATGATGAATGCAACGATGATGACGAAGCAAAAAGCAATTAATCATTACATTGAAGAATGTGCCAAGCTGAAACAAGAGTTGGAGACTGAGAGAATTGAGAATGAGAGAATCAGACGATTATTACAGAGTTACTCTAGTTCTGATTATCTTATTGATCGAATTTATCCAACTGTTGCAGGTTTCGAAGCATTTCAGGATGAGAAGCCAAAGAAGAAGGATGCTGGTAAGAAACCAAGTGTTAGCTATAACAAGTGTCCGCCTCCAATCTGGGAAGGCTATTCTCCCAGAAAACCAAATGAGGAGCAAGTTGAAAAGGCAGTTAATATAAAGTTAAAAACCGATACAACTGATGAATTACCAGAAAACATTGACGTCACGTTCACCTCATCTGACACTGATCATGAGTCTGAGTTAATAAAAAAGGTGGTCGATCAGGTGTTGGATACTGATGAGGAGTCTGAGTCAAAGTCTGAGTCTGGAGGTTTAAGTTCGTCAGTCAACAGTTAAAAACCGTCGGTTAAACAGGTTTACAGTAAAGAGTTTTTATTATCACAATCAAATTTGAATGATGAAACATTTGAAGTAGCATATACTTTAAATGATTCTGACAAATTATATTCTGACAAAGAGTTTCCAATAAGAAGTGTTAAAATTGAAATGATCAAAAAGGTTTTCAAAATGACAGAAATTAATATTTCTGAAATAAAAGATTTAAATCTTAATGAAAAACCTAAAAAATACATTTCAAGAGTTCAACAACGATTAAATAAGAAAAAGGGTTACAATTCTGGTTCTGGTTTTCAAAAGAAACCAAATCATAATGGTAATTTCAATAAGAAAGGACTTGGTTTTATTCCACCTGAAAATTATAAAAATGAGAAAAATTCTAAAACAAAAACAGAATTTGTTTCAGGAGGAAGTGCTGAAGAAGAACAGAAGAAACCTTTCTGGAGACAATCGAACCAGGAGTTTCTTGCTGAGAAGAAAGGAACTGGAGTTTTTCACCAAAAGGATACTCGAACCTGTTTTAAATGCAATGAAGCCGGTCATATTGCATGGAATTGTCCGACGAATACAAAGACAAAACAGGGAGTTTCTGAAAAACTTAAAGAAAAAGTTGTTGAGAAAGATGATCAATCAACTGAAAAGTTCAAAACTTTTGAAAATTCAACTTATGAAGTTGGTGAATGCTCAAAGAAAAATTTTTACAAAAAGAGAGCAAAAGACAACCAAATGTGGGTTGTTAAGAAGTCTGATGAGAAAGTCGGCAATGAACCTGATTCCACAAAATCAGAAGAGCCACAGGTTGAGGTAAAAAAGGAGAACTCAGTGCCTCCAATGGATGATGAAAATTTTCCACCACTGAGAGCTGAGAATTTTAAATCAAAAGTTGGTAAGGTTGAGATATCGAATTAATTCTATTCGGAAAAGAAAGAATTTGATGTCGATAAGGCGTTTAATGGAAATGTGAAAAAGATTTTTGGAAAAATGGTAGATGGTAAGGTGAAAGGGGTAAAAGAGTTTTATGAAACAAAGAAAGCAACA
This sequence comes from Helianthus annuus, assembly GCF_002127325.2. NCBI lineage: Eukaryota > Viridiplantae > Streptophyta > Magnoliopsida > Asterales > Asteraceae > Helianthus > Helianthus annuus. The sequence continues at coordinate 189,562,056 of NC_035448.2, forward strand.
TATACCCTGACTGAAAGTGAACTTGATAAGCTAACATCCAAGCTTGCTGAGGCTTGGATGTCTTTTTTTAATATGTGAAAAACCGGAATTGCCGGAGATCCCAAGTTTGTAATCGCGGATCAGGAATCGGCATCATTTTTGTAAAAATAGTGTTTGTGAAAGAGTTAAAATTGTTGAAATTTTTACAGGTTGTGGAATTGCCGGAGCTTCCAGGTTGGTAAGTGTGAAGCAGGAATCGACATCTTTATTGGTAAAATGATTATGTGTAGATGTGTTATTCCTGCAAGTGTTTACTTATAAGTGGTACAAAGGTTTGTTCTGACAAAGTGATTACTCAAGGTCATTAATTTGAATTTGATGTAATCCTCATATAAGTACTTGAAAAGCAAGATGATGAACCCCGAACCTACAAGTGGTAAAAACAAGCTTATTTTCCGAAAAAAATCATTTCGATTAAAACAAACTTAAGTGTTTTGAAATCATAATGAGAAAATAGTTTGTTGAAAGGGGAAGTTCTGATTGTTTATGCCAAGTGGATGGCGAATTGAAGCAACTTGATATCAGTTGTCATTTTTCTGTATAGTTTGTTTTCAAATTTCTTTAAATGTTTTCTGCATTTTAGGGGGAGTAAGAAAAATTTCAGAAAATCCAAAAACATTAGAAAAATTTGAAAAAGTAAAAAACATGATAAATCAAAAATGAGTATTGTTGTAAAAAGAGGAAATGATAGTACATCAGTGGACTGTCACAACATGCTAAAGAAATGGAAAGTTAAAAATGTGATAAACAATCTCACTGATGATATGCCAGTAGGTTTTTACACATTTAGTAAATTGTGACGAGATATAAACCTAAAAAATTCAAGCTTGCTTAATTCGTGGGTAACATTTCTTGGATATATGGGTAACCCCCGAAATCTTGTTTGAAAGTTCCCTCTTTCTGAGATACTAGGTCTTTATACTCAGTGATATCTGGGGTATTATCCCGGGACTTTTGCTGAATGGAAATTCTGACCTAGTCCCCGTATAATACATTCTACAAATGCTTGAAACATAGCACAACCCCCAGCAAAAATGATGAAACAATAAAATTGATAATCATTGCTGTTGAAGAAAAGATCCTCTAAAGGGGACACACCTAAAGTCGAACCGTCATCTCTCTGCTGAATGGAAGTTCTGGCCTGAGCTCTCACAGTTTCGCATCTAACCCCTTTACAGATATCATCTGTGGTATTTTCACCTGTAAGACTGAATATTGGGATCTGGATACGGGAGTATATTCAAGTGGTGGGACACGCGAATAAGTTTAAGTGCTTAAAACATTAATATCGTATCTCGAAACAGTTGAACTTTGTGTGAAAATTTAAGTGGATCAATATACTGACGATCTAAGTGAATTGTTTAGAACTTAAAATGAAATGAAGCTTAACGGTGTTAGTGATTTGTCTTAAAATCTGATATGATCCTCTTACACAAACTCACAAAAATAGTGTCTGTAAATATTTCTTTACTGCATTTTTATTTCTTTTCATTCAAAAAATCCAAAAAGATTTTATGTGTGTTTTAGCTTAATTTTTTGAAAAATTCAAAAAGATTTTCGACAACTGATGTTGGAAAGCTGTTTTCTCAAAGTTCCAAGTGCTAAACATGATGATTTTTTTTGTGAGGGGGAGTCTGTGTGTGTAAACAAATATGATTTAAAAATCAAATCTACAAGTGGTTCATCAGGATTATTATTGACATATTATTCCGGTTAAATTTGAGGGGGAGTCTGAATATCTAAATTTTGTCGAATGATTAAATTTGTGAAATTTTACTTTGATGTAGAGATTGTGCAGATAACCTGAGCTGGATGAGAGCCAGGTCACGATCTTGGAATCAAAGCTGAGTGATAGAGAGCCAGGTTTCTGATACCTGAGAACTCTGTGGATAAAGTGAGAGCCAGATTATGATCCTAGAGCTGATGATGCTGATGAACTTAAGGAATGCCAGCACATCGAAAGGGGGAGTCTGAAGATATTTGAGAGAAGATTCGAAAGAGTAAAGCCCAAAGATTGATAAAGACTGAAGACGCGAAGACTCGGCACTTTCGACTCGTCAACATCTGAGGGGGAGTCTGTTAGTGCATACATCTGTCGACTTCATCTTGTATCGAGTCTTGTACTAGATATGTTAGATCAGGGTACGTTGTACGAGAAAATAGGAAGTTTAAGTATGAAATAGATGTGATTTCGCTTGAGTGAGTGATTTCGCTTGAAATGATATTGGTCATTTTCAAGCGGAATCATATCATTTCTGATTTCGCTTGAAGCTGTTTCAAGCGAAATCTCATCCCTATAAATACCACTCGAGCGGAATCATTTGAAAGAGTTCTGTAATTTCATACCGAGGTGCTGCCGGTTTGGATTCTGCATGTAATCACTGTTATATGAATCAGAAGTGTGTTTAAAGTGAATTGTAAGATGTGTCTAAGTCTGTTTCTTATTTTCTGCATCTGAAACAGATCAAAACTTCTCTGAACGACTCGTTTGGGTCATCACACGATCCTATAAGGAAGATATGTTTTTTAAGATTAAAAGAGTTGTCCAAGACAATTGGAATATGGAATTTTTTACTTCATTTAAATCCTACTCCCTTAATGCAAGGATCATGCTCCTTCCATCTCCCAAGGTTTGTATCTTTTAATATATGGCTTGAAGAGGGATGGCAAAAATAGGAGAAATTGGAAGATTTTATCTTTTTTTGTTTCTCTAGTAAGGAAAAAGAAGCATCTTAGTGATATATTAGTGAAAAGTTTAGGATTTGATGGGAAGAAATATTATGGTTTTTAATCGATTTCTCGGTTCTTGTTTCATCTATACTAGTGTTGTTTGTTTATTGCATATGCATCCCTCTTGTGTAATTATACAACGGTTTGATTAAAAGATGATTAGCATAAATGATCCAAGTAGAAAAGAGAATATTCATCACATAATTGATTTTATACAAAGCATGGTTGGAGCCCTAAACAGAAAAGCTTGTATCTTTTGTTATAATTGTGATACATTTCTATCAACGAAGTTAAGATCCATTTTATAACTTTGATTCCATTTTCGGAACATCCTCGCTCTCATGTGCCACAAATCTTTCTCAGGATTCAAATCATTAACTGAACTAAAATTGTTAATTTCAACTGACGCTGATTTCTAATTCGGAAATCGGAATGAATTCAAATTTCAAAATACAAAAGCAGAGAACAGGAGAGTGGAAATATGAAGAGTGAAATGAGGAAAAAATCTTTATATAGGCAGATGATTGATAGAAGTGAGTGAGTGACATGCATTAATTGCATTACATATTCCCAGGCATTTTGAATTTGAAATTACCGGCAACTAAACATTTGCTGAGGTATAGCATGAAATTTCAGATATCCGAATTTTTCGGATTCGGATAGTGTTTTCAAAATTTTCGGATATTTCGGATATCCAAAATATCCGAAAATTTTAATTTTCATTTTTTCGGATATCCGAAACTATCCAAGATATATGTTTCCGAATATGAAAAAATAACAAAAAACTAAGAATTAAATAAAAAGTTGGATTTTCGGATATCCGATTCACTATCCGAATCCGAATCCGAAATTTCGGATACGGATTCGGATAGTGAAATGTGGTATCCGAAAATTTTGGATATCCGAATTTTCGGATATCCGGTTTTGAACGCCCCTAGTGTGTAGTGTTAAGTAGAAACATTCATGCACCAACCTATACATGTAGCTTAGCTAGCTAGGACAACCTTTGTGGCTCCACTTCACTTGTTAATAATAAGCAAGAAAAAACACACTTAAAGATATTGAGCCAAGGGATGAGGATCTTGTTGTATCAAAAGGTGGCAGGGAAGGAGATAATTTGGTGTCGTGTCACTTTACGTTTTGACAACGTCAAAACGTGTCGTACCATTCTTTAACTTAAAAAACAATATTTTCTTACATGATTATTTTTATGCATATTTCGGTATAAATTCAAGTTGGTTTACATTTAGTTGTAAATTTTTTATTAAAGTTATAATGAATATAGTGTTTACATTTGCATTTATAATTAATCTAAAAATGTATCATATTTGTCACTGTTTAAAAACCCTACGCTGACCAGACATTTTGATAAGCTTTCTTATTTTAAAAACCCTACAATTAACAAACCAGCCGCACACCTTCCCCTCCTTCCCTCTCGGTCACTGTTTTCGGCGATCGGAGCCATGGAATCCAGCGCCCCTTCTTCTTCCAGCGAGCACCCACAAAAACCCTTCCCCCCTGTCTCGTTCCTACTCACACCCACCTTGCCTGAAGATGAAAAGAAAGCAGACGGAAGAGAGAGAGAGAGTTATCGGAGAGAAAGAGAGTAGAGATGGAGTTTGGTCAGCGGTCATCGTCGACAACCGCATACAGCGGTGCTCGGAGTTCAACGGCTGCAGTGGTTGTGTGGTTCAGGTTGGTCATGACGGCAGCGGAGGAAGTGGTGGTGGTTGTCAGTGGTGGTGGTGGTGGTCGGTGACGTGATTCAGATGGTGTTGTGGCTCGGCTCCGGCGAGGTGACGTCACCTAGAGTGTCGGTACGGCAGTGGCGGCTGTGGTCTTGTGGTTCGAAGAACACGGCAACAGTAGTTATGGGGTGTTTATAAATAGAGGTGAGTGTATATGTGTTGTAGTCTTTAAACACATAGGCATCCCACATAGGCATCCCACATTTAGTTTTTAAACACGTCACCTGCCACATCACATTTAACTAACACAATTAGACAAGGATCATTGGTTGCCAAAATCTTACAAGTTAGGACTGTTGTAGGCAATTTTTGAAGTTGGGATTATTATCGGCCAACTAGCGAAACTTGGGATTATTAAAATCTAATAACCCATTTAAAAGCTATGAAACTTGGTTATATATTTTAGGCAAATTGGATTTAAATAATCTCAACTTGCTCAATTTGGCCAATAATAATTTCAACTCAGTTATTGGCCGATAATAATCCGAACTGGTCTACTTTTGGCCGATAATAGTCCGCCGTTAGAAATAACTTAACGGAGTTAAGCTTTTTTACGAATTACAAACCGATGTTTTATTGTGATTTTTTCCTTCACTGTTACAACCTACTTCAAGTTAAATTAAAAAAAAAAATAAGTAACCAACATTTATGTATGTTTTATTTTCTCCATTTAATTTAAACATTTATAAAAATATTGCATAGAATTAGAACACATAATGAAAGTTAACAATTAGGTGTCTTTAGAGGAACAAAATAACTTTTGAGTAACTTTAGACTTTAGTATAACACTTGTAAATCTCGGTTACTCTGATAAAGTTTTTCCAAATACAAATTATAAACCTTATATCACTTTTTTTTTTCTTTCTAAAGTTCAGAATATTTTGTATTCGAATTATTAAAATTAGTTTTATGATTATACCTTTTCAGTCATTTTTTAGCTAGTCTTATAAACTTTTACTTTATATTTCAAAAGTTATATTTTTGAACTTTTATTTCTTGGGTTTCCCTATTTGTACAATGCTACTTAATGTTTTATGCCAATATTGCTATTTGATCCCTTAGGTACTCTTCTCCTACTTACGTCTTAGAGTTAGGGTCAGTTTCGTTACGAAGTTCTGATTTTTTAGAGTTTTTTTCTCCTATATAAGTTAGAGACAAAACGTACATTAGAATCTCAGCCATTTAATGAGTATACAATAAACCATTGAAACAAAACAAAGGTTATCATTGCCTAATAAAGTACTCAATCTTGTCTCTTAAAGTTGTTATGTATGCATCAAAATCTTTAATATTATGCTTAGTTATAAAGAAACAAAACTAAAATTGAATCCTGCCTACTTACCGATCATGGGAACCCTAAATCAACATCCATTGTTTATATCCACAAGATTTATTAGTGGCTAGAAAATTTTTATATAAATTTGCTTGAAGGCCTAACAAATTAATACTAGCCAATAAAATAGCCTCCAAACTTATGACAGTTTTATGATGGTTGATATATATCTTAAATAACTCGAAAAGGTAATCTTTTTCAATTGGTTTTAAGTCGCCAAGCCAATAAGAGACCATGTTTTGCTTAGCTCGTCCATTCTCTACCTAATTAAAGGTTGACATGTCAATCCCATTCAATTCAGAAAATTCTATATTAAAAAAGGTTGTTAAAAAGTGATAAAATTGGAACTTCAAAAAAGTTGAAATGAACTTGGCTGAGATTAATCCGTGCTACTTTTTCACACAATAAAATAATTTGAAGCCATTTGACCTAACTAGAATGGGGTGGGGGTGGGGGTGGGGGTGGGGTGGGCATGTGTCTCATATTGGTCTCAACTAATGAACGGATGTGATTAACTTGACCCTTACAAATGTTGAGTCTAGTTAGAATTAAATAAACAATGAATCTTAAGTTGGAATTCCACATATGCTTCGGTCCCTACAAAAGAAAGTGTCACTAGATCAAGGTTTTTCCACACCCGTTCTTTTTTAATAGTAAAATGTCTTATTTCTCTAAGCAAGTGTTAACGTTTGGGGTTTGCCCGTCCTAAAATATATCTTTTTTAACAGCATCTCGGCCAGAGCTATACGTGACTATATCTCGGTCGAAGTGTAAGACCCAGATTATATTATCAGATTTGACAACCTAAAAGCCATGCATATAACGCCAAAATGATGACTTAACAAAAACTTTCATCGTTTAAACCCAAAATTAACACAACATACATGTATTGCTGTTACAAACCACCTTCAAGACGGTAACTACCCTTAGATTACATAATTTATAAAACAAAAGTTTGGATGCGGAAGCGTTCTAAAAATGTGTGTGTGTTCGGTTCGACTCGCTTGCTTGATCTTCATCCTTTACTTGGATACCTGAGAACTAGCATTTTAAACAAGCATTAGTGCTATCATACTTGGAAATTTACATATTCGAACCAGGTCCGAACACTGGTTCGAGTAAAAGATCAAAACAAATTTTATCAAACAGGGCTCCACCGTAATTTACGGTGTCACCGTAAATTACGGTGGCTTCTGGACATTTGGGACCTACCGTAACTCAGTAGGAATCCACCGTAAAGGAATTGCAGGCCACCGTAAATTACGGTGCTACCGTAATTTACGGTAGACCCTGCACATAACTCCCTTGTTTAAAATGCAGTTTTCTTGCTGATTCATTATGAGTCGAAACAGCATAATTTCGCGTAATACGCTATACGGCTGGGCTATTACTTCATACTTATGTTTTGTCTATAACATTACTCAACTATTTCTTGATCAAGCTTGTTTACGGGAACCATCTTACACGCTAAATTACAAGACTTCTAGTTAATTGTTTATTCTATTATCATGCATCTAATTCAAACTTTAACTCCTATATTAAGGACAAGGCTTTTAAGTTTGTCTATGGTGTTCGCTACACTGCCTACACCTCATGTAATATTCGCACAATATAATAAAGTCATGCTTCGTGTTTATTTCCAGAACTTGTTTGACCCGTTTAGGTGCTGAAATTAAACACCTTACGGATGCTCAATTTCATGTTTATAACTTGTTTAAGGCAATAGCCAAATTCATGACATAATGGAAATTCTTGGTACTCATGCTTTCTTTCCTTTTAAGCAACGCATAATGCTAATAATATGTATAATGTGATGAAACGATAAAATTTCATACCTTTTAGAGCGCGTCTTTTCCTCGTGAACTCCCTCCGGCTTGTCCGCTAGATGAACCGGACTCTTTGCCTAGAAAATTCAGTTTTTTATAACATGTTTAGAACTCCTTTTTATGACCACAATCACGTAATTATGGACCATTATCAAATCTGCGTTTTTATCCAAATTTCACATTTAAATCCCCACTTAGGCATTTCTTCAAACACCTAGCGGGTCAGATTTTCCCATCTTCATAAACAAGTTCATGACTTTATAATTCAACATCAAATTTCACTATAATAGCAATTTTTGCATACATTTAGTATCAATATCACAGGAGTTACTTCCTATAATGAAATTTATACTAGGATTACACTCAAAATCCTAATGTTCATCATCAACATATAAAACCCATAACTTAACATCCATGGATTCATGGAATTTTCCTGAATTAGGGCATGATTTCATATATAGTTGTCTAGGTTTTAATCCTAGACACTATATCATCTTTAATCTAACTAATTACTGTCATGCATCAACAAAATTTTTGATTTGCTTAGATTCATGAGGATTTCAAGTAGTGAATTCTCATAAAATTTTACATACCTCTTAATCCTCTTGCGATGAGGAACACAATTCTAAGCTCGGATTTCGTTTTGGTTAGGATTTGAACCCCCAATTGCAAGAAATTGTGACTTTAGGGTTTTGGAACAATGGGGGTCGCCCCTTTCTTGCTTCTGTCGACCAGACACACCAATTTGGTGTGTTTGGTTTAGTTTTGTCACTATTAAAATTAAACTTTTGATTTTTGGCAAGATTAGTCCCTTAACTACCATTTCTTTTTAAATACTAGAGTTTTAACCAAGTGTAGGTTATTTTCAAGACTTGTAAACTTTAACTAGGTTAAAGTTTCTACATGATTATTTCTTGTTTATGAAATCCTTAAATTCTTATATAAAGATTTATATTTTCGGGGTGTTACAAGTCCACCCCCCTTAAAAAGGGTTTCGTCCCCGAAACCGAATTACGTACCAAATAATGTCGGGTGTAGACGTCGCATTTCCTCTTCGGATTCCCAAGTAGTGTCTGACCCTTTTCTGTGCTCCCATTTGACCTTGACTTGGGTTATCATTTTGTTCCTCAAACTTTTCTCCTTACGATCTAAAATCGCAATTGGTTTTACTGCATAGTTGAGGCTGTTATCCACTTCGATATCGTCGTAATGGATATGAGCAGTTTCGTCGGCCAAACATTTTCGAAGATGTGATACGTGGAATGTGCTATGAATTCCACTCAACTCTTCGGGTAATTCAAGTCGATAAGCTACCTTACCAACCCGTTCAATGATTCTAAATGGCCCAATGAATCTCGGGCTTAACTTTCCCCTTTTTCTGAATCTAATAATACCCTTCCATGGGGAAACCTTTAGCATGACCATATCGCCAACCTGAAACTCAATTGGCCTATTTCTTTTATCTACGTATGCCTTTTGCCGGTCTTGAGCCGCTTTCAAGTGTGCCCGAACTATGTCGATTTTCGCATTTGTGGCTCGGATTATATCAGTTGGTGCTAGCCCTCGCGGACCCACTTCTCCCCAACATATCGGAGTCCGACACTTTCTGCCATATAATAGCTCGTACGGGGCCATTTTAATGCTCGCGTGATAGCTATTGTTATATGCGAATTCGACCAAGGGTAAATGGACATCCCAACTACCCCCAAAATCAATAATGCAAGCCCGCAGCATATCACCCAATGTTTGTATTGTTCTTTCGCTCTGCCCATCCGTTTGTGGATGATAAGCAGTGCTAAGGAACAATTTAGTTCCCATCTGTTCTTGGAATTCACGCCAGAATTTCAAAGTAAACCGAGTATCTCTGTCTGACACAATGGATATCGGTACCCCATGCCTTGCTATGATTTCATTGGTGTATACCTCCGACATTTTCTCAGATGTATAAGTTTCACGAATCGGAATAAAGTGGGCGCTTTTAGTTAACCTATCCACGACTACCCAAATAGCATCAAAACCACGACTTGTTTTAGGTAGTTTGGTCAATAGGTCCATCGTGATTTGCTCCCATTTCCAAACCGGGATTTCTAACGGTTGATGTTTACCATACGGCTTTTGGTGTTCCGCCTTGACTTGTAGGCATGTCAAACACTTTTCCACGTATTTCACAGTGTCCCGCTTCATTCCGGGCCACCAATAGTTTTGCTTCAAGTCATGATACATTTTGGTCGCTCCCGGGTGAATGGAATAACGGGATTTATGAGCTTCATCAAGTAGAAGCTTCTTAACCCCACATGTGTTAGGGACCCAGATTCTATTAAAACGAGTCTTTAGGCCGTGACTGCCCACTTCAAGGTCTTTAACTTGACCAATAATTCTTTCCTTTTTCCAGTTTTCCGCCTTTACAGCTTCATCTTGTGCTTCTCGAATTCGTTCTAGTAAACTTGAAGTCACAACCAGTTGCATTGATCATACCCGTATCGGGGTATAATCTGTTTTGCGGCTCAGCGCATCGGCCACTACATTGGCCTTACCGGGGTGGTAATGTATTTCGCAATCGAAGTCTTTGACGGTTTCCAACCACCGTCTTTGCCGCATGTTTAATTCCTTCTGGTCGAAGAAATATTTCAAACTTTTATGGTCGGTAAAGATGGTAAACTTTACTCCGTACAAGTAATGTCTCCATATCTTTAAGGCAAACACCACTGCCGCTAATTCTAAGTCGTGAACCGGATATTTATTTTCATGTATCTTCAATTGTCTCGAGGCATAGGCGATGACCTTGCCTCGTTGCATTAATACACACCCGAGCCCCAATTGAGAAGCGTCCGAGTAAACCTCCATGTCTTCAGTCCCTTCCGGTAAAGTCAGTACCGGAGCGTGGGTCAACTTTTCCTTGAGTGTTTGAAAAGCTTCCTCTTGCTTAATGCCCCACACGAACTTTTCCTCCTTACGAGTTAATTTGGTCAATGGTAAGGCAATTTTGGAGAAATCCTGTATGAATCTCCGATAATATCCTGCAAGCCCTAAAAAGCTTCGGATTTCCGAGGGATTTCTTGGAGGGCTCCATTTCGACACAGCTTCTATCTTTGACGGATCTACTAGTACTCCATCCGCACTAATGAGATGCCCAAGGAACTGTACTTCCCGTAACCAGAAAGCACACTTCGTGAATTTTGCATACAGCTTCTCTCGTCTGAGTGTGTCTAATATTTCCCGCAAATGACACACGTGCTCGGCTTCGCTCCTTGAATATACCAAAATGTCGTCGATAAATACAATTACCGACTTATCTAGCATGGGTTTGCAAACCCGGTTCATGAGGTCCATGAAAGCCGCGGGCGCATTGGTCAATCCGAAAGGCATTACGAGGAATTCATAATGCCCGTACCTCGTACGGAAAGCCGTCTTGGGTACGTCCTCCTCCTTGACTTTCAATTGGTGATAACCGGATCGGAGATCAATTTTGGAAAACCAACTTGCTCCTTGTAGTTGGTCAAATAAATCATCAATTCTTGGGAGCGGGTATCGATTCTTCACCGTGAGTTTGTTTAACTCTCGGTAATCGATACACATACGCATACTGCCATCCTTCTTCTTCACGAATAAGACTGGTGCGCCCCACGGAGACACACTCGGTCGGATAAACCCCTTGTCAAGAAATTCCTGAATTTGAGACATCAATTCTTGTAACTCCGACGGTGCAAGCCGGTATGGCGCCTTGGCCACGGGTTTTGCGCCCGGAATCAATTCGATTCCGAACTCTACCTCCCGTTCCGGCGGTATCCCCGGTAATTCTTCCGGGAACACGTCTTCATAATCTCGCACGACTGGTACATCCCCAATTTTGAGGAGTTCTTTTTCCGTTTCGCTTGCATATACCATAAAGGCCTTGCATCCATGCTTCATGAGTTTATGAGCTTCTAGCATTGTGCATATCGCTGGGTTACCTCCTTTTTCTCCATATATCGTAACTTGCTTTCCGCTAGGAGACGTTAGCTTTATTTCCTTTCGGAAACAAACCACCTTTGCGTGGTAACGGGATAGCCAATCCATTCCCACTACCACTTGAAATTCTCCCATCGACATCGGGATCAAGTCTATTGTGTATTCCTCGTCATCAATATTCATCGTGCAGTTTTCACATACATCACAGACAATAAAGCTTTTATTATTACCTATCTCTACCTCTAAAGGCATAGGTAATTTTGTTAGAACAAATGAAGGGTGTCGAATAAACCCATATGAAACAAAGGATTTATTCGCACCAGTATCAAATAACACACGTGCGGGAATTGAATTTATAGTGAATGTACCTGAGACCACGTCAGGTTCGACCTTTGCTTCAGCAGCGGTCAATTGAAAAGATCTTGCTTTGGCTTTTGTGGCTTCACCTTTTGAGTCTTGCCCTTCTTTCTTTCCTGCCAATTCTGGGCACTCCGATCTTTTGTGACCCGTTCGATAACAGTTGTAACAAACGGTCACTTTTTCCGGGCATGATATAGCCATATGTCCCGTTTTTCGACATATAGGACAAGGCTTATCTTTGAAGCGACATTCACCCTTATGATTCTTGCCGCAGATTTTGCAACTTGGTGTACCGCCCTTTGCATCTGATTTCTTCGTCGTTTCATTCGTTCTTGCTTTCTTGGTAGGGCTTGGATTTATATCCTGTGCCCTTCGTTCACCCCGCTCTATACTCTTTTTCAACTCAATCTCCCTTTCCCGAGCAGCATTGACAATCTCGGTAAGGGTCTCATACTTTGAAGGGGTTATGAACTCCCCATATTCTACGCTCAGCATGTTATGGTAGTAATAAACTTTTTGCTCTTCGTTCGTTATCAGATCGTCACAGAACTTCATTTTGTCCATAAACATCCCCGTGATCTTGTCTATGGATTCACCCTTGTGTCTGAGTTGCATGAACTCTTCCTTGATCTTGTTTATAACCGCTTTGGGGCTATGGTGTTTAAGAAACGGCGTCTTAAACTCCTCCCACGTCATGGCCTTGGCCGCTTCGTTTCCAATCTCCTTCTTTTTATTATCCCACCAGTCCTTCGCTTGACCTCTTAACTGACCCGTACCATAAGCTACGTAGTCAGTCTCATCACAATGGGTTCTCTCGAATACTCCCTCGATATCGCCTATCCATCGCTGACACACGATTGGATCAACCTCCCCATTATATATAGGTGGTTTACAAGCTATGAATTCCTTGTATGAACAAGGTTTTCGTTCCCCAGATTTTTCCTTTGCTAGATTTGAATTATCTTCTAGCTTCTTGATTCTCTCTTCTACCACTGATAAAACCGTATTTTGGATTTTATCAATGAAGTTCGACAAACTGTTTTCGATCGCCTTTCCAACCTCTTCGGCAATCACTATTCTCATTTGTTCGGTGACTCTTGGCACCGCATCACCATCACCTCCGCTTGCCATCTTTGATACTGAAATGTTTACATACATTGTTAAACATTTCATTTGTAATACATGTTTTACTTGTTTTGATTTGATCAAGTTCGTAACTTGACTCAATCATTCTTGTTTCATGCCTTTCTTGTGTTTGAGTGTGCTTACACACTCTTGATTCTATTATTCTTGTTTCATGCTTTTCTTGTGTTTGAATGTGTTTACACACTCTTTTCCATGCATATTTGTTCGTGAATTATTTCTATACTCCTTAAATTTTACTTAAGCAATTACTCTTACCGGATGTTGATCAAGCTTGAACCGAACACTTATTGGCAACCTTAAGCTCTGATTACCAACTTGTAAGACCCAGATTATATTACCAGATTTGACAACCTAAAAGCCATGCATATAACGCCAAAATGATGACTTAACAAAAACTTTCATCGTTTAAACCCAAAATTAACACAACATACATGTATTGCTGTTACAAACCACCTTCAAGACGGTAACTACCCTTAGATTACATAATTTATAAAACAAAAGTTTGGATGCGGAAGCGTTCTAAAAATGTGTGTGTGTTCGGTTCGACTCGCTTGCTTGATCTTCATCCTTTACTTGGGTACCTGAGAACTAGCATTTTAAACAAGCATTAGTGCTATCATACTTGGAAATTTACATATTCGAACCAGGTCCGAACACTGGTTCGAGTAAAAGATCAAAACAAATTTTATCAAACAGGGCTCCACCGTAATTTACGGTGTCACCGTAAATTACGGTGGCTTCTGGACATTTGGGACCTACCGTAACTCAGTAGGAATCCACCGTAAAGGAATTGCAGGCCACCGTAAATTACGGTGCTACCGTAATTTACGGTAGACCCTGCACATAACTCCCTTGTTTAAAATGCAGTTTTCTTGCTGATTCATTATGAGTCGAAACAGCATAATTTCGCGTAATACGCTATACGGCTGGGCTATTACTTCATACTTATGTTTTGTCTATAACATTACTCAACTATTTCTTGATCAAGCTTGTTTACGGGAACCATCTTACACGCTAAATTACAAGACTTCTAGTTAATTGTTTATTCTATTATCATGCATCTAATTCAAACTTTAACTCCTATATTAAGGACAAGGCTTTTAAGTTTGTCTATGGTGTTCGCTACACTGCCTACACCTCATGTAATATTCGCACAATATAATAAAGTCATGCTTCGTGTTTATTTACAGAACTTGTTTGACCCGTTTAGGTGCTGAAATTAAACACCTTACGGATGCTCAATTTCATGTTTATAACTTGTTTAAGGCAATAGCCAAATTCATGACATAATGGAAATTCTTGGTACTCATGCTTTCTTTCCTTTTAAGCAACGCATAATGCTAATAATATGTATAATGTGATGAAACGATAAAATTTCATACCTTTTAGAGCGCGACTTTTCCTCGTGAACTCCCTCCGGCTTGTCCGCTAGATGAACCGGACTCTTTGCCTAGAAAATTCAGTTTTTTTATAACATGTTTAGAACTCCTTTTTATGACCACAATCACGTAATTATGGACCATTATCAAATCTGCGTTTTTATCCAAATTTCACATTTAAATCCCCACTTAGGCATTTCTTCAAACACCTAGTGGGTCAGATTTTCCCATCTTCATAAACAAGTTCATGACTTTATAATTCAACATCAAATTTCACTATAATAGCAATTTTTTGCATACATTTAGTATCAATATCACAGGAGTTACTTCCTATAATGAAATTTATACTAGGATTACAGTCAAAATCCTAATGTTCATCATCAACGTATAAAACCCATAACTTAACATCCATGGATTCATGGAATTTTCCTAAATTAGGGCATGATTTCATATATAGTTGTCTAGGTTTTAATCCTAGACACTATATCATCTTTAATCTAACTAATTACTGTCATGCATCAACAAAATTTTTGATTTGCTTAGATTCATGAGGATTTCAAGTAGTGAATTCTCATAAAATTTTACATACCTCTTAATCCTCTTGCGATGAGGAACACAATTCTAAGCTCGGATTTCATTTTGGTTAGGATTTGAACCTCCAATTGCAAGAAATTGTGACTTTAGGGTTTTGGAACAATGGGGGTCGCCCCTTTCTTGCTTCTGTCGACCAGACACACCAATTTGGTGTGTTTGGTTTAGTTTTGTCACTATTAAAATTAAAATTTTGATTTTTGGCAAGATTAGTCCCTTAACTACCATTTCTTTTTAAATACTAGAGTTTTAACCAAGTGTAGGTTATTTTCAAGACTTGTAAACTTTAACTAGGTTAAAGTTTCTACATGATTATTTCTTGTTTATGAAATCCTTAAATTCTTAAATAAAGATTTATATTTTCGGGGTGTTACACGAAGGAGGATTCGAACATGAGCACTCCAAGGCAGGAACCTACTAGGTAGTAAATTTTCCCACCTCCATTACCACTGGGGCAACATCATTGGATAGATAAAATATATCTAATTAGGAGTTGATTCAAAAGTTGGTGGACTCTTCGCTAGATTAATTGGAAAAGGTAAAAATAGGTACAAAGACCACACTTTAAATGTGCATAACTTGGGCTATGAATTGGAGTTAAGGGAAACTTACATGACCAACGTACAAAATGGTTTCGACAAGCAAGATTTTTTTTTTTAATTTAAGATTCTGATTTCGCCAATCAAGATTTTTCATCAATTTCATTAATCTTTAGTACTTCCCTTTTATAGCTTAAGACGTGTGAATCTTTGATTGAGTCAATTTACGTGCCCACTTACGTCCCTAATTTCAGTGTTTCATTTTTTTTACATTGTTATCTATTGTGCTTCTACTCTACGTTAATAATTTCACAAGTGGGGTCATAAAGCGTGATGCTACCAAAGGGATGTCATTGCCGCTAGAATGGGCATAACATCCGGTAGGGTTTGCTTTCTAGTTAGGTCGTAAATATTGGTAAACTAGCTATTTACCCTAAATTTGCTCAAGTATTTACACAATCATTGTAATCGACTAATATAAATGTTCTGAAATGTCACAAAATTGCATACTGTCAAATATCATGTAAAACGACTGAAAATATGGTAGATATTGTAAGGACTGCAAAAAATATCCCTAAACGACCCGTAAGTGAAAACCCGGACCCCTGAAACCCTAATGTGCATGAAAAACCAAGAAAACAAGATTTTTAAGTCTCAGGCGGGCCGCGTAAAGGATAAAGGTCACGCGGGCCGCGTCAACTTAAGGTTGACCAGATAAGCATGCCGGGCCACGTGTCGAACATCTGGCAACCCTACTCGTGACACCCCAGCCCTACTTAGACTAGGTGACCCTCGCGGGCCGCGTAAGTCCTTATTAAGGTTTACGCGGGCCGCGTAAAACCCATATTTCAGCTATAAATTGCTAGGCCATGAGCAGTTCATCTGTGCTCGAGATTTCAGTAAAAAACGAAGTTCTAATGCTCAAAATCATAAATTCCATTAAGGAAACGCTGCTATGATACAGGGTATTAACTCGATCGCTGCTACGATTCAATGTCCAATTGAGTGAAACCAATCCGATGGATGTTTAAGTGCTGCCCACATTAGGGCTATACTTTGTCATTCGTCGTAAATTCGATGGATGTTTAAGTATTGCACTTTGTCATTCGTTGTGAGGGTTTTTAATCTCGCGAGTTATCGTAAATGCTGTATTAAGTTACTGACCTAGTTCGTGTGCATTGTCTTTTAATTTAGGTTACAAGGCTTATCAGTAGGCTAAACTCTGCCCGTTTAAACTTGCAATGTGAGTCATTCTCTTTTATCAAAAGTTTTACAATACTCCTATTATTTTCAAAGTTATAATTACAGGGATTAAGTCGTGGCTATCTTGAATCACTGGCAAGTGAGGTATTGTGCACATTACTAATTTCTCACGGTTAGGTTCATAAACCTAACGGTGATAATCATCATTACTTGGGTGAAAGGACCCAATAGTGGTATGACCATCGTCACCAGGGTGTGACACGGCGCCAGATAAAAATAAGATAAAAGCCATTGTAATCGCTCTTACGCTGTAATTAATAGCTATGTGTCGTTTTATCAAATGTGAGTGACCCACCAGTATTTCCCTGCGGATAAAAATATTTTAAAACATGTTTCAGGTGACCTACTGTGAATCAAGGAAAAGTGCTACGGAGCACTAATAAAGCTTGAAGTGGTGGCTCAGTTAAATAAATAAACATGTTTTGTAAATCAGGGAATTTCCTCGTGAAATTCCTCTATTGTAAATTACGGGGTTCGTCCCAAATTATGAAATAAAATAATCGGGCATTTTCAAGTTTAAAGATCTTGTTAAAACTTTCGCTGTCAAATCAAATACTAAATACCACGGGTTTCTGTCCCGCGGCTCCTGGACCGGGTCACACCGGGACGGGGGCCGTGACAGAAAAAGGTGGTATCAGAGCCACTGATTTAAGCCAATTAAGTATTTGGAAATACTTAATTTTTCTGATGCCATTCTGTGATTCTGTGAAATTTAGTTTACAAAATTTTAACTTAGAAATTTTGTGTGTTTCTTCATGTATGCTAACAGCATGAATGAACCATCAGAAGCCCTTCAAAACTTTACTATCCATACTACAGATATGGATACCACCGACACTCTCACGGGCTACTAGGCTGATGTTGAAGAGCCAATGGTATTCCAGGCCCAACCCCAGGATAAACCAAAGGCGAAAAAGAGAAGAAAGTTTGTAGGCTGGAGGCGTGTGCGTAGGAAGAGACCAACGGTACAGAAAATTAAAAACGCTGAGGATCCCAAGGATAAGGGAAAAGGAATAGAGATTAGAGAAAATTCTGGGCAAGCCCAGGAAATGCCATCATGGGAGGAGCTAGATCGTAAACTGGCACTTAGTGACCTCATCGGACCTGTCGATGAAGACTTTTTCTATTACCCAGTTGAATCACAACTCCTAGTAGATTTGGAGCCTGGTATCCCAGATCCCATTGTCAACCCCCAACCTCTACAAGGAGAGCTGGAAGAATGGTGGACCACTGACTGGCAATTTCAGAACCTTTTGAATAACCCTAACACCTTTTCCCTCAATTCGACCCGGAGCCTGCGCCAAACCCACCAATGTGCAATGAGAACTTGGCTGAACTCCGCCACTATGGCGAGGAGCTGATAGATGCAGGAAATAGAATCCGGGAAGTGGGAGAACCGATCTCCTGGAAATACGACGAGATGGAACGTCGTTTCTGAAGTGCCAGCTAACGGGGATTTTATGTGGTTGTGGGGATGTGTGTTTAATAATAATAAGTAATAAATAATATAATCTTGTAAAATAACTTAAAATAAAACTTTTGTAAGATAACGGGTGTGTACGGAAGCATATTAAAATATATAAAATCTGATAGCCGCAAAGTCGACAATTTTGACTATACGTGTTAGTGTGATTATGTGTTTTTGTGTTATTTGACTATTTGTTAATTTACAGTATGGGTAAGCAAAGAATTTCGGACATCTATCGTCAACTAGATAGTTCACCAAAAGATAAGGGAACCTCATCTCAATCAAATTCCTCAAGATACTCAGCAGATACTAGGGAAGGAATATTTATTCGTAAGGCACAGTCTGAGAAACCACTTACCGCTAAGAAAAGAAGTTGGATTATTAGAAAAAGTCAAGAGAAAGTAAAGAAGTCACAATTAAAAGGAGTGATAATTAATAAGGAAACTCAGGAAATATGCACTAACCCACCATGGGAAGATAAATTGGATGAACAATGGGCAAATCTCTATATGTTAGCCACTACAGCAGTTAATGTTAATTAAGTTAAACTGCCAAACCCGGACCAACCAAGGAATTTAGATCTCAACCAGAAAAGTTTATAAATTATCTTATCTCTCAACACCCTGACCCAGTACTAGTACCCATATTACCTAGAAGCCAGAAACTTTAAAGGAACTTTGCCCATTAGATAAACAACTAAGAGGGGATAGAATAAACCTTATATAGAAGCATGCTGAGCATAATATTCCTAGCTAGATTAAAATAATAAATGTATAACCCTTAGTATATTTTGAATTTCAGTTGTAATTTGTAATAGACATGTATATATATAAAAGTCGCAATGTTTGCCATTTTTATCTAGTTGTACAGTTATACCTAAATGTTTGTACTAAATATTAGCCTGTGATAATTACTAATTGATAAATATTCAGATGGAACACGCTGTTAATGAACCAGTTAATGAAGTTAATCAATCGGAACACAATAATGAGGATCACTTTCTAAATCGGCAAGATATAGAAAACATCGTCGCTCAGGGAATAGCTAACGCTATTCCGGCAATCGTCGCTGCAGTTCAAAGTCCTGTTGAGCCTTCATAAGCTCACCCCAGTAAACGCACGCACGACGATAATTTCAGTAATAGTGTTAACGGAGGAGGCAATAATGACAACTTAATTCAGGCCCCAATACTCAAAAGAATGAAAGCTGCAACACCTGGTTGCATTTACAAGGAATTTCTTGCCTGTAAACCAGCTGAATTTGCAGGCAATGAAGGGGCGACAGCCGCACTGCGTTGGTTAGAGAAAACGGAAGCGGTAATTAAAATAAGTAAATGCGCGGAGGAAGATAAAGTTATGTATGCTTCTCACCTATTTAAGGAAGAGGCATTAGAGTGGTGGAATACGGTATTGTAAGCCAAGGGAAGTGACTTGGCTTATGCTATGAATTGGGAAGAACTTAGACAATTGGTGGAAAGAAAATTTTGTCCCGAATATGAAAAGGAACAAATGGCAAACAAGTTTCTGAGCCACCGAATGGTGGATGTTGACTGTCGAGGTTATACTTCAAAATTTTTCGAGTATGCCAGAATTGTGCCAACTCTGGCTTTGCCAGAGCCAGTACTTATTTCTCGCTACATTTGGGGTTTGATTAGCGAGATCCATGATATCGTCAAAGCTGCGAGACCCCGCACAATTGACGATACGGTGGAGTTAGCCAATACCTTGACCGATGGACTGGTACGCACGCGAGAAGAAAATAGAAAGAAGGAATTGGCGCAGAAAATTACCCAAGGATTCCGAGGGGGTAATGCTAGTAACAACTTCAGGAAAAGAGGAACTGGGAAATCCTCCACTGTTCCATTTGCAGTACCTGCAAAAGAAAGCATTTTGGAAAATGCAGAGGGTATTGCAATTTCTGCAAAATTCCAGGGCATCAAGAAGAAGATTGCAGGAGGAAGAAATCAACAATCTGCTTCAACTGTGGAGAAGCTGGACATTTTAGACCAGACTGTCCTAAACTGGTCAAACCAGGTGACAACAAGGCTAAACCTGTAGAAGGAACTACCAAGAAGAATGCAAGAGCCTTCTAGTTGACTACACAAGAAGTAGATCTGATTCCGGATGTGATAGCGGGTACGTTTCTAGTTCACAACGTTTATGTGAAAGTATTATTCGACTTTGGTGCAAACCAAAGTTTTATAAATACTTCGTTCTGCCAAGCTCTTAAGTTATCTTTAACCAAACTTAGACAAATTTATACAGTAGAAACAGCCGATGGTAATTCTGTTAGCATAGATCGAGTCTTGCATGAGGGTTAAATAGAACTTTCAGGACATAAATTTTCTGCAAACCTGT
Source organism: Helianthus annuus (assembly GCF_002127325.2). Lineage (NCBI taxonomy): Eukaryota > Viridiplantae > Streptophyta > Magnoliopsida > Asterales > Asteraceae > Helianthus > Helianthus annuus. The sequence goes on from NC_035448.2 coordinate 189,582,783, forward strand.
TACCCATGAACTTAGCTGGATTCGATGTTGTGTTAGGAATGGATTGGTTAGTAGCCAACCATGCTCGAATCCTTTGTGATAAGAATTCCATAGAAATTCATACACCCACAGGAGGAATAATTATGGTTACAAGGGATAAGCCACAAAAGTCAATGAAATTCATTTCAGTCATGAAAGTGGCCAGTTATTCGAGAAAACAGGGAATAGCATATATGGTTTCGGTAGTTGTTAATACCAAAAGTAAAGAACTTAAGGACATTCCAGTAGTATCAGAATACTCGGATATATTCCCAGAAGAACTACCTGAATTACCACCCGATAGGGAAGTAGAATTTAGAATTCATCTAATTCCTGGAACTACACCGATAGCCAAGGCACCTTATCAGTTAGCACCCACCGAAATGTTAGAATTAAAAAGGTAGTTAGATGAATTACTAAGCAAGGGTTTATACAACCTAGTTCATCCCCTTGGGGAGCATCAATGTTGTTTGTGAAAAAGAAAGATGGTTCGATGCGAATGTGTATCGATTATAGGGAATTGAATAAAGTTACAATTAAGAATCGATACCCATTACCTAGGATTGATGATCTCTTTGATCAACTTCAGGGAGCTAGATATTTCTCTAAGATAGATCTACGCTCCGGATACCATCAGTTGAAGGTTCAAGAAGAAGACATACCTAAAACAGCTTTCAGAAGTAGGTACGGTCATTACGAGTTACGGTTATGCCCTTCGGATTAACAAATGCCCCTGCAGCATTTATGGATATGATGAATAGGATCTGTAAACCGTATTTGGATAAATTTGTAATTGTCTTTATCGACGATATACTTATTTATTCCAAAAGCCAGGACGAGCACTGTGAACATCTACATGCACTCTTAACTTTGTTAAGAAAAGAGAAGCTTTACGCCAAATTCTCCAAGTGTGAATTTTGGCTCCAGGAGGTGCAATTTTTAGGGCACATGGTGAATCACGAAGGTATTCACGTAGATCCCTCCAAAATAGAAGAAATCACCAAATGGAAGGTCCCGCAATCAGCTATGGAAGTTAGAAGTTTTCTAGGATTGGCCGGATACTATAGGCGGTTCATTAAGGATTTTTCTAAGATAGCTGTGCCATTGACTAAGCTAACCTGTAAAGCAGTAAAGTTTGAATGGGGACCTAGGCAAGAAGAGGCTTTTAAGATTTTAAAGCAATGGTTAACAAACGCCCCAATTCTTGCCTTACCAGAAGGAACAAAAGATTTTGAAGTTTACTGTGATGCTTCTAAATTAGGATTAGGATGTGTGCTAATGCAACGCAAAAAGGTAATTGCGTATGCCTCAAGGCAATTGAAGAAGCACGAGGAAAACTATACAACACATGACTTAGAATTAGGATCGATAATTTTTGCCCTTAAAATTTGGAGACATTATCTGTATGGAAGTAAGTTTACTGTTTATACAGACCATAAAAGCTTAAAGTACATATTTGGGCAAAAAGAATTGAACATGAGGCAAAGGAGATGGATGGAAATCCTGAGTGACTACGACTGTGATATTCAATATCACGAAGGAAAAGCAAACGTAGTCGCTGATGCTCTAAGTCGTAAGTATCATGAAAGGCAAAAGCGAGTTCGTGCCCTTAGATTAAATCTTCAAGTAGATTTAATGGAACAATTAAAGAATGTTTAGGAAACAGCAATCAAGGATGATGCTGAAGGAATGAAAGGAAGGATAAAAGAACTAGAGCAAGGCACCGATGGAATTTGGAGATTCCACAAGAAAAGGATTTGGGTACCTAAACAAGGAAACTTAAGAAATAAGATTTTAGAGGAAGCTCATAAATCTAGGTATACCATTCACCCAGGAAACAATAAGATGTACCAAGATTTAAGAAATAATTTCTGGTGGAGAGGAATGAAAAATGACATAGCTAGATATGTATCTAAGTGTCTGACTTGTTCGCAAGTTAAGGCAGAACACCAGAAACCTTCAGGGTTACTCCAACAATTAGAAATGCCTGTTTGGAAATGGGAACGAATAACAATGGATTTTGTTACTAAGTTACCCAAAACCAGAAAAGGTAACGGCACGATTTGGGTGATTGTGGATCGATTAACCAAATCTGCTCACTTTCTACCCATAAAAGAAACCCTTAGCATGGAAAGATTAGCCAAGTTATACGTAGACGAAGTAGTATCCTTACATGGAGTCCCACTCTCCATTGTATCGGATAGGGATAGTCATTTTACATCACATTTCTGGACAAGTTTTCAAGAAGCAATGGGGACCCGATTGAATTTAAGTACTGCCTACCATCCCCAAACTGACGGACAAATTGAAAGGACGATCCAAACCCTGGAAGACATGCTCAGGGCATGTGTGATAAATTTTGGTGGAAACTGGGATAACCACCTACCCTTAATTGAATTCTCCTATAACAATAGTTATCATACAAGCATTGAAGCTGCCCCGTTCGAAGCACTGTATGGACGCAAGTGTAGAACTCCAGTTTGCTGGACAGAAATAGGAGAAAGCCAATTATCAGGTCCTGAGATTGTGCAAGAAACCACTGACAAGATAACTCAAATCAAGGAAAGACTAAAGATGGCTCGAGATCGCCAGAAAAGTTATGCAGACAATCGACGCAAGCCGTTGGAATTTCAAGTCGGAGACAAGGTACTCTTGAAAGTTTCTCCTTGGAAAGGAGTAGTTCGGTTCGGTAAGAAAGGAAAGCTAAGTCCAAGGTACATAGGACCATTCCCAGTAATTCAGCGCATAGGACCAGTTGCCTATCGTTTACAACTACCAGAAAAGTTAGCCGGGGTACATGACGTATTCCATGTATCCAACCTCAAGAAATGTTTAGCTGACGAATCCCTGGTAGTCCCTCTTCAAGACATACAAGTGAATGAAAAGCTAAAATTTGTTGAGAAACCGCTTCAAATAGAAGACAGAAAGATTAAGTTTCTTAAACACAAAAGACTGGTACTAGTTAAAGTCAAATGGAATTCAAAAAGAGGACTTGAATACACCTGGGAGCTGGAATCGGAAATGAAGCGAAAGTATCCTCACTTATTTCAGTAAATCTCGAGGACGAGATTTTAAATAAGGTGGGGAGGATGTAAGGACTGCAAAAATATCCCTAAACGACCCGTAAGTGAAAACCCGGACCCCTGAAACCCTAACGTGCATGAAAAACCAAGAAAACAAGATTTTTAAGTCTGAGGCGGGCCGCGTAAAGGATAGGCTAGACGTCACGCGGGCCGCGTCAACTTAAGGTTGACCAGATAAGCATGTCGGGCCACGTGTCGAACATCTGGAAACCCTACTCGTGACACCCCAGCCCTACACGTAGACTAGGTGACCCTCGGGGGCCGCATAAGTCCTTATTAAGGTTTACGTGGGCCGCGTAAAACCCATATTTCAGCTATAAATTGTTAGGCCATGAGCAGTTCATCTGTGCTCGAGATTTCAGTCAAAAACGAAGTTCTACTGCTCAAAATCATAAATTCCATTAAGGAAACGCTGCTACGATACAGGGTATTAACTCAATCGCTGCTACGATTCAATGTCCAATCGATTGAAACCAATCCGATGGATGTTTAAGTGCTGCCCACATTAGGGCTATACTTTGTCATTCGCCGTAAATTCGATGGATGTTTAAGTATTGCACTTTGTCATTCGTTGTGAGGGTTTTTAATCTCGTGAGTTATCGTAAATGTTGTATTAAGTTACTGACCTAGTTCGTGTGCATTGTCTTTTAATTTAGGTTACAAGGCTTATCAATAGGCTAAACTCTGCCCGTTTAAACTTGCAACGTGAGTCATTCTCTTTTATCAAAAGTTTTACAATACTCCAATTATTTTCAAAGTTATAATTACAGGGATTAAGTCGTGGTTATCTTGAATCACTTGCAAGTGGGGTATTGTGCACATTGTTAATTTCTCACGGTTAGGTTCATAAACCTAACGATGATAATCATCATTACTTGGGTGAAAGGACCCAATAGTGGTATGACCATCGTCACCAGGGTGTGACACGGCGCCAGATAAAAACAAGATAAATGCCATTGTAATCGCTCTTATGCTGTAATTAATAGCTATGTGTCGTTTTATCAAATGTGAGTGACCCACCAGTATCTCCCCGCTGATAAAAATATTTTAAAACATGTTTCAGGTGACCTACTGTGAATCAAGGAAAAGTGCTACGGAGCACTAATAAAGCTTGAAGTGGTGGCTCAGTTAAATAAATAAACATGTTTTGTAAATCAGGGAATTTCCTCGTGAAATTCCTCTATTGTAAATTACGGGGTTCGTCCCAAATTATGAAATAAAATAATCGGGCATTTTCAAGTTTAAAGATCCTGTTAAAACTTCCGCTGTCAAATCAAATAATAAATACCACGGATTTCTGTCCCGCGGCTCCTGGACCGGGTCACACCGGGACGGGGGCCGTGACAGATATGTTCTAGCAAAGGTTGATTTCATAAAATTTTATGTTGTTTTCTTCATAATTTATTGCTCATGGGTGTGGTTTCCTTACTCTTGTTATAAAGCTATATGTCTTGATGTTGCACATTATAATAACTCTGAGATTCATTACTTTGGATTCGGAAAACAACCATACTTTTTATCAAGTAAGAAGTCATTATAATGTATTAGCCTCTCCATGTCGATAGCTATGACTACTGCTACCGACACCTCTTGTCAAATAACACCATGGTTACCACTCGTGATATTTGTTGTTCCATTACCTACGATCATGTCATGTAGTTCTTCAAGAATAATGTGACTTTGTTAATCCGAGTTAAGAGGCCATCAAATTTCACACCACAAAGCAATAACCCCGTCATATTTAACCAAAAGAATGACGAGGTCAAGTGACATGTCATGAATAAACTAACGAGCTCTAATATCGACTAACGCATTACAATTTGCAAATGGTCATGTACCACACATAATGGAAGCGAAGAAAAGGTTTGGTACATTCTAGCAAACATGTAACAAAAACCCCAAATGAGAGAAAGATTATTATCATATAACAAAGTCATACAAAAATTAAATCAAGTATAATTTTAACATTATCGACACATTAGCTATAGACTTGAATGAAATAAAAGTTGTATATGGAATACTACATATAACCAAGACTCTAGACGTAATCATATCTCAACTAAAATAAAGAGCAAAACTGGCTAAATCTAAAATAACACTAAATCTAATTATACAAATGTTAAATAATGATTTTTGGGAAGTTATGAAATCGTTTCTTAACCCTCTTTTTGTGTTTTGTATGGATCGAAACCATTGTAAGGTATGAGACTTGTCCCACATCGGTTGTATGGGCAATCAATGTGAGGTTTATATACCAAATAGGCTCTCTCACCCACTAGACTAGGGGTGTTCAAGATCGGATTATCCGCTTTTCGGATATCCGAAAACCGGATATCCGAAAATTTCGGATAGTGAATATTGATATCCGAATCCGTATCCGAAATTTCGGATATCCGAAATTTCGGATACGGATTCGGATATCCAAACGGATATCCAAATTTATAAAAAAAAATCAAAAAATCCGTTTCGTGTATAGATTAAAACTAAACTTATATTCGATTTTATAAATTTCCAACATTTAAAACTAAAAACAATCATAAATTCACACGAATACAATTATTTACTACTTTTTACTAACTTTTACAATACTTCAAACAAAATATAATGCTCATATACTATATATATTTATAAAAAAATAATTAGTTTTCGGATATCGGATAATTGGATTATCCGAAATTTTTGAAACTCATATCCGAATCCGAATCCGAAAATTCGGATTATCCGATTTTCGGATATCCGAATTTTCGGATATCCGAAATTTCGGATATTTCGGATACGGATTTTCGGATATTTCGGATTCGGTTTCGGATCCGGATTTTTTTGAACACCCCTACACTAGACTAGTCTTTTGGGTTGAGTTCTTTCGTTTGGTATGTAACATATCCCCATTGATAAATGTTCAGTAATCATCTTTATATATATTTTTTTGAAGATATGGCATAGCTTATTAAATCCCAACATGAGGGATATTGTGAACGATATCTAGTTAGTAGCAACATGAGGGATATTGTGAACGATATCTAGTTAGTAGCCCGATAATTATCCTTAAGAAACAAAGATTCTCATGAAGTTATGCTCTTCATGAGGAATATTGGCAACGATCTAAAAATATTTGTTTGTTGGTTTCCTATGGCTTTTAGTTGAGTGTACATTCGTGTGTACTTTATCCAACATAAAAAAAAACTCACACCCTTTCCCTATTACAACTAAAACGTACAGCCTACTAATTAGGGAGACACATAGGTGTATACATCTTGTTCTTTTCTATTTGTATATAGGGTTGCAAACGAACCAAACGTTCAGCGAAAAGTTCATGAACCGTTTGGTGGAAAGTTCGTTTGTTTTCGTTCGTTTATTAAACAAACGAACACGAACAAGAAATTTTGTTCGTTTAGTTAAATGAACAAACATGAACAGAGATCGTGTTCGTTCGTCTATGTTCATGAACGTTCGGTAACGTGTTCGTTTGTGTTCGATAGTTCACTAGTGTTTTTAGTTTTTATATTTATTTAAATACTTTAAAATTTCGACAAATTAAATATCTAATAAGTGTCAGTGTATTATATATTCTGTTCATGAACAATTGTTTGTGTTTGTTTGTTTCCATTTGTGTTCATGAACATTAGTTTGTGCTCATTTGTGTTCGTCAATGTTCGTTTTTGTTCGTTGCCTAAAATTAACAAACAAACACAAACGAACACGAACAAATTCCTTTTCTTAACAAACGAACACGAACATAAAATCTCGTTCGATAAGTGTTCGCGAATGGTTCGCGAACACATATATTTCTTAACAAACGAACACGAACAAGGTCTTGTTCGTGTTCGTTCGGTTCGTTTGAAGCCCTATTTGTATATATATGTCTAGCTAAATGCAATTAGAATACCATTCATTCATTTAGTTTATCTTGCATTTGACTAGTAACAATTAACGTGTAATAACATTATGAAGTACCCTTTAACGATGAATCTCTTCCTGTCTGTTACATGCATCCAAAATTCATGACAGATACGATTTATGAGATATAAAATTCTTAGTACAATATTCGGTTTTTATTTTCTTGTTTAATTTCTCCATCCATTTGAGTGGTGTATTAAATAAGGATTAAAAATAGGAAGTGAAACTTCAATTCCCTACACTACACTACATACTCATGCTGGCCCAGCCATTGGTATATAATAATTATCCACCTTCTAAGTGGAAGAACTAAGGTTGCATATTTTAGTGTATGCACTGTGCACTACACATAGATATGATATAATTCACAATAGACCTGCAGCATTACACACATATTGTCCTCCCTTTATATTCTAAATACCCCACCCCCATCCCCAATAATTCAACTTATTGAGATTCATAGTTGATCAATGGATAACTGTATAATGGCTGAACAATGCAATAAAAACTCTATTGCAACATCTTCTTCTTCTGCAGCCAAATGGTGGCAAGATGTTCATGCAAGCTCTATGTGTTCATGGACTGGTGGTGCTAATTATGCAAGTAATCCTCCATGCAATAACTCACAAAAACCTAATTCTAATTCATGCTCTAATGGTGAAGAAGATGTCTCTATCTCTACTTCTTTTACAACCAATGC